>NC_092712.1:79523453-79833237 GCF_047496885.1 Scyliorhinus torazame
GAGGGAGGGAGGGGGCGCAAGAGGGAGAGGGAGGGAGGGGGGCGCAAGAGGGAGAGGGAGGGAGGGGGGCGCAAGAGGGAGAGGGAGGGGAGGGGGGCGCAAGAGGGAGAGGGAGGGAGGGGGGCGCAAGAGGGAGAGGGAGGGAGGGGGGCGCAAGAGGGAGAGGGAGGGAGGGGGCGCAAGAGGGAGAGGGAGGGAGGGGGGCGCAAGAGGGAGAGGGAGGGAGGGGGGCGCAAGAGGGAGAGGAGGGAGGGGGCGCAAGAGGGAGAGGGAGGGAGGGGGGCGCAAGAGGGAGAGGGAGGGAGGGGGGCGCAAGAGGGAGAGGGAGGGAGGGGGGCGCAAGAGGGAGAGGGAGGAGGGGGGCGCAAGAGGGAGAGGGAGGAGGGGGGCGCAAGAGGAGAGGGAGGGAGGGGGGCGCAAGAGGGAGAGGGAGGGAGGGGGGCGCAAGAGGAGAGGGAGGGAGGGGGGCGCAAGAGGGAGAGGGAGGGAGGGGGCGCAAGAGGGAGAGGGAGGGAGGGGGCGCAAGAGGAGAGGGAGGGAGGGGGGCGCAAGAGGGAGAGGAGGGAGGGGGGCGCAAGAGGGAGAGGGAGGGAGGGTGGGGCGCAAGAGGGAGAGGGAGGGAGGGGGGCGCAAGAGGGAGAGGGAGGGAGGGGGCGCAAGAGGGAGAGGGAGGGAGGGGGCGCAAGAGGGAGAGGAGGGAGGGGGCGCAAGAGGGAGAGGGAGGGAGGGGGCGCAAGAGGGAGAGGGAGGAGGGGGGCGCAAGAGGGAGAGGGAGGGAGGGGGGCGCAAGAGGGAGAGGGAGGGAGGGGGGCGCAAGAGGGAGAGGGAGGGAGGGGGGCGGCAAGAGGGAGAGGGAGGGAGGGGGGCGCAAGAGGGAGAGGGAGGGAGGGGGGCGCAAGAGGGAGAGGGAGGGAGGGGGGCGCAAGAGGGAGAGGGAGGGAGGGGGCGCAAGAGGGAGAGGGAGGGAGGGGGCGCAAGAGGGAGAGGGAGGGAGGGGCGCAAGAGGGAGAGGGAGGGAGGGGGGCGCAAGAGGGAGAGGGAGGGAGGGGGCGCAAGAGGGAGAGGGAGGGAGGGGGGCGCAAGAGGGAGAGGGAGGGAGGGGGGCGCAAGAGGGAGAGGGAGGGAGGGGGCGCAAGAGGGAGAGGGAGGGAGGGGGGCGCAAGAGGGAGAGGGAGGGAGGGGGGCGCAAGAGGGAGAGGGAGGGAGGGGGGCGCAAGAGGGAGAGGGAGGGAGGGGGGCGCAAGAGGGAGAGGGAGGGAGGGGGGCGCAAGAGGTGAGAGGGAGGGAGGGGGGCGCAAGAGGGAGAGGGAGGGAGGGGGGCGCAAGAGGGAGAGGGAGGGAGGGGGGCGCAAGAGGGAGAGGAGGGAGGGAGGGGGGCGCAAGAGGGAGAGGAGGGAGGGGGCGCAAGAGGGAGAGGGAGGGAGGGGGGGCGCAAGAGGGAGAGGGAGGGAGGGGGCGCAAGAGGGAGAGGGAGGGAGGGGGGCGCAAGAGGGAGAGGGAGGGAGGGGGCGCAAGAGGAGGGAGGAGGGGGCGCAAGAGGAGAGGGAGGGAGGGGGCGCAAGAGGAGAGGGAGGGAGGGGGCGCAAGGAGGGAGGGAGGGGGGCGCAAGAGGGAGGGAGGGGGGCGCAAGAGGGAGGGAGGGGGGCGCAAGAGGGAGGGAGGGGGGCGCAAGAGGGAGGGAGGGGGGGCGCAAGAGGGAGGGAGGGGGGCGCAAGAGGGAGGGAGGGGGGCGCAAGAGGGAGGGAGGGGGCGCAAGAGGGAGGGAGGGGGGCGCAAGAGGGAGGGAGGGGGGCGCAAGAGGGAGGGAGGGGGGCGCAAGAGGGAGGGAGGGGGGCGCAAGAGGGAGGGAGGGGGGCGCAAGAGGGAGGGAGGGGGGCGCAAGAGGGAGGGAGGGGGCGCAAGAGGGAGGGAGGGGGGCGCAAGAGGGAGGGAGGGGGGCGCAAGAGGGAGGGAGGGGGGCGCAAGAGGGAGGGAGGGGGGCGCAAGAGGGAGGGAGGGGGGCGCAAGAGGGAGGGAGGGGGGGCGCAAGAGGGAGGGAGGGGGGCGCAAGAGGGAGGGAGGGGGGCGCAAGAGGGAGGGAGGGGGGCGCAAGAGGGAGGGAGGGGGGCGCAAGAGGGAGGGAGGGGGGCGCAAGAGGGAGGGAGGGGGGGGCGCGCAAGAGGGAGGGAGGGGGGCGCAAGAGGGAGGGAGGGGGGCGCAAGAGGGAGGGAGGGGGGCGCAAGAGGGAGGGAGGGGGGCGCAAGAGGGAGGGAGGGGGGCGCAAGAGGGAGGGAGGGGGGCGCAAGAGGGAGGGAGGGGGGCGCAAGAGGGAGGGAGGGGGGCGCAAGAGGGAGGGAGGGGGGCGCAAGAGGGAGGGGAGGGGGGCGCAAGAGGAGGGAGGGGGGCGCAAGAGGGAGGGAGGGGGCGCAAGAGGAGGGAGGGGGGCGCAAGAGGGAGGGAGGGGGGCGCAAGAGGGAGGGAGGGGGCGCAAGAGGGAGGGAGGGGGCGCAAGAGGGAGGGAGGGGGGCGCAAGAGGGAGGGAGGGGGCGCAAGAGGGAGGGAGGGGGGCGCAAGAGGGAGGGAGGGGGGCGCAAGAGGGAGGGAGGGGGCGCAAGAGGAGGGAGGGGGGCGCAAGAGGGAGGGAGGGGGGCGCAAGAGGGAGGGAGGGGGGCGCAAGAGGGAGGGAGGGGGGCGCAAGAGGGAGGGAGGGGGCGCAAGAGGGAGGGAGGGGGGCGCAAGAGGGAGGGAGGGGGGCGCAAGAGGGAGGGAGGGGGGCGCAAGAGGGAGGGAGGGGGGCGCAAGAGGGAGGGAGGGGGCCGCAAGAGGGAGGGAGGGGGCCGCAAGAGGGAGGGAGGGGGCCGCAAGAGGGAGGGAGGGGGGCGCAAGAGGGAGGGAGGGGGCGCAAGAGGGAGGGAGGGGGGCGCAAGAGGGAGGGAGGGGGGCGCAAGAGGGAGGGAGGGGGGCGCAAGAGGGAGGGAGGGGGGCGCAAGAGGGAGGGAGGGGGGCGCAAGAGGGAGGGAGGGGGCGCAAGAGGGAGGGAGGGGGGCGCAAGAGGGAGGGAGGGGGGCGCAAGAGGGAGGGAGGGGGGCGCAAGAGGGAGGGAGGGGGGCGCAAGAGGGAGGGAGGGGGGCGCAAGAGGGAGGAGGGGGGCGCAAGAGGGAGGGAGGGGGGCGCAAGAGGGAGGGAGGGGGGCGCAAGAGGGAGGGAGGGGGGCGCAAGAGGGAGGGAGGGGGGCGCAAGAGGGAGGGAGGGGGGCGCAAGAGGGAGGGAGGGGGGCGCAAGAGGGAGGGAGGGGGGCGCAAGAGGGAGGGAGGGGGCGCAAGAGGGAGGGAGGGGGGCGCAAGAGGGAGGGAGGGGGGCGCAAGAGGGAGGGAGGGGGGCGCAAGAGGGAGGGAGGGGGGCGCAAGAGGGAGGGAGGGGGGCGCAAGAGGGAGGGAGGGGGGCGCAAGAGGGAGGGAGGGGGGCGCAAGAGGGAGGGAGGGGGGCGCAAGAGGGAGGGAGGGGGGCGCAAGAGGGAGGGAGGGGGGCGCAAGAGGGAGGGAGGGGGGCGCAAGAGGGAGGGAGGGGGGCGCAAGAGGGAGGGAGGGGGGCGCAAGAGGGAGGGAGGGGGGCGCAAGAGGGAGGGAGGGGGGCGCAAGAGGGAGGGAGGGGGGCGCAAGAGGGAGGGAGGGGGGCGCAAGAGGGAGGGAGGGGGGCGCAAGAGGGAGGGAGGGGGGCGCAAGAGGGAGGGAGGGGGGCGCAAGAGGGAGGGAGGGGGGCGCAAGAGGGAGGGAGGGGGGCGCAAGAGGGAGGGAGGGGGGCGCAAGAGGGAGGGAGGGGGGCGCAAGAGGGAGGGAGGGGGGCGCAAGAGGGAGGGGAGGGGGGGCGCAAGAGGGAGGGAGGGGGGCGCAAGAGGGAGGGAGGGGGGCGCAAGAGGGAGGGAGGGGGCGCAAGAGGGAGGGAGGGGGGCGCAAGAGGGAGGGAGGGGGGCGCAAGAGGGAGGGAGGGGGGCGCAAGAGGGAGGGAGGGGGGCGCAAGAGGGAGGGAGGGGGGCGCAAGAGGGAGGGAGGGGGGCGCAAGAGGGAGGGAGGGGGGCGCAAGAGGGAGGGAGGGGGGCGCAAGAGGGAGGGAGGGGGGCGCAAGAGGGAGGGAGGGGGGCGCAAGAGGGAGGGAGGGGGGCGCAAGAGGGAGGGAGGGGGGCGCAAGAGGGAGGGAGGGGGGCGCAAGAGGGAGGGAGGGGGGCGCAAGAGGGAGGGGGGGCGCAAGAGGGAGGGGGCGCAAGAGGGAGGGGGCGCAAGAGGGAGGGGGCGCAAGAGGGAGGGGGGCGCAAGAGGGAGGGGGGCGCAAGAGGGAGGGGGGCGCAAGAGGGAGGGGGGCGCAAGAGGGAGGGGGGCGCAAGAGGGAGGGGGGCGCAAGAGGGAGGGGGCGCAAGAGGGAGGGGGCGCAAGAGGGAGGGGGCGCAAGAGGGAGGGGGCGCAAGAGGGAGGGGGCGCAAGAGGGAGGGGGCGCAAGAGGGAGGGGGCGCAAGAGGGAGGGGGCGCAAGAGGGAGGGGGCGCAAGAGGGAGGGGGCGCAAGAGGGAGGGGGCGCAAGAGGGAGGGGGCGCAAGAGGGAGGGGGCGCAAGAGGGAGGGGGCGCAAGAGGGAGGGGGCGCAAGAGGGAGGGGGCGCAAGAGGGAGGGGGCGCAAGAGGGAGGGGGCGCAAGAGGGAGGGGGCGCAAGAGGGAGGGGGCGCAAGAGGGAGGGGGCGCAAGAGGGAGGGGGCGCAAGAGGGAGGGGGCGCAAGAGGGAGGGGGCGCAAGAGGGAGGGGGCGCAAGAGGGAGGGGGCGCAAGAGGGAGGGGGCGCAAGAGGGAGGGGGCGCAAGAGGGAGGGGGCGCAAGAGGGAGGGGGCGCAAGAGGGAGGGGGCGCAAGAGGGAGGGGGCGCAAGAGGGAGGGGGCGCAAGAGGGAGGGGGCGCAAGAGGGAGGGGGCGCAAGAGGGAGGGGGCGCAAGAGGGAGGGGGCGCAAGAGGGAGGGGGGCGCAAGAGGGAGGGGGCGCAAGAGGGAGGGGGCGCAAGAGGGAGGGGGCGCAAGAGGGAGGGGGCGCAAGAGGGAGGGGGCGCAAGAGGGAGGGGGCGCAAGAGGGAGGGGGCGCAAGAGGGAGGGGGCGCAAGAGGGAGGGGGCGCAAGAGGGAGGGGGCGCAAGAGGGAGAGGGCGCAAGAGGGAGAGGGCGCAAGAGGGAGAGGGCGCAAGAGGGAGAGGGCGCAAGAGGGAGAGGGCGCAAGAGGGAGAGGGCGCAAGAGGGAGAGGGCGCAAGAGGGAGAGGGCGCAAGAGAGAGAGGGCGTAAGAGAGAGAGGGCGTAAGAGAGAGAGGGCGTAAGAGAGAGAGGGCGTAAGAGAGAGAGGGCGTAAGAGAGAGAGGGCGTAAGAGAGAGAGGGCGTAAGAGAGAGAGGGCGTAAGAGAGAGAGGGCGTAAGAGAGAGAGGGCGTAAGAGAGAGAGCATAGAGAATAGAGCATTGACAAATTTGAGCTGTTTTAATATAACACGGAAATTTGACACAGATGTTTAAAATGATCAAGGGATAGAGCAGTGTCGATAGAAACGGGATATTTCTGTAACTGAGGGGACATAGATAGCAAATTAAGCATCAGCAATTCTAAGACAGAAAACATGAGAAACATTAACATTTTAAACAGAGGATTGTGAAGTTGCAGGATGCATTACCAGAGTTAGCGATTAAAACAGGGGCCATGTCGATATTTACAAATAAATGATTCAAAGAAAGGGAGATAAAGGCGACAAGCCAGGCACAAAGGATTAGGAATACTGCTCACCACCAGGAAAATCACTGATCGGAGGTGATTGCACCAAACAGACTGTCTGTGCTGTAGTTTCTGGGTTTTTAAAAAAAGGAGACTGAAAGAAGATATGAGGAGGGTTAAAGGGAGAGAGGGGAAAAATGCTTGTTGCAAATTTAAAATATTACATAAAAACGTAACATAGAGCCTGGATATGCTGTCATACTGACACGTTTGTACATCATAAAACACTTCATTGCCAAGTAATAAAAAGTGCATTAGGTTTTGGCTTGGGCACTAGATTAAACCAAAATTAGCAGTACCTTTCTTTCCTTTCATAATGGGAGGTCGAAGCCCTCCTTTTTAGCACCAGGAAGATATTAATACAAGTGTGCTGGGGAGCCTCCAACCTCAGTAGTTTCTTTGGTCAGTTATTGACCTGAAGGTACAGAAAGCCACCACCATATACACGTGTCTTTAAACTAAGCAAATAAACACATATGGAATTAATGTTTGCCTGATGAGAAATAGGAATGCTACCTGTCAGAACATGTCACTTAACCAAAGCAAGAGATCTTAGGTGCAAAAGTAGGGGAGAGTTTTATTGCTACAGTTAGTGCAGAAAGCAGCATAAATTAACAAAGAGACCTTGACGAGACATAAATGAGGTGGCAAAACTATGGCTAATGCATTTCAACACATGTAAATGTGAGGTCACCCATTTTTTTTGGATCCAAGTACTCTTTTAAAATTAATTAATGAAGAACTTGAAACAGTGAAGGGCCAAAGAGAGTTAATGATCTATGTACACAGATCACTAAAATGTAGTGGTTGAGTACACAGCATAATCCAAAAGGCTAGAAGGGGTAAAATATACAGGGAAAAAGTTTTGCCACTGTTATATGTACACATTTGGGCAACGTGCCACAGAAAGGATATGATGGATAATAATAGCAGATTCATCAGAATGTCAACAAGACTTCAAGGGTTGGATGACGAGGTGGGATTACATTAACTAGGTTTATATTCCCTTCAATGTAGAAGAATGAGGGCAATTTGACTTTCCTTATGGGGGTCTTATTTTAATCCAGAAATTCCTCAGATATTGAAGC
Organism: Scyliorhinus torazame; assembly: GCF_047496885.1. Taxonomy (NCBI): domain Eukaryota; kingdom Metazoa; phylum Chordata; class Chondrichthyes; order Carcharhiniformes; family Scyliorhinidae; genus Scyliorhinus; species Scyliorhinus torazame. The sequence continues at coordinate 79,530,304 of NC_092712.1, forward strand.
GATTCCTCAGGTAGAGAAGCAGTCGGTATCCATATGCAGCAAGACCTGGACAAAAGTTACACTTGGGCTAAGTGACAAATAACATTCACATCGCACAAGTGCCAAGCAATGATCATCTCTAACACGAAATAACCTAACCATTTCCCTTCCACTTTCAATGGCATTACCATCACTGAATGAATTCCTCACCATCAATATCCTGGGTATTACCATTAACCGGAAACTGACCAGCCATATGAATACTGTGGTTACAAGAGCAGGTCAGAGACTGTGAATTCTGTGCCAAGTAACTTGCCCACTGACTCCCCACTGCCTGTCCGCCATCTACACAAGTCAGGAGTATGATGGAGTACTGACCACTTGCCTGGATGAGTGCAGCTCCAACAACAGTTAAGAAGCTTGACACCAGCCAGGACAAAGCAGCCTGCTTGACTGGCACCCCATCCACCACCTTCAACATTCACTCCTCCACCATTGACGCACAGTTGCAGCAGTGTGTACCACCTACACGATGCACTGCAGCAACGCACGTAGGCTCCTTTGACAGCACCTTCCAAACCCACGATCTCTACCACGGAGGACAAGGGAAGCAGATTCATGGGAATGTAAATATACGCAAGTTCCTTCCCGCAGGCCACACACCATCCTGATGTGGGACTGTCTCACCATTCCTTCAGTAGTGTGGAGTCAAAATCCTGGAACTATCTTAACAATACTGTGGGTGCTGTGGTTCGAGACGACAATTGGGGATGGGTTAATGGGATGGGCCTAGTCAGCGACACCCACATGCCATGAAAGAATATATATTTTAAAATCTGCATTTATCGAACCATAGAAAGATTATGGTGCAGAAAGAGGTCAGTCAGCCTATCATATCTGATCCAGCCAAAATTGAGAAAAAATAAACTAGCCACTCATTTTAATTCCACTTTCCAGCACCCGATTTGTAGTCTTGCAAGTTGCAGCACATTAGATGCAGATCGAGGTACCTTTGGAGTTGAGCATTTCAGCCTCAACCACCAACTTAGGCAGTGAATTCCTCTGGGTGGAAAGGTTTTTCCTCATGTCTCTCCAATCCTTCTACCAATCACCTGAAATTATGTCCCCTGGTAATTGACCCCTCAGCTAAGGGAAATAGTTTTTTCCTGTCGACACTACCTGGGCTCCTTATAATTCTGTATACATCAATCAAGTCACCTTTCAGCCTTCTCTGTTCTAAGGAAAACAACCCTAGCCTATGCAATGTCTCCTCATTGCTGCAATTTTCAAGTACTGGCAATATTCTTGTAAGTCTCACCTGCATTCTCTCCACAGCAATTATGACTTCGGTGTAATGGGATGACCAGAACTATGCACAAAGTTCCAGCTGTGCCCGAACCAGCGTTTTATTCAGTTCCATTATTACATCCCTATTTATGTATTCATTACCTCACCCAATAAAGGAAAACATTTCATATCTTTCTTGACCACGTGTCCACCTGTGCCGCCGCCTTCAACCTGTGGGCATTCACTCCAGGGCCTCTCACTTCCTCAACCCTTTCAATATTTTCCTGTTTACTGAATATTCCCTTGCTTTATTTGCCCTCTCCAAATGAAATGAAATGAAATGAAAATCGCTTATTGTCACAAGTAGGCTTCAATGAAGTTACTGTGAAAAGCCCCTAGTCGCCACATTCCGGCGCCTGTTCGGGGAGGCGGTTACGGGAATTGAACCATGCTGCTGGCCTGCCTTGGTCTGCTTTCAAAGCCAGCGATTTAGCCCTGTGCTAAACAGCTCCTTAATAATAATCGCTTATTGTCACAAGTAGGCTTCGATGAAGTTACTGTGAAAAGCCCGTAGTCGCCACATTCCGGCGCCTGGTCGGGGAGGCTGGTACAGGAATTGAACCTGCACTGCTGGCATTGTTCTTCATTACAAGCCAACCGTTTAGCCCACTGTGCTAAGATTAAATGTTGACATTGTCTTACACTTTTCTAGATTGAATTCTATTTGCCACTTCTCTGCTCACTCAACCAAAGCATTGATATTCTGGAGACATCAACTACACAGCTAATTTTTGTGTCATCTGCAAATTTCCCAAACATGCCTCCCAAATTAAAGACCAAGCCCTGTGGAAAACTATTGTAGACCGTAATTCATTTACAAAAACATCCTAAAACCGTTACCCTTCGTTTGGCAGCACAAGTGGATAGCACTATGGCTTCACAGAGCCAGGGTCCCAGTTCGATTCCCTGCTGGGTCACTGTCTGTGCGGAGTCTGCGCGTTCTCTCAGTGTCTGCGTGGGTTTTCTCCGGGTGCTCCGGTTTCCTCCCACAGTGCAAAGACATGCAGGTTAAGTGGATTGGCCATGATAAATTGCCTTTAGTGAGCAAAAAAAGGTTAGATGGGGTTATCGGGTTACGGGGATAAGGTGGAAGTGAGGGCTTAAGTGGGTCGGTGCAGACTCGGTGGGCCGAATGGCCTCCTTCTGCACTGTATGTTCTCTGGGTGAAATTCTGCCCCCCCCCCCCCCGCAATGCCAGTTGGGAGAATCGCCGGGGCGCCACGCGTGTCCCGCCACGCTGCCCCGACGCGATTCTCTCCCCCCCCCCCCAAACTGGCGCGGCGAGAATCACGGCTGGCCGCTGGGAGAATCGCAGCTTGCAACGGCCCAGATGGGCCGAGTGGCCTGCCCAATACGACGAGTTCCCGCCGGCGCTGTCCACACCTGGTCGCTGCCGGTGGGGCGGGAGCAGACTCCAACGCCGGAGTGGAACACTCCGGTTTTCACTCCGGCGTCGGCACTTAGACTCCCGATGGGAGAATTGCGCCCTATGTTCCCGGTGACTGAGCCAATTTTGGATCTAACCCGCCAATTTCCTCTGTATCGCATGAGGTTTTACTTTTCTGGCCAGCTTGCCATGGGGGACTTTGTCAAATGCCTTACTGAAAACGTAGATAACATCTACTGCACCACACTCATCAACCTGGAGACAGCAGAGTGGTTAGCACTGCTGCCTCTGCACCTGTGGCACAGGTTCAATTCTGGCCTTGGGTCATTGTCTGTGTGGAGTTTGCATGTTCTCCCAGTATCTGTGTGGGTTTCCTGCGGGTGCTCGGGTTACTTACCACAATGCAAAGATGTGCAGGGTAGATGGGGTTACGGGGATAGTGTGGGGAGTGGGCCTAGGTCGGGTGTTCTTTCAGAGGGTCGGTGTAAACTTGATGGGCCGAATGGCCTCCTGTTGCACTGTAGGGATTCTATGATTCTATTTGATGAACCTCTGACCCAATTGTGTCCTCTCTCTTACTCCACTCGATCTAGTTATCTGACTGCCAGGGACTGTTTTGTGCATCTCCTGCGGCATCCTCCTGCTTTGTCACCATTCTGCTGCTCACCAGCCTCAAACCATTCTTGCTGGGTTTAGTTGGGAGTTGGACATGTTCGATGTCAGTGAAGTTTGGGAGTCAAAACAACCAGCAAGTCAAGGCGATCCGGTCACTCGCCTCAGGGCTCCACCCATGCCTCTTGCTTTGGGTTAAAGCTGGATCTTATGATTCGGATTCTCTCATCATTCAGTAAAGTATAGGGATTATCAAAATATACAACATAAAAATGCTTATCCATTTGTCATGATATCAAAGTTGACAGAATAGAGAGTGCCTGCTAGACTTGTTGGCAACACTCTCGCTTCAGAGGCAGAATGTGGATTCAACTAATATTCCAGAAATTGATTGCATATTTTAGGCTAATGACCCAGTGCAGTGCCGAGGTGCCCTATTCAGCCAAGAAGTTAAAGTTAAGCAATGTTTGTCAGATCAATTAGACATTCATGTTCTCAATCCACTATTTAATTCCTTAGCCAGGACCCAACCAATACCAGTGAAAAGATTAGTAAGAAGTCTTACAACACCAGGTTAAAGTCCAACAGGTTTGTTTCAAATCACTAGCTTTCAGAGCACTGCTCCTTCGGAAGGGTGTCACCTGGTGTTGTAAGACTTCTTACTGTGCTCACCCTAGTCCAACGCCGGCAGCTGCCCATCATAGTGAATAGATTAACTGATCATTGAACTTAATGCTGCTTGCAGAGGCAAGTTTGAGTACTGGGTCAGAAATACAAAATTATCCTAGGGGAGTTGTACATATAGTAACACATTAACATCTTACTTTACAAAGTTCAATAGTGGAGTATCCGTTAAAGGCCATATAGCTACAACATGAAAAGCCCCACAGCATGAAAACACGCTTTATAATAATCTTTATTATTGTCACAAGTAGGCTTACATTAACACTGCAATGAAGTTATTGTGAAAATCCCCTAGTCGCCACACCACACGCCTGTTCGGATACACAGAGGGAGAATTCAGAATGTCCAATTCACCTAACAAGCACATCCTTCAGGACAGGTGGGTGGAAACCGGAGCACCCGGAGGAAACCCACGCAGACAGGGGGAGAACATGCAGACTCTGTACGGACAGCAACCCAAGCCGGGAATCAAACCTGGGACCATAGCGCCGTGAAACAACAGTGCTATCCACTGTGCTACCGTGCCGCCTTAAGCCACTATGTTCGAGTTCGGCCCATGGAATTTGGATTCCCTGGTCAAACTGGAAGTCACCTTGGGCGGGATTTGCTATTCTCATCCCTGGTGGTGTGTTTTCTGACAGCAGCGGCGTGGCCGCCGGTGGGAATGGCAGATCCCGCCAACGGGAACGGCCAGAAGTTTTTGACTATTTTCCCTCTGTGCAAAATTTTATTTTGAAGGTCAACCAAGAGACAAATCTGATGGTTCCATCCAAGAGATCCACTGCACATCAGACTTGCTTAGAAACCCTATTCTAAAAAACTTGAGCAAATTATCCACTCGTGGATAAGTTCCAAAAGAAAGTTGTGCCGAGTATCTCGCTGTGCCCTGTGGGGTCTGTGCATTATTAAGGCAGTATATAAATTTGTAAACGTTTTGGTCTCTCAGCATGTAATTTTCGACTGTTCAAAAGGGACAAAGAAAATGTAGCAGACATAATTCACAAAGAGAAATATGCTATAGTTAGGTGCCAATTGTTTAACTGAGGCAGAGAAACCCATACAGAGCCACAGGGGTTGGTGAATTTAGGCACATGTACAGAGACTGCTTTTGAAACTTCATCTGGTTGTCAACACGAGTGGCAGAGGGGGTTGGTGCGGTTGGCCGGAAGGAGGAAGCTTTAAGAACGACAAAACCTACACCACCCAGTATCGTGTGATGATTCAAACCTTCTCTCGTCGTCAACAAGCACAACCAAAATCTACTACGCAATAAAAGGCTCTTTCGCCTCTGCTACCTACAACATTCATGATTTACACATGTGGGTTTTAACATGCAAATGTTCACTTGTAACCTACATCTGAACAGGACTGAGCTGCGAGTGAATTGATGGACACCCCAGAAAGGCACCTCCCATTAAAATAAACACAAATTTCAACATGCACCTGAAAGTAAAAACAGGGAAATTGAATTTCCTGCATTCCTTCCTTCGGCCATTAAGTTTTCATTCCTCCTGCTGAAGAAAACAACCCTGCCATATCAATAAGACGCTTAATAAGCACTACTATGCTCATAAGCAATTTCCAGCCTGGCTCTGCAGCAAGCTGAATTTCATAGATAGTGGGACTTCAGGTCAAATCCACCCAATTCACTCTTTTTAATATGAAAGACGGAAGCTGTCTGATCCTTTTGGAGCTCAGTCACTCTGCAACATACAAACCATTTCCTATAACCTTATTTGCTCCATTGCAATCATAGTGTGCAAAAACAAAGCATTGCTACATAAGATAGAGCCTTCTTCCTGCCACAGAACTCGACTTCTGTTAGGAAATAACCTCACCACAAGGTTTGGGCGAATACAGTCAAGATACATTTTCTTGGGACTTTAATGCAGATGTAATAGATGCAATAAATGAGTCCATTTTATTCCACAGCAGGATTGGAGTTGTAACCAAAGGGTGTCAGGCTTTAATTTTACAGCATCTGCTGATTATCACTTTGCGTTTTACAGTTGATCAATGTTACTAAATTTTTAACACTTGTCGTGGTTACATTCATACTGATTTGCAACACGATCTTCTTGAAATAGCCAGGGTGTCCTTAAGGAACTGCAATGGTTCCTTTTGTGAAGACAAACAAAAGCAAGGCCATATTCTTTGGGAACTGGGCTGATTGATCCTTTGTCCCCTTCACGGTCAGGTAGACCGCCTGAAGGTGTTAGGGGCATGGTTCGGAGGGAATGGGACATGCAAGAGAAACAAAAACTAGGCATGTGGGAGGGACAGTGTCATGTTATGTAATTTGGAATAACACAAGCTGCCACTTGATGGAGTTTTGAGTAAAAGATGCTCCAGACTTTGAAGTGAGTTCAATGTGTTTTATTGAACTATTAGCACAGTTCTCAATGAGTTTGACTCTGCTAATCTAAATGTAGTAACTCAGTCTAACTGAACCAGCCTTGCTCTAAGCCACGTGCTGGGGTGTGATGCTGAGGATACACCCTGTCTCACTCTGTAGATGTTGGTCTGTGGAAAGAGGCGGAGTGTGAGTGCCTCATCCCTTGTATAGTAAGATACCCCCCTAAGTGTCCTTACTGCTCATTGGTCGTGTCCTATTCCATGTGTTCATTAGCTGCATGTTTGCACATCATGACAGATGGCACTTCTCTATTGCTGGTAGGAAACTAGTCATCAGGAGTGAGGCTCTCTCGGTGGTGCTGTACACTGAGGAAGTCTGGCCCATTCTTCACTCCGGCGTTGTGGCAATCACCCAGGCCATCTGGAGGTCAAAAATGTACCATGTTCATGGGGACATGGTGTACAAACCTCTAGATAAAGGGCGAGAAAAACATGTCCAACAATGCCCTCAACCTGATGGCTAGCCGAGGGCAGCACAATGGCACAGTAGCTAGCACTGCTGCCTCAAAGTGCTAGGGACTCTGGTTCAATTCCAGCCTTGGGTGACTGTCTTTGTGGAGTCTGCACATGCTCCGTCTGTGCGTAGGTTTCCTCAGAGTGCTCCAGTTTTCTCCCACTGTCCATGTGCAGGTGAGATGGATTGGTCATTTCGGAGGGTCAGTGCAGACTTGATGGGCTGAAAGGCCTCCTTCTGCGCTGTAGGGATTCTATGAATCTGAAACAAAACCTTGGAGTGTGGTTGCATCAAGCTGTGGCCCTTGGTATGCAAACACCAAGTGGCACTATGTGCAGAAGTTTTAAGGCATGGAAAGAGGCCCTTCGGCCCATCATGCCTGCACTGGCCATCAAGCACCTATTTTAATCTCATTTTCCAGCAATTGGTCTGTATCCCTGTATGCTATGGCGCTTCAAGTGCTCATCCAATGAGTCTTAAAATGTTGGGAGGGTTCCGACCTTTACTACTATTTCAGGTAGCGAGCTCCAGATTCTCATCACACTTAGGGTGATAAAACTTTTCCTTAATTCCCCTATAAACCTCATACTCCTTACATTAAATTTATGCCCTCTAGTTATTGACCCCTCTACTACAGGGAAAGGTTTCTTCCTATCTACCCTCTCTATACACCTCAATCAGGTCCTCAGTCAGCTGCTCGAAGGAAAACATGCCCAGTCTAACCAGCCTCTCTTTATAGCTGAAAACACCCCAGCCCTGGCAACACCCTGGTGAATCTCCTCTGCACCCTTTCTAATCACATCCTTCCTATAGTGTAGTGACCAGAAGCGTAGATAGTATTCTAGCATAACATGTGTTTTATACAGCTCCAGCAATACCTCGGCTAATAAAGACAGTTAACCCCATATGCCTTCACAACCACCTTACATACCTGTCCTGTTGTCTTCAGGGATCTATGAACATACATACCAAAGTCCCTCTGATCTTATATACTTCCTAGCACCCTACCATTCATTGTGCATCCCTTGCCTGGTCAGTCCTCCCAAAATGCATTACCTCACACTTCTCACACTTAAATTCCATTTGCCAGTGCTCTGCACATCTGCCCATTTATACCATTCTGTAATCAAAGGCTTTCCTCCTCACTATTTATCTCACCACCAATTTTGGTATCATCTGCAAACGTACTGACCGTACCCCCCACATTCACGTCCATGTCATTACTGTTGCGAAGGATGGGTCTAGCCACAGTGCCGCAGAACGTTCCAAGTTGGTTAACTGTGCCGTACCACCTGTTCCTTGTGGAAATATTTATGCAAGGGAACAACTTTGGCCACAAATCCATCAGGTGGTGGTCTGCACGTAACCTCCTGGAGGCCCTGTGGGATAAGATGGTAGAGGATACTGTTGGATGGCTCCCTGAGCAAACTGTCAAAGTCATTTGGTAGAAAGCCTCAAAGCCAGAACTTTCAAACAAGCACCAAGATTTGGCTAGTGGTGAGAAAGTTCCTCCCAGTCAGATCCTTCCCACACATCTGGAGTCTCACGCATTCCACATATTGCTCTTGAGGTGGCATGATGTGGAAAAGACCATTGCCAACTCTTTCTGGAATGTGTCTTTGCAAAGAAAGTTTGGAGCGAGATGGGATTAAGGGCAGCACGGTAGCCTTGTGGATAGCACACTTGCTTCACAGCTCCAGGGTCCCAGGTTCGATTCTGGCTTGGGTCACTGTCTGTGCGGAGTCTGCACATCCTCCCAGTGTGTGCATGGGTTTCCTCCGGGTGCTCCGGTTTCCTCCCACAGTCCAAAGATGTGCAGGTTAGGTGGACTGGCCATGTCCAAAATTGCCTAGTGTTGAGTGGGGTTACTGGATTATGGGGATAGGGTGGCGGTGTTGACCTTGGGTAGGGTGCTCTTTCCAAGAGCCGGTGCAAACTCAATGGGCCGAATGGCCCTTCTGCACTGTAAATTCTATGATCTATGAAGTGGTTTTAGTCAAGGTTCATCCCAAGCAGCTCTGTGATGCAGGACTCTGTGCTCTTACGGACTGTTCCCAGGCATGCAAACTGATACAAACATCAACTGCAGCTGGAGGATCAGCAGCTCAGAAAAAATACTCTTTGGTCTGCCTGAAACATGTAGGGTTTCCAGTGCAAAGAGTTGCTCATGACCGAGTGTTGCAGACTGGTGCGGACCCAGACCCTGGACTATGTGCTGAAGGGGCAGCACAACTGGCCAGTACAGTTGCTTCACAGCTTCAGGGTCCCAGGTTTGATTCCCCGCTGGGTCACTGTGCGGAGTTTGTACGTTCTCCCAGTGTGTGTGTGGGTTTCTTCCGTGCTCCGGTTTCCTCCCACAGTACAAAGACGTGCAGGTTAGATGGATTGCCCATGCTAAATTGCCCTTGTGTCCAAAAAAGTCTAGGAGGGGTTTTTGGGTTACGGGGATAGGGTGGAAGTGAGGGCTTAAGTGGATCGGTGCAGACTCGCTGGGCCGAATGGCCTCCTTCTGCACTGTATGTTCTATGATACACTAAAGCTGGGCAGCCGCCGCAGAGGTACAATGGAGAACGGTCACAGTCTAAAACCTTTCTGCCAGTGCACCAAGGGGCAGGAAACTGTATAAAATCCCTCGGGCTGTATTGACTCACACTGAATGTTTACAGGTCTCACCATTGTATTGAAACTCGAGTGCAACGTGATCTATGCAGAAAAGGTGAATATCATTGCACTAATGGCCATTTTGAAATATTTTGTAATGTTCTTTAAGATGTTTTAAGAAAGCAAGTACAACTCTACAAGCAAAAAAAGTTACCTTGTGATCCAACAGGAAATACACCTCAAATTTGAAAATAAACTGCCCGCAAAAGTGGTTATAACCACATTTTAAGATCATTCATGCAAATCAATGCACTGTCAGATGTAAGTCGATTCAGTTAGAATTCCTTCAAAATTTTCAAAACATATATAAATGACATACTGATGCATTACTCAAACTCCTTGGTGCCTTGTTAACGGTGATCATCAATAGGCCTGTGTACCTCAAGCTGATAGGTCAGATCCTTGAAATTTGTTCAGCTATTCGGAGTGGAGGTGTGAATGGTCCATCTTCCCCTTATTTTTCAGGGATTAGTTCGGGAAACATTAAATTAATGCCCATCCTAATTCCTTTCATATTGTCCAAGCTAGCTGAAAATATAAATTTTCTTCCCGTCAGGCAATGCCCTTGTTCCTTTCAAAACTACAGTCCTCAACCTTTCCTTCAAATTACACCCTCAATTCACTCGAAAATTAAAACCTTCCACCCCAGTTGCAACCTACCTTTTTCTCTCCAAAGCCCTCAAGGTACATGAGCCTCCAAATCCTTGCCCATCTTTATTTTTATTCCTCAGACTCGATTATTCCACTGGTCTCCTGGTCCACTTTCCATTCCTTGCAAGCTTCAACTCAGAATACAATTCTGGAGCCTGATTCATCCAACAGTGTCCCGCTCCATTCTTTGCTGAGTCTCAAATTTAAAAATCATCATTTAAATCCCTTCCATGGTGTCACCCCTCCCGAATGCTCCATTATGCGGATTCACGTGAAGGAAATGGGTGTGGGGAGTTTGGAAAGTTATGTCTCCACAAACACATCTGCATTAAGGAGGCCCTGCCTGCCATATTTTATGGTGGGGGTGAGATCGAGTTGGGGCCGCCACTTCTAGAAACAGAGCCGATGTAACGTTTGAGGCAACTGGATGGCAAGGCTGGCAGGCAGGAACGTAATCATCTATTTACTGGGACATTGGTTATTATGATGAATGTCAGGCCATCAAACCCACATCCCACCCTACATGTCTCCCACCTCTTATCCCCATGTGCCCCATACTCCTACATGCCTCCTCTACATCCCTTTATATCACTCATGCCCCTTCTATAACCCAACGCATCCGCCATATTGACTCTGCCAGTATCCATTATGTACAGAACCAAAAAGCCATTTGCAAGTCTGACATATCTTTGAACTGCACCTGAAATGGACAACATTAGTAGAGACTTTCAAAATAGCCATTGAAAAAAATGCTCATTTCACAACCAGACATATATAGCATCAAATACAAAAAGCCTTTCACACCTCAATCTTGCACAAGTAAACACTTATTGAAAGAAACAGTAAGATATCAAAGCGTAATAGAGATGTTAATCAAACAAAGCTTTCACTTGCCGCTGCAGCTGTTGAAACACTGCTTAAGATCAAAGTGCAGTACCCATTCTTGGAGCTCAGCCAGGCATTCATAATTAGGTCATCTGGTAACCGTATCAACAGAAGCAGGCTGGGCAGGTGGCCTCATTAGTGAATGCTTTCAACTGCCCACCCCCACAATGGAGATGGAGAGGATTGCTGTATTTGAGCTGGCTACTTGTAGCCTTATCGTGCGTCAAAAAAAAAACTAGTCAGAAAAGAGAGGGGATGAGAACGCTGAATTGTGTTTTTCTTCGCTATTTTTAAATGTTTCGAGTCTGCCTGACTTGGCAAAAATCCAGAACTAGAGCCCTCCGATTCTGGTCTTCTGTACATCCTCATCCAAAGCCCCACTGCTGTCCCAACAGTGGCACCTTTACTTTCAGATGCCTGGTCTTGAAATTACTTTCTAGCTCTGGAATTACTTTCCTAAACATCCACCAACTCCAACTAATTTAAAATTTTTGTGAGCGCCATGAAGAATCCAGCATGAGTTTGTAAAGTCAAACAGAAAGTAACTGTATTTACAACAATATGTACAAAGTACCAGTAGTTCACTACTGGTTTCCTCTAGCTGGTACCACGTTGGCCAGCTCTACTTATACAGCTGCACTGCTAATGATTGCTGCTCCCCTCCCTTCCCCCATTGGGGTAGCTCATATTCTCAAAAGACCACATGGGGTAACAACTGTCCCCAACCAATAGGAGGTGGGCAGGTTATAACACAGATCCTCCCAAAAACACATCTCTTTGACAAGTTTTTATTCATCTTCCTCTTCATTCAAATTATGGCAGCTATGTTCAAAGTACTATTTGTTTTCTTTATTCTTTCATGGGATGCGGGCAGTCCCCCTTTGAACGGCGAAACTTTGTTGCAGTTCCTAGTATGGCCCAAACACATATTTACAGATGTCTATGCTGACAGCTTTAGTCCCTTGTCCCTCTAGTTTTCCTCGTGTCCTCTGCCCCCCTCCTTTTCATCTTTATCCTGTCACTCTCTTGTATCTCTCCCCTCCCCCTTTCCCACTTCCTCTACTGGTTGCTGGCTACGAACAGATCTTGGAACAAGTTGGTGAATGGCTTCCACGGCCAGTGGAAGCCCTCTTCCGACCCTTGGATGCCAAATTTTATTTTCTCCAGTTTGAAAAATTCCGCCAGGCCAGACAGCCAGTGTGCAGCCTTGCGTGGTGCTGCCGATCAACAGCTGAGCTGGATTCGCTGGCGGGCGATCAGGGAGGCAAAAGCTAGACTGTCGTTCTCCCCTCCCCATGAAGAGTTCTGGCCTGAGACCCCGAAGACCACCACCTGGGCATGGCACCTTACTAGGGCTCAGAGTGGCGTCCCTATGCAGGAACTCTCAGTCCCATAACTCTGTGTGGTTGGCTGGGCCTCCCTGGCACCATTCACATTTGTCCTTCATCTCCGGAAAGGAGCTACTCATTTGGGTTCTGGTTAGGTGTGCGTTGTGCACCACCTTTAGCTGTGTTAGGCTGAGCCCTGCGCATGCGGAGGGAGCTCACCCCATGTAGTGCTTCGATCCAGAGTCCTCCCCTATTTCTATGCCTAGTTCCTCGTCCCATTTTCCCCTCGTCTTGTCCAGGGGCGAGCGTACCTCCTCCAACAGTCGCCCATACAGGTGCCCAGTTTCCCTTCCCTAGGTCGCCTGGGTCCAGCAGTTCTTTGAGCAACAAATGTCCTGATATCTGGGGATACGTTGTTGTTTCTTTACGGAGGAAGTTTTTGACCTGTATGTGTCTTAGCTCATTTCCTTTTGGTAACTGGAACCTCTCCATACGTTCCCCAGGGTCGCTACTCTGTCATCCGTGTAAATTTCCCTATTCGTCAGTGTCCCCTCATCCCGTCTCTTTTTAAAAAATATTAAAGAATACCCAATTCATTTTTTCCAATTAAGGGGCAATTTAGCGTGGCCAATCCACCTACTCTGCACATCTTTGGGTTGGGGGGGGCGAAACCCACGCAAACACGGGGAGAATGTGCAAACTCCACATGGACAGTGACCCAGAGCTGGGATCGAACCTGGGACCTCGGCGCCGTGAGGCCGCAGTGCTAACCCACTGCGCCACCGTGTTGCCCCTGTCTTAACCTTTCGAAGGTGGTGACTATTATTGCGGGAGTAAACCCTTGGTTGTTGCAGATGGGGGCCATGGTGTACATTTTGGTTAGGCCGAAGTGTTGCCGAATTTGGTACCACATTTGGAGCGTGGCTACTACCACTGGGCTTATCGAGTACTTGGTCAAGGGGGATAGGATGGTGGTTGTTACCCGGGCTCGGAGGGGCATACCTATGCAGGAACCCTCCACCATCTTCGCCCATTCTGCTCCAGGTTCCTTCACCCACCCCCTCTCTTTCTGCTGTGGCCGCCCAATGGTAGAACTGTAGGTTTGGGAGGGCCAGCCCTCCCATGTTTTATTTCCTTTGTCGGACTTTCTTTTGGATTCGCGGGTTCTTCCGCTCGCACACAAATGGCATGATTAATTTGCCTGCTGTGTTTAAAAAGGCCTTGGGGATGTAGATGGGGAGGCATGTGAACAGGAGGAGGACTTTCCTAGGCAGTACGTTAACTTTGATTACCTGCACACTCCCTGCCAGTGAGTGGGAGTGGGCCCCACCTCCTCAGGTCTCGTTTGACTCCCTCCATCAGACTAGTCAGGTTCCCTTTCTTTTTTTAATTAATTTACGTCGCTGGTTAGGCCATGCTTTGTTGCCCTTCAGAAGGCGGTGGTGAGTGGCCTTCTTGAACCGCTGCAGTATGCCGGATGGTCCTTCCGGTTTCATTCCGTTTTTGTGTTTTTGCAGCGGTTGATTAGAACTGAGAGGCCATTTCAGAGTCAACCATGTTGCTGTGGATCTGGAGTCACATGTAGGCCAGGCAAGGGCGGCATATTTTCTTCCCTAAAGGACATTAGTGAACCAGATGGGATTTTACAACAATTGACAATGTTTTCATGGTAATCATTAGACTTTTAATTTCAGATATTTTATTGAGTTTAAGTTCCACCACCTGCCGTGGTGGGATTCGAACCCGGGTCCCCAGATCAATATCCTGGGTCTCTGCGACAATACTACACCGCCTTCCCATTTGTGGATGTGTTCAGTTGTCGGCCATTTGGATCCCTGGGTCGCGGAATTTGGTCAGGCCTGGTTTGAACGGCAGTCCCTCCAGTTCTGTCATTCCCCCACTGTGGGTTCAGAGGGGAAGATCTTACTTTTGCTCCGGTTAAGTTTGTAACCCAAGAAGGTTACCCCTAACTAGCGAGTCTGCTAACATCTCCCGCAGTTGCAGGGCCAATGCTGGTGCAAATATTTTGTAGAAATCCACTGGGAATCCATCTGGCCCCAGCTTCTTCCCCGCCTGCATGGAGGTGATATTCTCCAAGACTTCTCCCAGTTATAATGGTACTTCCAGGCCTCATCTCTTCTCTTCCCCCACAACGGGCATGTCCAACTGCTTCATCCCAGAGTCCCCCTCGGGAGGCTCAGAGATATACACCCTCGGTAGACGGTCGCGAAGGCCTCGTTGACCTTTCCTGCATGGCGACTAGCCTGCCGCTATTATCTTTAACTGGAGCTATTTCCTTTGTGGCTGCCTGCTTTCTCAGCTGGTGGGCCAGCGGCTGGCTTTCTCTCCGTGTTCGTAGAAGGTCCTCCATGAATGGCAGAGTTGGTGCATTGCTTTCCCAGTGGAGAGCAGGTCAAGGTCCATTCATAGCTTCTTCCTCTCTGCCAGTAGCTCTATCGTGAGTCAGTGTAGGTCTATGTCAGGGACGTCTGCCATGGTTTTCTTCATGAAGTCCAGTCCCAGTTGGGACTGTACATGGTTACAAGAACCACTCGTGGCCCGTCCAGGACACCACTAACCATATTGTGCCGTCCCACGTGGTCCATAACTATCCTCATTGCTGTAAATGCTCTAATTGAGCAGTATAGCAAACCCCCCTACTCCGCATCCTGTCGCACAAATGGTACGTGTGTCCCAGCCATCTCTTTCTTACCCGCAGTCAGTTCTTCTCCCTCAGAGGGGCTCCTGGAGGAAGACTATGTCGGCTTTCATACTTTTCAGGTAGGCGAAGACTCTGGATCTTTTCACTGGGTTGTTTAGTTCCCTGATGTTCCAGGTAACTATTCTGAAGGGGGGGGGGGGTTGGTTCTCCCCCCCCCCCGCCCCCCCCCCCCCCCCCTACCATTCCTATGGGATCAACCGTACTTATCCTGTGGATGTGCCCCTGCACTCTGGTGATTCCATTTGTTCGGTGACAATCCAAGATGGCTGTGGTCACCATACTCACCTTTTGGCTGTGCCTCTGCACACCAGGGTTCCCCTTTGTTTGAGGGCCCTCCAAGGTGGCTGTTTGAGGTACATTTGTTTTCCTTGCCACCATGTGAGATCTGTCATTGCCAGCCTATTCCCCCCCCCATCCCTACAAAGTTCCCCGTCCCTTTAGGCTTCTCCCCGCTTAGCCATTCCCCCTCTGTTACCCCCCTATTTTCCTCCCTCTGTTTACCCCCCCTTATTGTCTCCCCATCTAGAGTATTCTCTCCCCCCGTTGCCAGGCAACTTCTCCCCGTCAGGAGCTGTGCCACGGCCCTCCCCTCGCTCGTACGTCCCTGTGCTAGCTCACCCGCTAGTGTGCTGTCCTCCCCCCATCCCAGGTCAATCTATACCTCCCCCCAACCGATGCGAGTCTCTTTCCCCTTTCCTCCTTCTCACCCCTCCTGCGTCCTACTGCTCTCACCCCCTCCTTTCTGAGACTCAACGTCAGATTTTAAGACGAGGCAGTTCAGTCCCGCACAAATGGTCTCTACATTTTTGTTGTTGACCCGATACAATTAAATGTCTGGTTCACTGTTGGTTTTGTTGCCTTCCCAGTAAATATATTGAACACGCTGCCTGGGGAGGGGGTGGGAGCAGGTAAGATAGCGACATTTAAGGGGCCATCTAAACAAATATATGAATAGGGTGGGAATGGAAGGATACAGACTCTGTAAGTGCATACGGTTTTAGTTTAGGCAGGTACTATGGTCAGCGCAGGCTTGGGAGGGCCGAAGGGCCTGTTCCTGCGCTGTATCGTTCTTTGCTCTTTAGCCCGACATATGTTCTAATGGTCCATCCCAGTCGGGTGTGGACGGGACCTCGTCGCCCCGCATGATTGCTTTCAGTCTTTCTCTCCCGACTTTTACTGCCTCTGCTATCTCCTCGGCTCCTCAGGTTGTTGTTGATTGGGATGTTACTTTCATTGTGGTGGTGTTGGAGGAGGCGGGGGTTCCCCGGGTTTAGTGGGCTATTTTGGATCAAAAGTGCGTAATTTTGAGTTTCCAGGAGGAGAGCCACCCTACCGTGCGTTCGCTCAGCGCATCCCCGTCACCAGAAGTCTATAATTTTAAGTAAACACCAGGTATTTACAGGCCATATGCATTCATTTTGGAATGAAGTAGTAAAATGAAAAACTTGCTTTCACATAAATTTGGTGTTCTCTAATGCATATCGGCAATTATAAAAAAGAATTCCACAAGAAAAACTCATATGTCAGTGGATCTTGGAGGTCTGAGCAGACATTGAACAGCTGGACAAAGTGGCTGACAATCATATACAGACTGGACAAAACTACCAAGAAATAAGAGTTTATAAAAGCCATTAGTAAAAGTGGTCACATGTTGTTTGGCTGCACAGGCTGCAGCTGTTGTACTCTATTCACTTTGACGTTAACAAATGACAAGTCATACTGCTTCCATTCAGCTAGAAGCTGGATTGTTGCCTACATTTGAAGCACTGTAGCATTATATAGACATCCAATGTAGAACATCAAAAAGTGAATGTGTACATATTTTACGTTTTAAATCATATTCCTGACACCCTCCTTGGTGATATATTCAGGCTGGTCCAAATCCATTTGGTGTATTTTTTTAAATAAATTTAGAGCAACCAATAATTCTTTTCCCTAATTAAGGGCCAATTTAGCATGGCCAATTGACCTCCCTGCACATCTTTTTGGATTGTGGGGTGAAACCCACGTTGACACAAGGAGAATGTGCAAACTCCACATGGACAATGATCCGGGGCCGGGATCGAACCCGGGTCCTCGGCGCCGTGAGATTGCAGTGCTAATTACTGCGCCACTATGCTGCCCCAATTTAATGTATCATTCTGATTGATTATCAAGCTTTCGTAAAATTTACAGTGCAGAAGGAGGCCGTTCAGCCCATCGAGTCTGCACCGGCCCTTGGAAAGAGCACCCTACTTAAGCCCATGCCTCTAGCCTATCCCAGTAACCCCACTTAACCTTTTTGGACACCAAGGGCAATTTTGCATGGCCAATCCACCTAACCCGCACATCTTTGGACTGTGGGAGGAAACCGGAGCACACGGAGGAAACCCACGCAGACACGGGGAGAATGTGCAAACTCCACACAAACAGTGACCCAAGCCGGAATCGAACCTGGGACCCTGGCGCTATGAAGCAACTGTGCTACTGTACTGCCCCAAGTCATCCCCTCCTATCCTCTGGGTCTCGTTCATCTCCCCTCCCACCTATAGCATACACAGAAACATACATAGAAAAAAGAAGGCCATTTGGCCCTTTGAGCCTGCCCTGCCATTCATTATGATCATGGCTGATCCTGCCTTCCCCCCATATCTCCTTTGCTCCAAGAGCTACATATTCTTGAAATTACACAACGTTTTGGCCTCAACTATTTTCTGTGGCAGTGAATTCCACAGATTCACCACTTTCTAGGTGAAGAAATGTCTCCTCATAGAAACATATGTAACAGCCAAGCTTCCACCAAGAGCATTACGAATTGTGCAAAAGCCCTTGGGTGAAGGAAAGCATCTGCAATTGACTTGGCACAACAACAGAGCTGGTGGTTAGAACCTCAGCTGGTGCACCGTCCCTCCAAATTAAAGCATGGGGGATTTAACTCACTGATAGCATGATATCTAACCTTGAAGTTTTTTTCTTGCTCAGATCTTTCCTCCACTCGACACAACCAGAGGTCCTGTTGCCAGTTCATGCTCTTAAATGGAGTCAGTGACTTATGTGCCAGTCATGACATTAGCAACCCTCTTATATCTTCAAATGCCTGGTTTTCATGTGTAAAATTAGACATTGAATGGTTGCAGGCATTTATTGGGGACATCACAGCTAATCCTGATCCTGTCCTCCCTCCTCTTGTGATCACACAGCACTTTCCGATCACACAGCACTTTCCAGTCACACAGATATAATCAGAAGCAGTAACCCTGACAGCTGATATTTTTCTCTCCCTCACCCCAGTACAATATTTGGGAACATCATGGCCAGTTGTACATCCACAGGAGACTGCAGCCAAGTACCTTGTTTCACGTGCGGCATGTGGCAGAGTGCTGCCTGCAGCGCTGAGGACCCGGGTTCAAATCCCGGCCCTGGGTCACTGTCCATGTGGAGTTTGCACATTCTCCCAGTGTCTGCATGGGTTTCACCCCCACAACCCAAAGATGTGCAGGTTAGGTGGATTGGCCCTTAATTGTAAAATAATTGGCTACTCTAAAAAAAAATTTTAAGTACCCGAGTTCACAATGGCCTGTATGGTTTAGGGGTGCACCGCTGTATTTATCCGTAGATAACCAGCAAAAAACCTCCAATAAGAAGCTTTCATTTCTGTGTCCGTGTGGAACTTTGAATGAGCTTTCACAAAAAGAAATCGATCAACAATGAAAAGATTCTTGTTTCTATGAGCAAAAAACCCTTCAAGGAAGGGAAGCCAATATGCACCCTGTCAAAGATAATTGTACCCCCAGTCCAAAATATTCATTTATTTATTCGCGTTACAAAAAAAATCTTGAATCTTATTGAAAATCGCAGGAGAATGCAAAGCATTCACAAAGCCAGGATGGTAGCATTCTAGAGTTTCGTCTCTCACCAAATAGAAAAGATGTACACAAGATTAAACTTTTCCCTTTGTTCAGATGACAATCCTTACGTATTTGCTGATAACTACAGGATGCAAAGTGGTTATAAATTCAAGCCACTAGACTAAATCGAGGCAAGTTTCCATCTCAACTCTATGAAAGATTAGTGTATGGGGTTCAATCATAAAGAACTTTAATCCATTAGCCAGGCAAGAACAATTTCTGTCCATTTTCAGACTGTAAAAATTAACCAATGTTCAATGCTTGTAAACTAAACAGAAATTATTCAAACTTAAGGGCATCCCATCAATACTGAAAAATATGAGCATATTGGAGAATATCTGCAGATCAACATCCAAATTGTATCTAAACAGTGTACTCAACGTTTTGAAACAACCACACGAAAATGAAATCATTCTTTTGGTTTTTAAGCCAATGACCAGTAAATGCAAAATAAAAGTATTCAAAAAGTGTCTAAATGTAACGGTCAAGCTACTTATTCTCTGCCCTGCCCTCTCCCAGCTTCAAAATAACTAATGATGGATCGTCATGCCACCCATTCAACCAGTAATGGACGAGCTGGGAGGAAGGAAACAGTTTTTTTCTTCTGCTCTGCGTAGCAAGATTGAAAATGTGAAAAACAAACAGAAAATGCTGGAAATACTCACAGGTCAAGGCAGCATCTGCAGAGAGTGAGGGACAAAATTAATGCTTCCGCTCCACGACTTCACATTAGGACATGGAAGAAGTCGGGAGATGTAAATTGGCTTTATGTAAGTATAGAGGCAGGGGAAAGTGGGGAGGAGAGTAAAGAACAAAAAGAACTGAAAGGGTGGAAGGCAGGAGAGTTTAAATGACAATAACCTCTGCCCCCATTTAATTTTGTTTGTGTTTACAGACAACAGGGGCAGGGTTCTCTAATCTCGCAGCAGTGTCCACGCTGTCGCGTTTTATGACAGCGTGAAAGGGCCGACCCCACGACTAATTCTGGACCCTACAGGGGCCGGGCCAGCACTGCACTGGAGTGGTTAGTGCCGCTCCAGCTGCTGATCCCGGCACGAACTGGGCGGCGCGGGATCCGCGCATGCGCAGTGGCACCGGCGCCAACGCGCACATGCGCAGTGGCTCCCTTCAACGCACCGGCCCCAACGCAACATGGCGCAGGACTACAGGGGCCGGCGTGGAGGAAAGGAGGCCCCCAGCCAGTGAGGCTGGCCCGCCGATCAGTGGGCCAGGCCACACGGAGGCACCCCCCCCCCCCGGGATCGGAACACCCCTCTTCCCCCCCCCCCCCCCCCCCCCACAGGCCGCCCCCTGACCCTTCGACGCTGAGCTCCCCCCGGCTGAGAGAAGGTGTGTACGGCGCCGGCGAGACTCGGCTTTTTCACGACGGCTGCTCGGCCCATCCCGGGCCGAGAATCGGCGGGCTGGCCACGTAGAGCGGCCCCCAACCGGCGTCACGCCACCCACGCCGATTCTCCGCAGAATCGCGTGCTGGCGTCAGGGCGGCGTGGCACGATTCACGCCGGGAGTCTCCGGCCCGGCCCCGGGCTGAGAGAATCCCGCCCGTGTTGGTAATGATTCTGCTCTCCCTCTAGACACATCTTTTCTTTACTTGCCACATTACTACAGCTTTTGGCCTTGCACCATCATCCTTTTTATCATCTGTTACAGATGCTGCCAGACCCACAAAGTATTTGTTTTGCTGAAGGGGATTTTCTTTAACCATATATGGAGTGCACACACCCACTTCAAGCTACCCCAGAGAACGCAACAACTCAGTTCCCCAAGTTTCCATAGCAGTACTTTTTTTCTGGAATTCCATGGCTGCTTTTCCAGCCAAGACCACGCTACTCGTTCGGGCGGTAAAGGTACCAGGAGCCAACCCTCTCTGATACATGCATCCCTTTAGGTCTCATCAATGAGACAGACTGTCTGATAATAATCAAAATATGATCATATGGTATTTGAGGAGTTGCCAATTTGAGACCCCTTTCAGAGTCAGCACTTAAGTTTCACTCAGTTCCAATATCCAGAGTCATCTGTGCCTGCTCACAAGGCCAGGAGACAGTCGCTAGATAGCAATAGACTATTGATAAGTCTCGGTTCGAGACCGCACCGAGCAGACTGCACAAAGTCATCAAAAACAGGATGGTCAGCAGTAATATGCACAATGTTATACAAGCGGCATTGCCAGCAACATGCTATCCACATCATGGGTGCACTCACTGTATATCCGCTCAATGTTCCAGAATTTGAACGCAAAAAATTCCAACAGAAACTATCTGTGCCTTTGCAACTCAATATAGATAGCCATATAATCCTGGATAAAATGAGCTTGTTGCATACTTGACCGCAGATAGTCTTCAAGCAGCTGTCTGTCCCATAACTGAGCGAGTCCATATAGGTCAGGAGTAGAAACTAAACTGTTGGCTGGGTAACTACATTGTTGGAATGTACAGATACCAAAAAAATGGCATCCGATCCTGTTTTGCAGTTGTGTGTCTATCCGCTGTCTCTTTCACCATGAGCACTATTATGACTACTGTTGACCAATGTAATAACCCCCACGAGGATACATTGACTGATCTCTTTCCCCCCCCCCCCCACCCCGAGACTCGTGGAGTTATGAGCTGCCCTGCTGAGTGGGCAGAGGCTCGCCCAGCTAGGGCTCATTGGAAACCTGTTTATAGGCTGGCCTGGACAGGGATGGCACCTTGGTTGTCCCACCAGGACTATGCGATGAAAATAGTTCACTGCCATAGGCAGATGTGTGTGACTTAGATTAGAACCAACGTTCACTTCACCACCGGGGATCCTGGGTCTTAATACTGATGACAAGGTAAAAGAAATTCTGGATGTCCCAGTCGCTCCGAAAGATTGCGGTACAACATGTGGAACTGACATTTAAAAATGCTGCTTTTTGGGAAACTGGAGGCCTTTGATTCAGGCCTGGAAGATTGTGCTCAATACACAGAGCTTTTGCCAGGACAAAGGCACCCTTGGAGAGGACCAGCAGAAGGTAATACTCCTGACTGCCTGCAGGGCCCCAACCTTTGGCATTATAAAAAGCCTTGTGTACCCAGCTGCTCCGGATTTAAAATCATTTGATGAATTAGTAGAGCTGGTGTCTGACCACTGTGATCCCAAACTGTCAGTAATCATGCAACGATACTGGTTCAACATTGCTGTATGGACTCTGGGGGGAGAGTTAGTTGCCGATATCTTGCCTTGACTCTGATGATTGGCTGAGCATTGTGAGTTTAGGCCATCCCTTTCCGAGATGCTGAGGGATCGGATGGTGTGCGGAATTAACAACACGGCCAACCAGAGGAAGCTATTGACGGAGCCTATGCTGGATTTAAGAGCCATTGAACTCGCACTGTTCCGTGAAAATGCAGACAAATGAGTTCAGGCGATCAAAGGGTCCATGGACTGCAGTGTCCATTGTGTTGCTCGACCTCCATAAATCGGACTGCAGTGTATTGCTCCAGGGTAATGCTCGAATGACCAGGTCGCCTCCAAAACGACAATGAAGGGTACAACACTGTGTCTGGGCTCAATATTCACGGGCTGCCTCAGACCAGCTGGATATCTCCCCTGAGGACAAACTGTGGGTACGAAACACGTGGCAACCAAGGCCACCAGAAACAGCAGAGAGCGCGCCGCCCTGGACAGACAATGAGGTTGCCTCCATCTACAGGCCTTGCCCATGGCCCCACCTGAGGAGGAACACATGATGCAACTGAATTGCATCACTGTCCCGAACGTGGCACCGATTCAAGTCATGCTACAGGTAAATGGACACCGCCTAAAGATGGAGACAGATACAGGGGCTGCTGTCTCGTCTCCATCATTGGTTCCCAGACCTTCCGTCGGTTTTGCACGGGAATCCTGCCATTGGATCGGTGTCACAACAGGGCCAGATTAGCAACTGGGGAGCTGCCGTTATAGGATTCGTAACTACGGTGACTCACGGGCAAGTCAGGTTGCTTCTGGCCATGGTGCAAGGACCGGGATCTAACTTATTGGGTCGTGATTGGCAAGTACTCCGCATCGATTGGCAACAGATTTTCGGGATGGGCACCAGGAACCTGTATGATGTCTTTGGGAAATATCTGGAGGTATTCCAGGAGGATTTGGGCAAAATAAAAGGAGACAAGACATGCACTTAAATGAACCCAGAGGCCCAGCCCACGTACTTCCGGGCACGACCTGTCCCATACGCCTAACTCACAAAAGTCGATGTCAAATTGCAGCGCCTGGAGAATTTGGGCACCATACACCCCACGCGATTTGTGGAATGGGCCACAACGGTGCACCCAGTGATGAAGCAGTGCAAGTCTGTTCACCTCTGTGGGGGTCATACAGTGACTAAACAAGGCATCCCACCTGGATTGTTACAAATCCTCGCGAGGCACAGGGTATGTAAAACTGGCTGGAGGATGCGCATGCACCAAACTGGACATGAGCCACGCATATCTTCAGTTAGAATTGGATACTGCATTGTGGAAATATGCGACTGTAAATACCCAAAGGGGACTGTTCGAATACATTCGCCTTCCCTTTGGGGTCTCGTTCGCCTGCACAAATTTTCAAGGAGTGATGGAAGGGGGTACCCAAAGTAGAGGTGTATTTAGACGATGCATTTATCATGGGACAAAGAGCACATTGACAACCTAGAGGAAGTCCAATGCCGTTTTTCCCAAGCAGGCATCCGCCTGAAGAGCGGCAAGCGTGTCTTCCAAGCAAAGGCAGCGACATACTAGGGCTATAAGGTGGATAAGGACGGCTTACACCCTGTGGAGGAGAAAGTCCAGGGGCCCCAACTCCACAAATGCCACGGAATTGCAATCAATTCTGGATCTTGTAAATTATGGGAATTGTATCTCAAACTTGGCCACCGTGCTGGCATCTCTCCATAGCCTGCAAAAAAAGAACGAGAAGTGGGCTTGGGAAGCTCCACCGGAGGACTCATATTCACATGAGTGAAGAAATGGTTAGAACTATAGAAACATTACAGCACAGGAGACTATTCGGCCTATCCTGTCCATGCCAGCCCGAGGACACCCAGGTGCCCTTCCTGCTCCCACTTTCCTACACCCGGTCACTTACAGAACTTAATGTACAGATCCAGGTACTTTTTAAAGAGTTTAGGGTCTCTGCCTCTCCCATCAACTCAGGAAGCAAATTCCAGGCACCCCCTCCCCCCCGCGTAAAAAGGTTCTTCCTCATGTCCCCTCTACACCTTCTGCCTCTTATCTTGAATCTATGCACCCTGGTTCTAGAATATTCTACCAAGGGAAACAATTTTATTCTGTCCACTCTATCACTTTCCCTCAATTAAGTCACCCCTCAGCCTTCTTTGTTCCAAGGAAAATGACCCCAATCTATCCAATCTCTCCTTGTAGCTACACGTTTCTAGCCCTGGCAACATTTTTGTAAACCTCTTCTGCACTCTCTCCAGACAATTACATCCTTCTTGTAATGTGGTTTTCAGTAACTAAGCCAACTTTTTATCCAGCTTGGCACATTTCCACTGTATCCCATGGGCTTTTACACTTTTGACGAATCCACCATGTGGGACCTTGTCAAGCGCCTTGCTAAAATCCATGTACACCACATCCACTGCACTACCTTCATCAACCCTTCCTGTCACTTCCTTAGATTTCAATCACATTTGTGAGGCAAAACCTTCCTTTAACAAATCCATGCTGACATCTTTGGGTTTTCTTTAACTTTACATGCTAATCCTTTTCTCATGCCCTCCTTGATTTATTTCCTTCTTAACTTCGTCCCTACACTTCTTATATTCGTCTTGGCTAGCTGCTTAGTTCTTTGTGCCTATCGTACACTTTCTTTTTCTGTTTGATCTTCCCCTGTATTCCTCTAGACAACCGGGGGTTCGCGATTTGGCAGTACCACTCTTATTTTTGGAGGGGACATGTCTACTATATATATTTACAACCTCACTTTTTAGTGTTTCCCACTGGTTTTCCACTGATTTATCCTCTAGCAGTGCTGGCCAGTCTACTCAGCCAAGTCCCTTCTCATTCCTCGAAAATTTGTCTTCTCCCAGTTCAAAAATGTTTTCTCCTGCTTTATCGCTGTCCTTTTCCACGGGAATACAGAATCTAGCAGAAATGTGATCACTATCCCCTATCTTTCTTGTTCATCAGTGTGAGGTCTAGAATTGCATCTCCTCTTGCTGGGTTTGTCACCAATTGGATGAAAACTTTCCTGGACACACTATATGAATTTTTCACCCCCAGTTCCCCTGCTATTGTTTGAATCCCAGAGGATATTGGGATAGTTAAAGTCTCCTACTATTATTGCCCTCTTGTTCTTACAGGCAAAAATGTGCCTACATATTTGATCTTCTATCTCCCTTTCACTATTTGGGCAAGGGCACACCCCCAGTAGTGTGACTGCCCCTTTTTTATTTCTAATATTTCTAAGCTCAACCCACAAAGCTTTGTTTATTGATTCGTTTAGTATATCCTCTCTTCTCACAACTGGTATTTATTCTTTAACCATTAGTACCACTCCACCTCTGTGTAAAAAATACCAAGGGCAATTTATCATGGCCAATCCACCTAATGTGCACGTCTTTGGACTGTGGGAGGAAACTGGAGCACCCGTAGGAAACCCACGCAGACACTGGGACAACATTTGACATATAGAGCACTTGACATATAGAGCACTTGACATATAGAGCACTTGACATATAGAGCACTTGACATATAGAGCACTTGACATATAGAGCACTTGACATATAGAGCACTTGACATATAGAGCACTTGACATATAGAGCACTTGACATATAGAGCACTTGACATATAGAGCACTTGACATATAGAGCACTTGACATATAGAGCACTTGACATATAGAGCACTTGACATATAGAGCACTTGACATATAGAGCACTTGACATATAGAGCACTTGACATATAGAGCACTTGACATATAGAGCACTTGACATATAGAGCACTTGACATATAGAGCACTTGACATTGAAAAAATCCTACGGCACTTCGTAGAGAAGAAACAAAAAAATGTGAACACATTTCAGCCTTTGAGGGGCAGTGAGGGGACCGTCAATTTCTGGATCTCCCTTTTTAAAACGATGTCAGGGATTTGGGGCATTCAGCTGGAGTCGTGCCCACTGGTGCCACTTTTTGGAGTTCTGGACTTGCCAGTGTTGCAGACAGGTCCGAAGGCAGAGGTCCTGGCTTTCGCCTTGCTAATAACCCAGAGGCTAGTTCTGCTTGGGTGAAGGTCCCCGCTGCCGCCCAAGGCCTCAGCTTGGTTTGACCTGATGTAATTTTTGCACCAAGAGAAGATCAAGTATACTAAGAGGGGGGTGGTGGAAGGGTTCTCCTCGAGGTGGCCACCATTCATCTCCTTTTTCAGTAAACTGGTCCGGGGGGGGTGGTGTTCATTGTTTTAGTTGGGTTAAGGGTTTTTTTTTTAATGTGGGGGGTAGGTGCATTTTGGGAATAAGATTGGGTTGGGTTGTTGGGTTTGTTATAATGAAAATTTTGTTTGACTAAAAATATATTTTTTAAAGATTTAAAATAATGAAGGTGCAGGTCTGGTAGCCAGGGGTCGATGGTGACATCTAGCAGGTTGTAAGATGCCCAGTGTGTCAGGTGCACCAAAAACTCCTTTTAACTCTCTCCAGCCCTCAGAATGGCCAGGGTACCCCTACGAAAGGCCAGAGAATGATTTTGGTGGACCTTTCATGGGGTCCATGTTCTTAATCCTAGTGTATGCCCACACCAAGTGGCTAGACGCACATAGAAT
Source organism: Scyliorhinus torazame (assembly GCF_047496885.1). NCBI lineage: Eukaryota > Metazoa > Chordata > Chondrichthyes > Carcharhiniformes > Scyliorhinidae > Scyliorhinus > Scyliorhinus torazame. The sequence goes on from NC_092712.1 coordinate 79,557,120, forward strand.
GACCTACACCATATTGAAAGCCACCGTTGAAAAGTTAACATGCTCGTTCAGCACCCACAGGATCCCAGAGGTGCTGGTCACAGATAACGGAGCCCTGTTCATGATTGAAGAATTCTCCACATTCGCACCAACCAACGGGATAAGACACTTCTGGACCGTCCTCAAATGGCTTGGCCAAATGAGTGGCACATTTAAGAGGGGCATGCGGAAGCAAACTACTGGCTCCCTGGACAGGCGACTGGGGAGATTCCTTTTTCACTACAGGTCCATGCCACATGTCATGACAGGTGCAGCACTGGACTGGCACCTCAGAAGCCTGAATTTTCCAAGCTTGGGCAGGAAAGTTGAGCTGCAACAGGACTTGAAGCAAATGTATCATGACCACAGGACACCATAGAGGAATTTTCAACCAGGGGACGCTCTTAATTTCTGCAACTTTGGCTCTCAGAGATCATGGTGGAGAAAACTGGGCCGTTTCCCACATAGTCAAGACCCAAGGAAAGACCGTGCGCAACCTGTCGACCACCTTAAGAGACGAGAGCTCCGTCAGAGGACGCCCGGCCAAGGAATTCAGCACCTCCGCCTCACTGGAAACTGCTCCTACATAGCATGCAACCGCCCATGGGCCGAAACCCGGACCATCAAGACAATGACGATTTCAGCTCAGAGATGGACACCAAGGCCTCAGCACCGACAGACGATGTGGCCGGGACCGAATCCTGGGCATAGCTCTCCGGAGGTTATCACAGAAAATGCAATCTACAAACCGCTACAAACCACCCGACACAAATCTGCCACTGGCAAAAGCACAGATGCGTGCAAAGCAGCACAGAAGGCCTCCTCAGATGGTGGCAGAGGGGATATTTTCAGACTTTGGGGGGGCGGGGGGGTAATAATATCCATGAGGGCCACTGGGATTCTTCGACTCATCTCCCCGTGGGACTCGTGGAGGATGAGCTTCCCAGCTGAGTGGGCGGAGGCCCGCCCAGCTGAGGTGTGTCAGAACCCTGTCTAAATGCGGGCCAGGACAGGGACCGACATCCTGGTTGTCCCAATTTGACTGTGCTGTGTTAATAGTTTGCTGCCATAGGCAGACTTATGCGACCTTGATTAAATGTGACAATGTGACAATGTGTGTGTTGGCTTCTTGGATCTTAATCACCAACAAACCCAAAACAAATTCAATTAATTTCCTTTAATCTTTCTAAATATATGACTTCTCTCTCAGCTCCAAGACATTACACATGCTAAAAGAAAATCCTCAATAGACATTTTTATTTCTGAATGTTCTCCTGTATTGTAAACTAATGTCGTTCAATCAACTGGAAGGAGGAACAACAAAATCATGAACATCAAAATGTAGCACCTACACTGATCCAGGTAAATGACTAAAGTTTGATAACTTCTCAGTAAATGCATTATGGAGAAACAGAGCAAACGGCTCCTGTTGGTCCCTACCCCCGAGTTGCAGATCTCAGCCAGACGGCTTGAATTGGCCAACTTAACTGAATAGGACAGGCTCATTGGACCAGCTGGTCTTTTTCCATCTGTCTTGACCCTGGGTCCTGTGATAACCAGCACCGCTGAACAGGCAGCTGACAGCCATCTAGATTCATACACAAAAATGGGCACTTGGACAAGATGTAGGGGAGGGAGGGGGGGGTTAAAAACATGAAATATATTCCTATTACAAACTCCAAGAACAATATATTTGATACCAGCAGACACAAATGCAAAAAATATCGATAATTGGTTTGCAAAAACAACTTGTATTTGCATGAAACATGCTGTCTGACGCAAGGATAATGAGGAGCCTGAGCATCCCTAACTTCATCCAAAATCAGAGGTAGCATATTGCCACCGGGTGTCTTAAGTATAAGCTGTTTAAAAATGGACCTTGCTATGCAATATTACACAGCTGATTCATCAATATTTAAAACCTTTGAAATTTTAACTAAAATTTATTTCACTATTCAATTCACTTGAAGTGACATAACCTTTAAAAATATAGACCAAGAGCTGGAAAGCGGGATTAAGTTAAATAGTTGGTGGCAGTCCGGCACAATGGACCAAATGGTTCCTATGTAAATTTCTATAATGCTATGATTCTATTTCAGATGCCGGTGTATTTTTTGAAAAGGGCATTGTAGGCACTTCACATTACCCATGGTAGTTAATGCAGTGACACAGACAAATGACTACATTTCATGATCATTCTGGGTACAGCAATCACATTTAACAACTGTCCTTGTGGCTTCTTCCTCATTCCCATTTTCTACAGCATAGTTTGGCAAGTAGAGCAGTATATAAATACTGTCAATTTAGGTTGAGGGATAGAAATGGCAACAATTAGTTTTATGTAATTATAACCTCCAACAATTTTAAAAATCAATTTGAAGTCAAAATAGAAGAGGGAACAATTCAATCAGAATTTGACACAACCTTGCATCTCCACTCCAACTATTCTGAGGTAGGAACTGCTGCACAGAATGGGAACACCAACGGTGTCAGACTTGGCTCAGAGACTGCATACTTGCCAGAGTCAGATGATTGCGAATTCCAACCCCTCTGAGACTTCAGCACATAATTAGCCCGACACTTTCAGCAAAGCACTGAAAACTTGCTGTGTTGTTTGAGGGCTGTCTTTCGGATGATAAACTGAGGTCCTAGATGTCCCCTCGGGTGAAGATAGGAGCCCACACCTCACTACTTTATTGAAAGAACAGGAAGAATTCCCCTGGTTCCCTGGTGAAATCTTTTTTATCTACTCTCTGAATCTCTTGTAACCCTTTGAAATTAATCTCCACACCAGTCCATATGGATTGAAGTAACAATACTGCAGATAAATGTAATAGGCTGTTGCATTAAAAAGGGACAATTGTAACTAATGACTGTATAATATTCATGTTCCTGACAAACATCCTACAAAAGCAGACAAGCAACCCCTAGGACTTTACCAATTCACCGCCATAACCAGCTGAAAAATGGTGACAAAATCACAAAGGTAAACTCAACCAATTATTTTCTAACTAGTTTCTGGATAGATGGACCAAATGGTCTCCCCTGCCCTTTTTTAATCTTGTGACCCAATAAATGCTGCTGCCAAGTGTCAAATGTGAATGATGTACACAATGTGACAGTTGCTGAATGGCTCGAACCCGAGAATGGCAGCAACTTGGTTCAGTCAAATCACCTGCTTACACTCACTGTCTAGTTTCACAAACAAAAAATGGTCAGTGGCAGGAGGTACTGAAGGGTAGCCAATGTTCTTGTAACTTTATTCCAGCATTAATCAGTACGTTCAAGAAGCAAGCTTTTTTAAAAATCTTTTTTTTTCAAAACAGGGAACACAGTAAAGTATTATGTTAAAGTTGCAAAGAGTTCCAATAAAAGGCTTACACAGAAATCAAGATAACAAGATGCAATTAGTAGCCCTTGACAAAGACTAATTGAACAGCAAGGATCAACATTCTTTGGAGAACCATTTCCAGTCAGAATGCCTTCATTCCTGCTATTTAGACAACACAACTATGAAGATATTTTTATTCAGTTTTAAAGTCTGACTAGGTGTTGTCTCTGTTTTGTTGACTGTGTTTGTAAACTTCTGCAGTGGACCAGAAAAGGGATAAGGATTTGAATTTTATTACCAGGAAAACAGTCTGCTAATTGGGACAAGCACAAAGCTTTGAAGTACTGGCCAAGATGTTTCCAATGAAAGTGGCTTCAGTTTATTTACATGTTCGGTGTAGAATTCTTCTCTCCCTTAAGATAAGCAGACAGCTAACTTACCTGCACACTTAAGACAAGATAATTCTGTAACAACAGAATGGTGTTATTGTTATGTTAGATGGTTGGATGACAATGGACAAACCATGTGCTCCATATAACCTTCGACTGACATGCAATGGAGGATCCCAGCAGGTAAAAGACCAAAGTTAAAATTGCAAGGCTATGTCAAGTAAAGTTTTTTTTAAATGCACAAGCAGAAATGTGCAGCCTGCCAGAGACAATGGCACAGCAGTGAGACCATGTGACCAATCATTGTGCGGTCCAGTTTGGGATGCAACAGAATTTTCTATCTTTATGATGTTCAGGGGAGGACATCTTCCTTTACCCATATCCTCACCCGCAATGGCGCAAATAATGCCAAGACCTAGTCAAGCTTCAGGGACTGTTACAACATACTGCACCAACAAATGCTCATTAAAGGATGCATCAGGTGCAAGAAAGGAATGGGTTCAAAATTGAGGAGATGGGAGCAATTAAGAGCTATTTAAAAGAGAATAGAACCAAAGGATTGAGAGGATAAATTAAAAGCAGGGTAGGTACAGTGCAGTAGAAATAAATATAGATTCCTTTGCTTGATCAATTTCCATCCCTTCACCCTTGGTGCTTTGAGTAGATGTAGGTTCACAAGTGCAGTTTCTGCAATTCTGGCACTGGTGGGACAGCAGGCTTTCACGATAGACTAGCCAGTGTTCTATCAGCCAACTGATAAATGGCACAGTGGCTAGCACTGCTCCCTCACAGCGCCAGGGACCCAGGTTCAATTCTGGCTTTGGGTGACTGTGTGGAATTCGCACTTTCTCCCAGCATTTGAGTGGGTTCTCTGGTTTCCTCCCACAGTCCAAAGATGTGCAGGTTAGGTGGATTCATAGAAACCCTAAAGTGCAGAAGGAGACACTCAAAGAGCACCCTATCCAGGCACACTACCCCAATCTATCCCATTACCCCACCACCAAACTGTTGGATACTAAGGGAATGGCCAATCCACCTATTGACCATGCTAAATTGCCCCTTAGTGTCCAAGGATGTGTAGGTTAGGTGGGGTTACGGGGATAGGGCAGGGGAATGGGCCTAGTATGGTGCTCTTTCCCAGGATTGGTGCAGACTCGATGGCCAAATGGCCTCCTTCTGCACTGTAGAAATTCTATGGTTGTAATTGTTTGGCAACTGACGGGTATTAAAATCAACTTGTAAAACACAACAGCAATTTTCCTATCCAGTCAGTGCTGTTGACAGTATAGGAGTGTAAATGTAGAGGTAATGATGGATAGCTGGCTATATATTGAACAGTTCCAGATATTTTATATCTCAACATCTTCCTCTGCTTTCTTCATTCTCCAAGTATGAATTCCAAACAAATGGACATTTCCAAACAAGTGGAAGTTGGAAGAGTGAATAAGCCGGGTGGGACGAGTCTTTGATTATGCTGCCCGCTTTCCCAAGGCATTGGGAGGTGTAGAGAGTGTCAGTGGATGGGAGGTGGGTTCAAGTGATGGACTGGGTTGTGTTCATGACTCATAATTATATTACACATCCACAAGCTAATAAACCTAACCACACAACAGGAAGGACACTGGAGACAGTACAGAGGAGATTCATAAGAATATTGCCAAGCCTTGAAAATTGCAGCTGAGGAAAGATCAGATAGGAAAGCAATCCTAGCCTTCGAACAGAGGAGACTAAAGGGGTGACCTAATTGAAGTGTAAAACATTATGAGGGGCTAAGATGGTGTAGCCAGGAAAGACTGATTCCCCTATCTGAGGGGTCAATTAAAGGGGGAATAGATTGAAGGTGATTGGTGGAAGACTTAGAGAGCACACGAGGAAAGCCTTTTTCACCTAGTGGGTGGAAACATCTGGAATTACTGCCTGAATTGGTGGTTGAAGCTGAAATGCTCAACTCATTCAAAAAAGGTACCTGGGTCTGGATTCAAAGTGCTGTAACCTGCAAGGCTACAGACCCAGATGCTGGAAAGTGAGATTAAAATAAGCAGCTAGTTTCTTTTTTCTGGCGGGCGCAGACAGAATGGGCTGAATGGCATCTTTCCGCAAAGTAACCTTTCTATGGCTCTAACCCCATTAAAGTAAGCTTAAACTTACAAGCACACTTTAAAACATGTCCGATTCACTCTTAATTTCCCTCTGAGATGACGTAAGAAGCCACTCAGTTGGACCATCACCTTTTCTTAATTAGGTGTGGTAATAAATGCAGCCGTACCAGCAATGTCCGCATCAAGAATTAATAAGAAAAAGAATGCATGCGGAGATTATTTCATTCAGCAGCTACGGGAAGTACCATTGTGAACAAATACAGGAAGATTTGCTCAGCTCGGCATTTCTAGTGAAATGGTCAGACAGCAAATGCTTGCAATTCTACTACAGACACCAACAGGAAATCTTCCCACAGTTGTTTACAATGTCACAGCACAGATCAACTAGCAGAAACCCTGCCCACTGATTTTTTACAGGAATACTGATTGATTTTTGTTTTACAATGAGTGTGTACATTGTAACCGACAATTTGTCCAAATTAAAACTTTTGAAAAACACATCACACGTGTGGACAATAGACACATCTAAATATAACATTTAAGTCACGGATGCATACAAGTCATTAAAATAGAAAAAAATAGCATTTATATTAATGAACGCAGGGAATTGCTACACTTCAGGCCAACAACAACTATGTCTAAAATCCCAGTCTCACCGAGTCTTCCTGAAAATCTAGGTTTAATACAGGGAAGTATGGGATGGATTTATTTTAACATTTGGCTTAATGTGGTCACTCATGGGGTAAAGACAGCCAAAAGGAAGGGGAAATAGGAGGGAGGCAGACCACTGGTTTCCTTCCTCAAGTCAAAAGAATGACAATATCACTTTTCAAAACAGGCACATTTTACAGTATAATCCCTGAAATTCCATCAAAAACCAAGCAGAACTCAAGAACTTTACCCCTCCCCTCCCTGTTAACAATGGGAAATGCAGTCTGGATTCATGGAAAAGAGATAGATTTCCGTTTTGTTTTAAAGAAGGAAAAAGCACAATCCACATTGAGCATATGCCAAGCTATCCTTAGCTTGTACACCCAGCAAAAAGATGTATCCACAAGAAACAGCACATGAACCATGGACTTTAAAAAAATGCCCGTTTCTGACTTTAAGGCCAGTTCTCAGGCGAATAAGAAGAACAAGCTACAATAAAAATGTTTTGAAATCTATACATTAAATTATTAAATTGCTAAAATTGGGTACACTGCTTACAATTCAGTTTAATAGAATTTGGAGGTATGCCTTTAAAGGGCTTGATCTTCAAAACAAAGCATGCAGTACATGTAGTGGAAGAGTCATTCATTATGATGCTATATAACATAGAACATAGAACAAACAGTGCAGAAGGAGGCCATTTGGTCCATCAAGTCTGCACCGACCCACTTAAGCCCTCACTTCCACCCTATCCCTGTAACCCAATAACCCCTCCGAACCTTTTTGGTCACTCATGGCCAATCCACCTAACCTGCACGTCTTTGGACTGTGGGAGGAAACCGGAGCACCCGGAGGAAATCCACGCAGACACGGGGAGAACGTACAGACTCCGCACAGACAGTGACCCAGCGGGGAATCGATCCTGGGACCCTGGCGCTGTGAAGCCACAGTGCTATCCACTTGTACTACCCATGTGACAGAGTAATGAATTGATAAGATAGGTCAGAGCCATGTCTGTAAATAGATCTTTTCTTTTTAAAATGAAAACAGCAGCCTTGTAAAAAGGTCCACGCCCCACAAAATTGAAGTATTGCTTGTTCCACTATTTACAGTTCCTCAATTTAAAGAGTAGAAACAATGACAGAGCACAATATTCAAGCAGAATAGTTCCATTTTTTTTTTTTAGACCATCAAGCAAAATTTCACATTGCATTAAAAAAAAGCAGCTATAAAACAGAACTTGGAAAGTTAGGTCTCCTATTTCCACAATCCAAGTAGTGTATGATGTGGAGATGCCAGCGTTGGACTGGGGTGAGCACAGTAAGAAGTCTAACAACACCAGGTTAAAGTCCAACAGGTTTGTTTTGAATCACTTGCTTTCAGAGCACTGCTCCTTCCTCAGGTGAATAAAGAGGTAGGTTCCAGAAACATATACAGAGACAAAGTCTATAGAACATAAGTAGTGTATGTTCAGGAGTAAAGTCGTAAATTTCTGTTATGCGTTGCAGGATAGGACACCTATATTCAACCAGTAATTACACATAACTTACAGCAACTACATTGCACTTAGTACTGCAATGAACTTCTGCGCCCATTAATTTGCCACGATAATCATGCAGAATCACTCTTGGATCAAGCAAACCCAAAACTAGTCTGAACTATAGTAACCAGGTGATACTGGCCAATTTTCAACCCATTCCCAGCCACTATGATAAGCTGTGATTAATTCTTATTCCTCCATTAATCTCTCATCCAAGACATTTTTCCTGATCTTTGCTCCTCAAGCCTCAGCTCCATTCCTCACACTAAGTCTCGAAATACTCCAGTTCCTGTAATTTTCTACAAAGCACACTTACAGCAGTCCAGCGCTGAAAATGTCCAAGCTGTGCACAGCAGTCAGCTCCCTTTTAAACTCCACCCTATGTACGCACTGTCAGCCTCTCCAGACTCCAAAGGCACTTAGCACAGTAAACATTGCATCACAATGCCTTTATTAAACTGGAAGATTATTTCTAAGCTACAACTATGATCTTTGCTATTCAATTTCTCAGTTTATATTTCTGGGTACTTGAATAAAAAAGTAAATGTGAATAATTTTAAGGTAGATATGTTAGGTTTTGGATTTTGTCCATAATAGTTCATGGTGCTCCACAAATCTGATTAGCAGTTGTATCAAATACATCACAAGTTACGAGAGACCATTTCTGATTTTTCCGCCCAACTCTTCACAAAGGCTCGGTACATTCCAGGTTGTCCAACATGGCCTCCCTATTCCCTCCGATCTTTTGCCCCGTGATCTGTCCCTAAACCTGTACCTGGATCTGCAACTCCCAAGAAGAATGGGGACACGCACACTAATTCTTATTTTGATGAGAGGGCAAGATAATTTCTCCAGCTATTTGGGAACCACAATATTCATGATCACAAACAAAAACCGAAGGCAGGGGGAGAAAGAGAGAGAGGGGGGGGCGGCGGTGAGGGAGAGACAGAGAGAGGGGGGGGTGAGAGAGACAGAGAGAGGGGGGGGGGTGAGAGAGACAGAGAGAGGGGGGGGTGAGAGAGACAGAGAGAGGGGGGGGGTGAGAGAGACAGAGAGAGGGGGGGGTGAGAGAGACAGAGAGAGGGGGGGGTGAGAGAGACAGAGAGAGGGGGGGGTGAGAGAGACAGAGAGAGGGGGGGGTGAGAGAGACAGAGAGAGGGGGGGGTGAGAGAGACAGAGAGAGGGGGGGGTGAGAGAGACAGAGAGGGGGGGGGTGAGAGAGACAGAGAGGGGGGGGGTGAGAGAGACAGAGAGGGGGGGGTGAGAGAGACAGAGAGGGGGGGGTGAGAGAGACAGAGAGAGGGGGGGGTGAGAGAGACAGAGAGAGGGGGGGTGAGAGAGACAGAGAGAGGGGGTGGGGTGAGAGAGACAGAGAGGGGGTGGGGTGAGAGAGACAGAGAGAGGCGGGGGTGAGAGAGGGGGGGGCGGTGAGAGAGGGGGGGGCGTGAGGGGGGGGGCGTGAGGGGGGGGGTGAGAGGGGGGGGGTGAGAGGGGGGGGTGAGAGGGGGGGGGTGAGAGGGGGGGGGGTGAGAGGGGGGGGGTGAGAGGGGGGGGGTGAGAGGGGGGGGGTGAGAGGGGGGGGGTGAGAGGGGGGGGGTGAGAGGGGGGGGGTGAGAGGGGGGGGGTGAGAGGGGGGGGGGTGAGAGGGGGGGGGTGAGAGGGGGGGGTGAGAGGGGGGGGTGAGAGGGGGGGGTGAGAGGGGGGGGTGAGAGGGGGGGGTGAGAGGGGGGGGTGAGAGAGGGGGGGGGTGAGAGGGGGGGGGTGAGAGGGGGGGGGTGAGAGGGGGGGGGTGAGAGGGGGGGGGTGAGAGGGGGGGGGGGTGAGAGGGGGGGGGGTGAGAGGGGGGGGGGTGAGAGGGGGGGGGGTGAGAGGGGGGGGGGGTGAGAGGGGGGGGGGGTGAGAGGGGGGGGGTGAGAGGGGGGGGGTGAGAGGGGGGGGGTGAGAGGGGGGGGGTGAGAGGGGGGGGGTGAGAGGGGGGGGGTGAGAGGGGGGGGGGTGAGAGGGGGGGGGGGTGAGAGGGGGGGGGGTGAGAGGGGGGGGGGTGAGAGGGGGGGGGGTGAGAGGGGGGGGGGGTGAGAGGGGGGGGGTGAGAGGGGGGGGGTGAGAGGGGGGGGGTGAGAGGGGGGGGGGTGAGAGGGGGGGGGTGAGAGGGGGGGGGTGAGAGGGGGGGGGTGAGAGGGGGGGGGTGAGGGGGGGGGTGAGAGGGGGGGGGTGAGAGGGGGGGGGTGAGAGGGGGGGGGTGAGAGGGGGGGGGTGAGAGGGGGGGGTGAGAGGGGGGAGGGTGAGAGGGGGAGGGTGAGAGGGGGAGGGTGTGAGAGATGAGAGAGGGTGTGAGAGGTGAGAGAGAGGGGGGGGGTGAGAGAGAGGGGGGGAGTGAGAGAGAGGGGGAGTGAGAGAGAGAGAGGGGGGAGTGAGAGAGAGAGAGGGGGGAGTGAGAGAGAGGGGGGAGTGAGAGAGAGAGAGGGGGGAGTGAGAGAGAGAGAGGGGGGAGTGAGAGAGAGAGAGGGGGGAGTGAGAGAGAGAGAGGGGGGGTGAGAGAGAGAGAGGGGGTGAGAGAGAGAGAGGGGGGGTGAGAGAGAGAGGGGGGGTGAGAGAGAGAGGGGGGGTGAGAGAGAGAGGGGGGGTGAGAGAGAGAGGGGGGGTGAGAGAGAGAGGGGGGGTGAGAGAGAGAGGGGGGGTGAGAGAGAGAGAGGGGGGAGTGAGAGAGAGAGAGGGGGGAGTGAGAGAGAGGGGGGAGTGAGAGAGAGAGAGGGGGGAGTGAGAGAGAGAGAGGGGGGAGTGAGAGAGAGAGAGGGGGGAGTGAGAGAGAGAGAGGGGGGGTGAGAGAGAGGGGGTGAGAGAGAGAGAGGGGGGGTGAGAGAGAGAGGGGGGGTGAGAGAGAGAGGGGGGGTGAGAGAGAGAGGGGGGGTGAGAGAGAGAGGGGGGGTGAGAGAGAGAGGGGGGGTGAGAGAGAGAGGGGGGGTGAGAGAGAGAGAGGGGGGAGTGAGAGAGAGGAGGGGGGGGGGTGAGAGAGAGGAGGGGGGGTGAGAGAGAGAGGGGGGGGTGAGAGAGAGAGGGGGGGTGAGAGAGAGGGGGGGGTGAGAGAGAGAGGGGGGGGTGAGAGAGAGAGGGGGGGTGAGAGAGAGAGGGGGGGTGAGAGAGAGAGGGGGGGTGAGAGAGAGAGGGGGGGGGTGAGAGAGAGAGGGGGGGTGAGAGAGAGAGGGGGGGTGAGAGAGAGAGGGGGGGTGAGAGAGAGAGGGGGGGGTGAGAGAGAGAGGGGGGGGTGAGAGAGAGAGGGGGGGGTGAGAGAGAGAGAGGGGGGGTGAGAGAGAGAGGGGGGGGTGAGAGAGAGAGGGGGGGGTGAGAGAGAGAGGGGGGGGGTGAGAGAGAGAGGGGGGGGGGTGAGAGAGAGAGGGGGGGGGGTGAGAGAGAGAGGGGGGGGGTGAGAGAGAGGGGGGGGGTGAGAGAGAGAGGGGGGGGTGAGAGAGAGAGAGAGGGAGGGGAGAGAGAGAGGGAGGGGAGTGAGAGAGAGGGAGGGGAGTGAGAGAGAGGGAGGGGAGTGAGAGAGAGGGAGGGGAGTGAGAGAGAGGGAGGGGAGTGAGAGAGAGGGAGGGGAGTGAGAGAGAGGGAGGGGAGTGAGAAAGAGAGGGAGGGGAGTGAGAAAGAGAGGGAGGGGAGTGAGAGACGGAGGGGAGTGAGAGACGGAGGGGAGTGAGAAAGAGATAAGAGGGAGAAAACCCATTTTAAAGAGAGAATAAACTCCATGGGGGGGGGGGGGGGGGGGGAAAGCATGCATGATGTTTTAAGCAAGAGTCAGTAGCAACAGCAAGAGGATACTTGTACCAAATGAAGATAGCGAGAAAAAAAGCTCGTGATTTATAAAGCGTCAAGAGATTGAATGAGACAAAGAGTGGACCACAAACAATGACAGTGAAAACGATGAATTAGAGATTGGAAGTTACACAAGAGGAAGTGACAGGAAGAAAAGCTCCATGACTTTTGTCTGAGAGCAATGCTGCGGAAAATCAGCTGGGATCATTTTTTTAAAATGCACTTAAACATTTAGAACATTTAGAAAAAAGCCCTGTTTGATCCAACACATTGAGATCCTTTTGGTTCAGCCTCGACAGATATTGGAAACTTTTTTTTTGGGGGGGGGGAATAAATAAAGAGGCAAGGGGAGGAAAAATGGACCAAGTTAAAAGAGCTCAAGTTACAAACAGATGGTGTTCTAGAGAATTTGGTCTCACGTAAATAAGCTGTGAACAATAGAAACATATCCTGTAGATTCGACAGCTGCAAGGAGCGAATTCAGGTCCATCAGAAATGTAGGCATCTCCTCCCCTCAAAACTGCATCTTCAACGACACTCAAATCGCCGGAGGCGAAGCATGCGGGGCCAAAAAACAAAAACTCACAAACACCACCAGACTTACCACTCACAGAGAAAGTACTCGGGAAGGAGCGTGTCAAAACAATGGGCGATGCAAGGAAAGCAGACACAAATGTGCAAAAGTATATGTTGTTGCTGCGAAGTACATTCCCATCCTGGGGGAATACAGAGCAAAGTACCACAGGGAAATATTGTCAGTCTGAAGTTGTAACACACGCACAGCTGTCTGTAGAATATAACCCCTAAAACCATCACAAATGCCCGTTGCACTGACGATAAAAGTGATTATACCACACTCTGGCTTATTTACATCCCGTGCCGGCGCATCACATGTTTAACATATAAAGATTTTGTTTTTAAATACAGGAATAAAATTCAAAACAAAACTTATTGAGGGGGAAAAAAAAAACCTACCTTCCGGTTACAGCCCAATCTTGGAGGGGGTTCTTTGCGGCAATTACTGACGGGTTTGGAGGCAGCGGCTTCGCTCTGTTGTCGTCAGCATCACCATCATCTTTCCCGTGTGTTTAATGAAAAAGACACATTTCGCTCAACAGCCAGAAATAATAATGTGTCCAAAACCAAAATGAATTGGAAAAGGAGAGAACTGTCAAAGAAGAGGAGAGGGAAGCGGTGCAACAATGTGTCGCCTGCAGGCGAACTTGCGGCTGGAGAGAGGCGCGAGCGCGCGGCGGCGTTTGCAACTTGTCCCCGGGAAAGATACTTCTGCTGATCCTCAGTGTAACCCTGCACAAAGCACTTCACTCATTCTCCTCTAACTTCCGCTACTCCCAACGCAAAAAAGAGAGTGGGGGGGGGGGGGGGGGGAATATACTAACTCATTGCATCGACCTCACAATAAAACCAAGTCAACACTCCCTCCAAAAAAAAATGAGAGAAACATGTACAAAAATCCTTCATTTCTTTCGGTGTTGCCGGACCTATGGTCCAAGTTTAAGCACGCCGGGTTGTCATTTGTAATTTCATGCCCTTTTTTTTTCAAAAGTAGGTAAATTGAAGCCGGTGACGAACCGACACTTCCGGACGACGTTGTCTGTCCGCCCCCCGCCTGTCGGCGGCCGAGGGTTTGTATGTATGTACGTACGTGAGCGATTGTTGATCCGTCAGCAATGTGTTTATTTTTAATCATTTGCAAACAAAACGCATTTCGAAGCTGAGGTGTGCCGAGAACATCGAGATAAATGTAACGTTTTTGATGCTTCCCCACACGACATGGGTTGGAAACAAATTATGGACTGATTTTGTTTTTCAAAGTTTTCGAGGCGGCTCTGCATTCTTTCATTACTGACTGACTGGCCTGGAGACTGATATGTATGTGACTTATGCCCACACGAGTTCCAGCAGGAGGTGCTCAAAGCAATCGTTTCCTTGACTTGGAGGATGCAAAAATACCTCTTTGAGGAGGCCTGGAAGCTATCTCAGACCTTCCTCCAAAGGAGTCTTGGAACAAACTGGAGTCTATTTGATTGGAGCTGATTTTAGGAGGTTTTCTTGGTGTGTTGCGAGTAATCTATACGTTAATATATTCATTTTAAAGTATCAGTAGTTGGGGCCCAAACTCCATCTCATGATTGCTCGCCTGACCAGATCACCCTGCAATTCAAAAGGCGCAAGTCAGGAGTGTGGTGTAATACTCTCCACTTTGCCTGGGTGAGTGCAGCTCCAATAGTCAGTAAGCTCTACACCATCCAAGACAAAGCAGCTCGCTCAATTGCCTGCCCATCCACAAACATTCGTTCCGAACTCCACCACCATCGACCAACAGTGGCAGCAGTGAATGTGCCATCTCCAAGATGCATAGCAGGAACTCACCAAGACTCCTTAGGCAGCACCTTGCAAACCCACAGGCAGCAGCCACATGTAAATATCGTACCTGCAAGTTTCCCTCCAAGTTACTCAGTGTCCTGACATGGAAATATATTGTCATTCCTTCACTGTCGCTGGATCAAAATCCTGGAATTTCCTCGCTAACAGCACTGTGGGAATACCATCAGCACAGGGGTAGCAGCGGTTCAAGAAGGCAGCTGACCATCATCTTCTGAAGGGCAATAAATGTTCGTCTTGCTAGCAAGTCCACGTTCTGTAAATGAATTTGAAAAAAAATTAAGGCTACAAATTGGGAAAATATTTAACGTAACTACAAATGGTGTATGGGTCCCAAATGTACACAATTGTGTCCTCAGAAGGTCTGTAGACATTAGTACTCACAGTGGAATCAAGTGGGTCATCTGGGTAGATCAAGTGCTTAGAATTGGCAGGAAGCAAAAAGCTGAGAACTAGGTGCCAACACTATTTGGCCAACTCCTTTTAGGACCTGGAAAACAGCCAACTCCATGTAGCATTCTTTCAATTTGAATTTTCCTCCAGCCTTTTAAAATATTTTTTCCTCAACATTTTAACTTAAAGCACATGGGTAAACATCAAGTCAAATTTTGAGTTCAACATCCAACCAAGAAACTAAAGAAAAATCATCTATGAAGTGTTTTTAACTTGATGGCCAAGTGAACACACTTGTGCCATACTGAAAATTTAAAATATTGGGGTAACATGGATTGCCTCATTGAGATGTCAGCAATTATTGAAAATAAAAGCAGTTCTTGAAAACAACAAAAATATTAGAATTTTGTGGCAAAAACATAATTTATAAACCGCAGAAGATATATCAGCTCCTGTAAAATGTGCTTTTCAGAATACATTTTGCAAGAAAATACTTTTCAGCATTTCATTAACATCTTTGATTTACCAATGTTATTGTTACACCCCCAAAGTGGTGAGAACCTACATTACATCAGATTCCCCTCCTACACCTTGGAATATGAAATCCCCAGGTGATTAAGGGGCGGAACTTCCTCCCAATTGGAGGAACCACAATGGATATAAACACCGACCTGGGAGCGGGTCAGGGAAGGCGGGTCAGGGAAGAGGACCCTGAGGGAGGAATGGAGTAGAGAGTTATTGTATTGTGGAGTAATAGAATTAACCTTGTACCCTGTCTATCTGGCTGCGTATGGAGTCCTTGCCTTCAGTTACAACAGTTATCTTATTGGTTTGTTTGGTGTTGGCAACCCATTATTTTTATAGAGTTTGAATTTTGGATGTATATCTGGTTCCATTTTTAATAAGGACACGGAGAATCCACACCTAGTAAAATATGAACAAAGTTTTATTTACACAAACTATACATACACTATCCGGTAGACCCCTGTGGTTGGTGCCTTATTTGCTGACCTTTTGTACATTGGTTAATTGGTTACCCTGCCCCTAGCGGGGGGAGCTTGTACTCCGCAAGAAGCACAGGGAAGATAAGTATTTCCACCCCTTAGGTCCATGCAGGATATTACTTCATTCCTATCTTTTTATAAACTTAGGAGTACCCAATTGTATTTTTCCAATTAAGGGGCAATTTAGTGTGGCCAATCCACCTACCCTGCACATCTTTTGTTTGTGGGGGTGAGACCCACGCAGATACAGGGAGAATGTGTAGACTCCACATGGGCAGTGACCCAGGGCTGGAATTGAACCCGGGCCCTCGGTGCTGTGAGGCAGCAGTGCTAACCACTGTGCCACCATGCCGGCCCCATCATTCCTACCTAAGGAAGAGTCATATGGAGCCAAAACGTAAACTCTGTTTCTCACTCCACAGATGCTGGCAGATCTGCTGAGTTTTTGCAGAATTTTCTGTTTTTGTTTCAGATGTCCAGCATTCACAGTATATTGTTTTTATTCAGTCCTATCTTTTTCTATTCATTTGTAGGATGTAGGGAATGCTGGCTAGGACAATATTTATTGCCCAGCCCTAATTGCCATTGAGAAGGTGGGGGTGAGTTGCCTCCTTGAACCGCTGCAGTCCTTGTGACGTAGGTACACCCACAGTGCTGATAGGGATGGAGTTCCAGGATTTTGACTCCGCAACAATGAGGAAACTTTTTTCAAGGCAGGATGGTGAGTGACTTGGGGGGGAACCTCCAGGTGGTGGGGTTGCCATGTGTCTGATGCCCTTGTCCTTCTAGATGGTAGCGCTCGTGGGTTTGGAAGGTAATGCCTCAGGAGTTTTGGTGAGTTCCTACAGTGCACCTTGTAGATGGTACACACTACTGCTGCTGTTCGATCCAGTTATTGTGAGGGAACTCAAGCAGTGGATTCTCTTCCTGCTAAAGAACTGCTAACTCTGGAGTGTCGCAAGGATCTGTCCTTGGGACCTCCTATTTCTGTTTACCATGCTGCCCTTTGGTGATATCATTTGAAAACACAACTTCAGAATGCAAGTACACAGATGGCACCAAGCTGAGTCCTGAGCTCTGGAATTCCTTCACTAAATCACTCCTGCTGAAGGTGCTCTTTAAAACGGGCTTGTTAACCACGCCATTAGTCACCCTATCTCTTTCTAATCATTAGTCACCCTATCTCTTTCTAATGCTCTCTGTCACCTTTTGCCTGAATTCTGGTGGGAAGCATATTTTAAATGTGCTAAAGAAATGCAAGTTGTTGGTGTTGACTCTTTTTGCTGTTGTTCCTCCCATTCCTTTCTGAAGGCACCAACCTGGCTCTGGGTACAGTTATCTGATTGCCGGAAATGTTCCAACACCATGCCCAAGTTGTCATTTGGGATCTTGGACTGTACCACCACATTTCGACTATAGGGAACTTCAAAACTGAACTATTCTCATCCAAAATCCACATTTTTCATCGGAAATTATCCGGTAGTAACCATGAGCAGAAACCATGGCTGACTCGATTCCTTCTTTGCATTTGGAATTTAAGTTGGCTGCAGCAGTCCCACTGTTTCAGTTGAAACCAGCATAGACAAGGGATCAAACTTTGGAAAATCCTGACCTGTACGTTTCAACACTATGATGTGTAATTCATGTACTTTGCAAATGGATACTTGAAATGAATATGAATGACAAGAATTCTTCCCTATTGTACTCTATGAATGATGTTATAATGTAGATAGCCAGGCTGTGAAATATAGAACTGGAGTCTAATCTTTCATTCTACAAGCTTTTATTTACAGAGTCACATTGAAGGCATGTGCCTCCAAACCCAGCAACCAAAGTTTCAGTCTTTCCTGTATATCGTTGTTGTAAAACCCATCTGGTTCATTAATGTCCTTTAGGGAAGGAAATCTGCTGAACTGGCCAACATGTGACTCTAGATCCACAGTGATGTGGGTGAGTCTTGATGGCATACTAAGCCATTTTAGAGAACAGTTCAGTCTAAGGGCAATTGGGGACGGGCAAGAAATGCGGGCCTTGTTAATAATATCCACATCCCATCAAATAAGAAAAAATATGTAGAGGAGCTCAAGGAAATCCCCAATTAATGCCACCCCTGAATAAAATTAAATACTCAATAAATCATGAAAATATGACAGTGGATATTAACTGCCTCTGGGAGTGGAGTTAAAATCGAAATGATTGACTTACTGCTCCATTCCCACACTGCAGCCAATTTCTCGAGGCCTTTCATTGTGCAGCCCTGGTGCCCACCTGAAATGGACAATGGTCACAGGAATCCCTGCGATTCTTATGACATATAGAGCAAAGTATGCCTCTTAGGTGTTCCATTAAGTGAAACCAGATAGCCGAAACAAAGAACAATGTGGGTTCCTCCCACAAGTCCTGAAAGACGTGCTGTTAGGTAATTTGGACGTTCTGAATTCTCCCTCTGTGTACCCGAACAGACGACGGAATGTGGCGACTAGGAGATTTTCACAGTAACTTCATTGCAGTGTTAATGTAAGCCTACTTGAGCCAATAAAGGTTATTATTATTGCTGATATCACAGCTCAACCATCTCTACCTACGATACACCTCTCTGCCAGTCTAGTTGGCTTCTAAACCAGTCAGCGCTGCACCAGTCCAGAGTAGGGCCCTTCCCACTGAAATGGCCAGTCACTTGATAGTTAAAATATTCCCTATGATAACTTGAAACTTACAGGGCAGGATTATCCCTACAGGCTCAGGACAACACCATCAAGCTCAAATGGGATCAGAAGTCTGCATTGTGTGGGGAACAGTCTTCATCTCCGATTCTGAATTTGCCATTAATGACCTGAGTGCAGGGTCGCTGCCCAATTAAGGATGGGTTGGTGTGATATTGAAGCTGGAGGGCCAATAAGAGTCCTTCAGTTTGGAAGCAGCAGCAGAATATCCTGAGGGCTAAGTTGAGACGGATTGAATCTTAAATTTAAAAGGAACGTTTTAGCAGCTGGGCCACCAGTGTGTAGGGTGAAGCCCTCCACAGGATGGCCTGCGCTGCAGTTGAAACCAGATGGGCAGTGAGGGCCTCTAAGCCTGCCTGGAGCACTGCCCACCCCCGGTTAGTAGGAGGGCATCTCCAGGAGCTGTCCTGTACCCAACCACCATTTGGGATCAGGCCCTCAACTGGAAAATCCCAGTTGCCCTCTGACAATGGGTCTTAAGTAGCTATTAACTAACTTAATTTGCTATCTGAAAATGAAATGAAATGAAAATCGTTTATTGTCACAAGTAGGCTTCAATGACGTTACTGTGAAAAGCCCCTAGTCGCCGCATTCCAGCGCCTGTTCGGGGAGGCTGGTATGGGAATTGAAACGTGCTGCTGACCTGCTTTAAAAGCCAGCGATTTAGCCCAGTGTGCTAAACCAGCCCCAACCATCTGGTGCCTCCCCCTACCCAACCCCACCCACCTTCAGCACCTTGACTGAAATTCTGCCTGCCCCTTTTAAGATCTAGAAATTCAGCCCAAGGGTATATAATTGGTGTACCATTGATCAACATTCAGAGTAAATATTTGGCTGTTCAGCTCTCTGGAGTGAAATTAATTTGGTTCATCCTGCCTGTATTATATCACTCTAAATAACATCAGATATGCAAAAGCTTCCAAATCCGTGTCTGTCGTGGGAAAGCAGAGCTATCGATGTCTAATAAAAAGATTGGGGAAGAAACATTTTTATTCAGTTGAAGTAGTTTTCAGCACAAGATCATTGAGAAATGCATTATGCACACTCCCTATGTTAAGAATAGTAGAAAGCTTTGAATTATTTTTCAAATATGAGTGCCAACATAAAATCTACTAATGAGAATGCAACAAAGGTCAACGACCAGACTTCCCGTGTGCAAAAGCAAAAATTGCTGATGATCTTCCTATCATTAGATACATCAGCATCACTTCCAGACAAGTAAGAACATATTAGGGCAACACATGTTTTTCATTCAGTTATTTATTTCCCATAATCAAAAATATGAAACTCGAATAGCAGCTTCTCCATCAACTGGCTTTTAGTGTTTGTTTTTGGAGTTTGTTGTTTCTAATTTCATATGTAACATTGTTTGGTTTGCATGTTCAACTATTTTCTTCCAATTTTCTTCCTTGACTTGTGGCCCGTAACTTCCTCAGAGTAGCAATCTCCGGCGGATTGCCACTCTCGACGAACTTACCCGTGTCGAAATTGCAAAGCCCCTGTCTCGCCCAACCTTCCTCACTCACACTGGGCAAGACAAGAGCAGCGAAGTGCATCTCCGACTGCCTCAGCATGGAGTAACTGGGGTACAGAAAGGTAAGAAAAGCCCCCTTTTTACGGCACCAGATGCTGTAAAGGACAATTTAAAGGGAGAAGTAAAATTTCAAAGATAAGTGGTACAGACAATGGGGGGAGTGGGAAACAATGTTGGGGGGAGGGGAAGAAAAAACTGAGAGGGGTGGGGGGTGGTTGCGGGTGGAGTCTGGGAAGGAGGGTGGGGGTTGGGGCGTGTTGGACCGGGTGGGGGAGATGGACACGAGTTCCGGCCAGGTGGGGGATCCACTTGTGGGCAAGTGTGTGCAGGGTGTCCCATGTGAGGCTGGGTTTCAGTGTTTAAAAAGTTACTCTGGATGTTAGAACTGATTTTTTTTCCTTCTAACTCTTTCAGAACAACTATCGGGGTAAAACTGGTAGAACCATCTGACGTTAGCGATTTAAATCAATACTGTCAGATGATTCCCAGCCCAGCGCAATTGTCCAGAGGAAGTTAGCACTTCTGGGCAATTGTCGGGTAAACCCTAATGTGGACATATCTGAGGGATTCCTTCGCGCATCATTGGGGTACTCCCTAAATGCGACACTGGGGAACCAGGATGTTACGCGCACTGAGTCAGGTTTGGATGTAAAGGTGCTGATGGGCCTCCGGTACCTTACTTAATTGACCATTTTCATTTAAGTGTTTTGTGAGAGCCACGAAGAATCCAGCACGAGTTTGTAGAATAGAAAGAAATAACATTTATTTCCAATTACATTTATACGCAGTGGCAGTACTCTCTTGCTGCTCACTCCTCTCTAGCTGGTCCCCTACTGGCCAGCTCTATTTATGCAGGGACTCTGCCAATGATTTCTCCGTCCCCCTCATAGGGGAAGCTCATACTCCCTAAGAATTGAGGGGTTGCCATTAGTCCCTAACCAGTGGTAAGCAGGCAGATTATAACAAAGTGCTATTAGACTAGGTGCAACGTTCAAGCTTTCTTTCACCTGATATCCATGCACATAGTTTCCATCAGAGGCCATTGGTAATTGGTTAAGAATGGATACACAAACAGATTTTTGCCTTCCCTCACCCTAGAAAGCAGAGGGCAATTGTAGCTCTTCCCAATTTTGCCCTGGTTAAGATCAAGCAATTCATTGCAGGCCTTTTTGCTACATCGTAAGTAAGATAGATAGAAACACTGGTAAGGGGCCATTTCATTGAGTCCCTTGTATTATCGTTTACTTTAGATGCAGAGTAAGAGGAAATATTTCCTGAATACTTGACTACGCACATAGTGTGCTCGTAGGATGGAAGGTTCTACTGATAGCAATCAACTGAGGTACTTTATGTTCAAAATTATCTTTGATGTTTCTAGAAATTACATTTTAAAATACATATGAAAAATAAAGATTTGTATCTAATTTGCACCTGTGAGTTTTACAAATTAGAGCACAATTTAACAAGCCTGTGTCGTTGGGTTTGCAAGCAGGAGGCCTGTAAATTTCCCTCATGGCCTTAAGAAGACAAAAAGAAAGAGGAACAGGAGTTGGCCATTCGGCCCCTCGAACCTGCTCCGCCATTCAACAGGATCATGGCTGATCCAGCATTCCTCACGTCCATGTTCCTGCCCTTTCCCCGTAACCCTTGATGTCCTCGATTCCCTCAAGAATTTACCTATCTTCCCACCGCCTTCCTGCCCACCCATGACCCATCCTCAATTTTATATGGGTTGGGTGAGGTCTAAGGTGGCCCACCTGACATCACTCCAATCGAGTGCCTTCTCCACACCCCCACCATTGGGTACTGCCTCCTCACCTGGCCATCAGGAACTCACCTGCCTCTCCACTACATTCTTGTGCTTGGCTTCCCTTCCCTACTGCAAGAAGCCAAACTTACCTGTGACCTGGGATGCCGCCACTTTGACTGGTAGGACTGTTCATAGTCCCAGTAGTGGCCACTGCTCCCTGATAGAATGATCTTCCTATCATTAAATACATCAGCATCACTTCTCAATAAGTGAGAAGACAGTTTAGGGCAACATGTTTTTAATTTAGTTATTTATTTCCTATTTCGAAAACATGAACTTCGAATAGCAGTTTTTCCATCAACTGGCTTTTATCATCATAGAATTCCCACAGTGCAGCAGGAGACCATTCAGCCCAGCAAATCTGTACCGACCCTCTGAAAGAGCACTCTACCTAGGCCCACTCCCCCACCCAATCTCCCTAACTCCACCTAACCTTTGGACATCAAGGGGCAATTTAGCATGGCCAATCCACCTAACCTGCACTTCTTTAGTCTGTGGGAGGAAACCCACGCAGACATGGGAAGAATGTGCAAATTCCACACACAGTTACCCAAGGCTGGAATTGAACCCTGGTCGCTGGTGCTGTGAGGCAGCAGTGCTAACCACTGCACCACCGCGCTGTCCATGCAAACGGGGCCTGCAAATTTCCAAATCTATTGTGCAAATTTAGTGTTTGCTTTTGGAGTTTGTTGTTTTAAATTTCACATGTAACATTGTGTGGTTTATTTATTCAACAATTTTTTCCCCTATTTTCCAATCAGGTTGGCTGACCGTTCTCCAAGGCAGGACCTTTGCCCGAGTGAGGGGCGGAAGTCTTGCCTCCAGCCAATTAATGTTCCTTGGAGCATTACATGACTGAGTGGCAGCCATGCCCTCTTCTGTGCCGAGGTGAGAAACCTGCCACCTGTTAAATTCTACCCATGTGTCACTATTGATATGCAAATTGTATGTTACACTTGCTGCTGGTTGGCTCAAATTTCACATTACCAAATCATCAACAAAGTACGCCTGAGCTCAGCTGGCTGGTTCGTGATGGGGAGCGACGCCAGCAGCACGGGTTCAACTCCCGTACCAGCTGAGGTTACTCATGAAGGCCCTGCCTTCTCAACCTTGCCCCTTGCCTGAGGTGAGGTGACCCTCAGGTTAAATCACCACCAATCATCTCTCTCTCTCAAAAGGGAAGAGCAGCCTATGGTCCCTTGAGACTATGGCGACTTTCATACCTTAACAGGTAACTGAAAATGGATTCAAGTGGATAGATAAATTAACAAAAATACCCTGTAAACAGGAGAGGCTGATAAGGCTGGGATTGTTCTTTTTGGAGCAGAGAAGGCTGAGGGGGACCTGATCGAGTGTACAAAATTATGAGTGTCATAGAGTAGATACAAAGGAACTTTTCCCCTTAGTAGAGGGCCAATAACGGGGGGGCAGAGATTTTGAAGGGATTTGAGGAAAAACCTTTTCAACCAGCGGGCGTTGGAAATCTGAAACTCACTGCCTGAAAGGGTGGTAGAAACGGGAAACCTCAGGATACTTGAGAAGCATTTAGAGCACGTGAAGCGTCATAGCATGCAAGGCTACAGACAAAGTGCTAGAAAATGAGATTAAAATAGTTAAGTACTTGATGGCCATCGCAGATATGATGGGCCGAAGGGCCACTTTCTGTGCCAGAAAACTATGTGCGCGATTCAATGAAAAAGAAATCTACGGCTGGTTTTGGACACGTTTAGCGGGGTGATATTCGGTAGCTGCAGCACTTTGCTGTTTTTGCGACTTTGCCGCAATCTCAACCCCCCCGTCCCCCGTCTTTGACCTCAACCCCTCCCACCCACCAACCTCGTGGAGGCCCCAGGGAACACCCCTACCCCCCACCCCCTCCATCTGGCACCCTGACTGCCCCTGCCACCCTGCCATGTCCCCGATCGTCCATGGGTCTCTAGGTGCCATTACGACTGGTCCACGTTTGTGTAAACCAGTACTAATCCACGCCCTGGCGAGGTCTCCCAGGCAAGACCGTTATGTCCCGGGTGCCGGGAGAATCCCACAAACACATATTTAATTGAGCTCATTAATGGCTCATTTAATTATGCTGATCTCTGCCACACCCAATGAGGGTGCGATCCAGGTCGCGATGTTTCGCGACTCCGTTAAATCTCGCGAGGCGTTTCAAGCATTGCAAATCTCGCAAGAGGCCTCTCACGAGATTACCGACCTCGTCCTGACACCAAGTCGGGCACAACAAGGCCATTAAATCGCGCTCTATGAATCTTACGAACAGCCGGCAAAACATTGCCAGTTAAAAAGGAGAAAGTGACCAAGGAATTGGACCAACATTTTGGGGGGAATATGTTTTGGTTGAGAAACGTGGTATAGGAAATATGATTTGTAAAACAAATATAGGAAAAATTACAAATTGTAAGAACTTATCTATCTGGTGCTTGTAACATGGTTAATGTTTTTTTTTTGATGTTTGTGTTTGCTTCTAGGGTTTCCCAAAGACATCTGCGTGAAGAATCTTAAAAAGCATGGTGCAATTTTCATAATGTATTCGTAGCTATAATTGTATAATTTTGAACTGATTTGATGGAAAGACTGGCCATTAATAGAGTTTGTCAGTTTTGGATGGTGGTAAACGTTGTCCCTTTACCTATCCTTCAGACAATTGCAAAAAATCTGAAGAAAGCCAGAGAACATTTTTATTTTGGTCCTGGGATGTGAAGGAACATATGGTACCAAGTTCTGATGATGTGTGGCTTGGAGGGGAACATGCAGGTGTGTTCCCATCCATCTATTGCCTTTGTCCTTCCAGGTGGTTGAGGTCACGGGTTTAGAAGGTTCTGTCAAAGGAACCTTGGTGAGTTGCTGGAATGCATCTTCTATTTGGTACACACTGTTGCCACTGTGCGTGGAGGGGGTGAATGTTTAAGTTAGTGGATGGGGTTCCAATCAAGGAGGTTATTATGTTCTGAATGGTGTTGAGCTTCATGAATGGAGTTGGAGCTACACTTATAGCTGTCTCTACTTGTATATTCCATCACACAGTTGAAAAAGGGGGAATGGGGTTAGCTTGAAACAAAAGGGAAGGTCAGGGATAGGTTGGAGAGCGAGGGAGATTAAATACCAATGCTGTCATTGAACAAAAGGTAAAGAGAATGAGGATGGTAGTAGTTAAAAAAAAACAAAGCATTGGCTCAGAGTAGGTGTTAATAGCAGAATGAAGATCACATCTGCCTGAAAATGAAAACAAGATACGAACTGGTACTTGGAAGGAAAAATATCAAAATAGAGGACAAAGTTCATGGCCTGAAGTTGTTGAACTCAATGTTGAGTTCAGAAGGCTGAGATGTCTAGAAGCCTAATCAGAAGGAAGCGTGTCCCTCCATTTTGCATTGGTTTCACTGGTACATTGCAGCAAGCTGGGGAAAGAAATACGAACATGAGAGCAAGATGGTGAATAGAAATGGCAAGCAACTGGAAGGTTGGAGTCATGCTTGCAGATCGAGTTGTAGTGTTCAGCAAAGTGGTCAGCCAGTCTGCGTTTGGTCTCCACAATTAAGAGGAAACCACATTCTGAGCAATACCTACATTGGACTAAATTGAATGAAGTATAAGTGAATTGCTGCTTCACCTGGAAGGAATATTTGGGTCTTGGATGCTGAGGAGTTAAAGGGGCAGTTGTTATTCCTTTTGTGTTTGCATGGAGAAGTTGCTGTGGGAAGTGGTTGAGGGTGATAGATCACGGTGTCACGGATTTAACGGTCCCTTGGGAATGCTGACTGGAGGGGAAGATGTATTTGGTGGTGGCATCATGTTGGAGATGGCAGAGGATGATACTTTGAACATAGAGGCTAGTAGAGTGGAAAGTGAGGACAAAGAGAACAACCCTTGTGGTTCTGGGAGGGAGGGAAAACGGTGAGGGCACAAATGCAGGAAATGAGTTGACACGACTCAGAGCCCTGTCAGCCACTTATTTCAATTTAGTCCACTGTATTCAATGTATTCCCACATTGCCAGGTAATGTTGTAGTTGGAACAGCTTGGCTAGTAGCGTCACTAGCCCTAGAGTACAATTTTCAGTATTCTCGGGATGCTATCACGGCTTGTGAATATTGAAATAGTGTAAAGCATGAACTTTTCAAAGACTTTCTGAGCTGATTTTGACAGGATCAATGATATATAAATGGTCAACGTTTCTCTGGGATTCTGCTGAGTTCAGCCAGTAGCACTGACAGAAGAGTTCTTTGAAGAGATAACAAATAGGTTAGACCAAGGAGAGCCAATGGATGTTATCTATCTTGACTTCCAAAAGGCCTTTGATAAGGTGCCTCACGGGAGACTGCTGAGTAAAATAAGGGCCCATGGTATTCGAGGCAAGATACTAACATGGATTGACGATTGGCTGTCAGGCAGAAGGCAGAGAGTTGGGATAAAAGGTTATTTTTCGGAATGGCAACCGGTGACGAGTGGTGTCCCGCAGGGTTCAGTGTTGGGACCACAGCTGTTCTCTTTATATATTAACGATCTAGATGACGGGACTGGGGGCATTCTGGCTAAGTTTGCCGATGATACAAAGATAGGTGGAGGGGCAGATAGTATGGAGGAGGTGGGGAGGCTGCAGAAAGATTTAGACAGTTTAGGAGAGTGGTCCAAGAAATGACTGATGAAATTCAACGTGGGCAAGTGCGAGGTCTTGCACTTTGGAAAAAAGAATAGAGGCATGGACTATTTTCTAAACGGTGACAAAATTCATAATGCTGAAGTGCAAAGGGACTTGGGAGTCCTAGTCCAGGATTCTCTAAAGGTAAACTTGCAGGTTGAGTCCGTAATTAAGAAAGCAAATGCAATGTTGTCATTCATCTCAAGAGGCTTGGAATATAAAAGCAGGGATGTACTTCTGAAGCTTTATAAAGCATTAGTTAGGCCCCATTTAGAATACTGTGAGCAATGTTGGGCCCCACACCTCAGGAAGGACATACTGGCACTGGAGCGGGTCCAGCGGAGATTCACACGGATGATCCCAGGAATGGTAGGCCTAACATACGATGAACATCTGAGGATCTTGGGATTATATTCATTGGAGTTTAGGAGGTTGAGGGGAGATCTAATAGAAACTTACAAGATAATGAATGGCTTAGATAGGGTGGATGTAGGGAAGTTGTTTCCATTAGCAGGGGAGACTAGGACCCGAGGCACAGCCTTAGAATAAAAGGGAGTCACTTTAGAACAGAGATGAGGAGAAATTTCTTCAGCCAGAGAGTGGTGAGTCTGTGGAATTCATTGCCACAGAGGGCAGTGGAGGCCGGGACGTTGAGTGTCTTTTAAGACAGAAGTTGATAAATTCTTGATTTCTCAAGGAATTAAGGGCTATGGAGAGAGAGCGGGTAAATGGAGTTGAAATCAGCCATGATTGAATGGTGGAGTGGACTCCATGGGCCGAATGGCCTTCCGCTCCTCTGTCTTATGGTCTGAGACCAGCAGAGATCACTGGAAAATGCCAGAGACTGAGTTATTGCTTCGTACCTCTGATGTCTGCCGATTGTCAATTGAATGTTCATTCCCATTCACCCTCTGCGTTTTCTGTCTTTTGCCTTCCACACTGTTCTGGTGAGGCTTAAGCTTGAGGAGCAGCACCTTTTCTTCCAAGTAGACGTTTTGCAGCACTCTAGGTTTACTTATTGCCTTTAACGACTTTGAACCTTAACTATAGCTCTCACATTCTCTTCAGTAGGAAATGTTAACAGTGTTGGGTTAGTCTGTTGGGGGTTCTACAGTGGGGAAGGAAATGCTTAGTACAGGAGTTCTCTGTCGGGACACCGTGCTAGTGAAATAGTCTGCACCCTTAATGGCAACTTTATTTTTTCTTCTATCAGGTTTTTGTGCTGCTGAAGCTTGCTGCACTTTGCCAATTTTAATGCTTTTTTCTACTCACTTATCCCTCACGTCTTTCACACACGCTCTGTGGCTTTAAAAAAAATACTTTCATGGGATGTGAGCATCACTGGCAAGGCCAGAATATGTCATTGCTTTTGTAAATGTCTTATTTTTCATAAGCGTGCAAGAAATATGAGCAGGAGAAGATCATATGGCCCATCGATCTTGTTCCTCCGTTTAATGTGATCATGGCTGCTCTTGGGTTTCAACTCCACTTTCCTGCTCACTCCCTATATTCCCTGATTTCTCGAGAGGCGACTGGGATTTTACAGTCCTGCCAGTTGTGGGAATTGTCGCAGGTGGGACTGGGAAATTTGGAGAGCAGCCAAAAGGCCATTGACTTTGGGTGTGAATTTCCAGTCTTGCCAGAATATCCCACCCCAAAAGTCTACACATCTCAGCCTGATATATATTCAATGATGGAGCATCCACAACTCCGTAGAGTAGAGAACTCCAGCGATTCACAGTCCTTTGAGTCAGGGGATTTCTCGATTCCCTAGCCAGGGAGATCAACCTTCCAGTATCTTCCCTGCCAAGTTCCTTCACAATCTTGAATGTTTCAATGTGATTTTTCTGAACACCAGAGAATCTGGATCCAATTTATTCATCCTGTCATCATAGAACAATCGTCTCATCCCAGGGACCAATCTAGTGCACCTCCACTATACTGCCTCCAATGCAAGGATATCCTTCCTTAAATTTGGAGACCAAAATTGAACACAACATTCCGGATGTGGTCTCAAAAAGGCCTTGTACTACTGTACTAAAACCTCTTGATTTTTATGCTCCAATTATTTTGCAATAAAGGCCAATATGCCATTTACTTTCCAAATTCCTTGCTGTATCTATATGCTAACTTTCTGTGTTCCTTGCGGGAGTACACCCAACATCAACATTTACCACACGTCATTAAAAAAATATTTTGCTTTACTCTTCTTACGACCAAAGTGAAGAACCTCATACTTCCCACATTATACTCCAACTACCACCTTGTTGTCTACTGATTTAACCTCTCTATATCTCTTCTCATTTGACTCTTATTGTTTCGCATCCATATCATGTACCTGATTAACTATTACTTTATTTTCAACTGACCATTTTATAGATTATTCTAGTGAATATTTTTAAGGCTGTTGGATACATTCTTGATTGTCAAGGGAGCCAATGGTTATAGAGGGTAAACAGGAAAATAGAGTTGAGGCCTCAGTCTAATCAGCCATGATCTTGTCAAATGACAGTGCAGGTTCGTCCTGCTCTTAATTCATATGCTCTTTTCCTACATGCGTGTGTTTGTTTACCCTCTTGCCTTTCTTTGTTCTGCCTTTATTAAACGCTGTTCATCAGTCATATATTTTCTAATATTGTTTTGACAGATGGTCCACATCCAAAAGGTCTGTTCTGGTCACAAATGCTGCAGAAGCTGCTGAGCATTGCCAACATTTTCGGTTTTCATTTCAGATTTCCAACATTATATTTGCAGCCAATTCCGGGAGTTGTGGTCCTTCGTGGTGATTTACTCCGATTGATACTGGTGCAATATGGGGGTCTCCTACGGGGTCTCATCCTTTTTACTCAGAATCCCGAGAGAGCAAGAAGATTGTTTGACAAAACTTTGATTGGGTTATTCAAAATGCACAAAACTCAACTCCATTTACAAATTTTATGGTATACTTGTGAATTGTTGAATTGATGTTTTTCTTAGAAAATCTTTACAATACAAAGACACGAAAAAGGAACTGACCAGAGTTCATTGGAAGGGGAGCCGAGCAGGGGAGATGGTGGAATAGCAATGGCAGGACTTTTTGGGGGTTATTTGTGAGGCACAATGTAAATTCATCCCAAGGAGGAGGAAACATGCTAAGGGGAGGACAAGGCAACCGTGGCTGATGAGGCAGGTTGGGAACAGCATAAAAGAAAACAAAAAGGCATACAAGGTGGCGAGCATTAGTGGGAAGCCAGAGGTTTGGGAAGACTTTAAAAGCATACGAGGACAACTAAAAAAGCAATAATGGGGGGAGAAAATGAAATATGAATGTAAGCAAGCTAGTAAAGAAGATTGCAAGAGTTTTTTTGATATATAAAAGGTAACAGAGAGGCAAAAATGACCATTGGACCACTGGAAAATGAGGCTAGAGAAGTAGTAATAGGAAACAAAGAAATGGCAGAGGAACTGAATAGGTACTTTGCATCAGCCTTCACGGTGGAAGACACCAGTGCCATATCGCAACTTCCAAGAGAATCAGTGTGCAGAGGCGAATGTAATGGCCATCACTAAGGAGAAGGTGCTGGGGAAGCTGAAAGGTCTGAAGGTGGATAATCACCCGGACCGGATGGACTACACCCCAGGTTCTGAAGGAGATAATTGAGGAGATTGTGGAGGCATTGTGCTGATCTTTCAGGAATCACTGAAGTCAGGGCGGGTACCATGGACTGGAAAATGGCTAACCTAACACCCCTGTTTAAGAAGGAAGGGAGGCAGATGACGTGAAATTATAAGCCGGTTAGCCTGACTTCGGTTATTGGTAAGATTTAGAGTTCATTATTAAAGATGAGATTACAGAGTACTTGGAAGTGCAAAGTAGGGACAGCATAGTGGCACAGTGGTTAACACTGCTGCCTCACGCCGCCGAGGACCCGGATTCGATCCCAGCCCCGGGTCACTGTGTGGAGTTTGCACATTCTCCCCGTGTCTGTGTGGGTCTCACCCCCACAACCCAAAAAGATGTACAGAATAGGTGAATTAGCCATGCTAAATTGCCCCTTAATTGGAAAAAATGAATTGGGTACTCTTTTAAAAAAAGGAAGTGCAAAGTAAAATATGTCAGTATGGCTTTGTCAAGGGGAGGTCATGCCTGACAAATCTGTTAGAATTCTTTGAGGAGATAATGAGGAAATTAGACAAGGGATAGCCAGTGGATGTGATCTACTTGGATTCCCAGAAGGCCTTTGACAAGGTGCCATACAGGAGGCTGCTAAATATGGTGCTAGGGCAAGGTACTGGCATGGATAGAGGATTGGCTAACTGGCAGAAGGCAGAGAGTGTTTTTTTCAGGATGGCAGCCGGTGACTAGTAGTGTTCCGCAGTGTTGGGACCATAATATACTATATATTAACGATCTGGAAGACAAAACTGAGGGCATTGTTGCTAAGTTTGCAGATGGTACAAAGATATGTAGAGGGACAGATAGTGTTGAGGAAGTGGGGAGGCTGCGGAAGGACTTGAACAGGCTAGGAGAGTGGGCAGATGGAATACAGTGTGGAAAGTGTGAGGTTATGCATTTGGTAGGAAGAATTGAGTCATAGACTATTTTCCAAATGGGGAAAGGCTTCGGAAATCTGAAGCTCAAAGGGATGAGGAGTTCAAGTTCAGGATTCTCTTAAAGTTAACATGCAGGATCAGTTGACAGTTAGGAAGGCAAATGCGATCATTTAGAGAGGGCTGGAATACAAGAGCATGGATGTACTTCTGAGGCTGTTTAAGAATCATAGAATTTACAGTGCAGAAGGAGACCATTCGGCCCATCGAGTCTGCACCGGCCCTTGGAAAGAGCACCCCACTTAAGCCCACACTTCGAACCCGTTACCAGGTAGCCCCTCCTAACCTTGTCTTTAATATCTATAACTATAAGGTTCTGATCAGACCCCATTTGGAATATTGTGAGCAGTTTTGGGCGCCGTATTTAAGGAACGATGTGCTAACCTTGGAAGGGGCCCAGAGGAGATTCACAAGAATGAACCTGGGAATGAAGGGCTTGCCATATGAGGAACAGTTGAGGATTCTGGGTCTGTACTCAATAGCGTTTAGAAGGATATGGGGGGATCTCGTTGAAACTTACAAAATACTGAGAGGCCTAGATAGAGTGGACGAGGAGAAGATGTTTCCACTAACAGGAGAGACTAGAACCCGAGGGCATTGCATCACACTGAAGGGACGATCCTTTAAAACTGAAATGTGGAGGAATTTCTTCAGCCAGAGGGTGGTGAATCTATGGAACTCATTGCTGTAGTAGGCTGTGGAGGCCAAATCATTGAGTGCCTTTAAGACAGCTAGATAGGTTCTTGATTAATAATGGGATCAGGGGTTATGGGAGTAGGCAGGAGAATGGGGATGAGAAAAATATCAGCCATGATTGAATGGCGGATCCAATGGGCCGAACAGCTTAATTCTGCTCCTTTATTGGTCTTTATTGAGGTGACCAACCTAAATGATCGTCACAGTAATTTTCAAAAAGTATGAGTAATGTATTGGTTACCATTCTCCATTTTGCATAAGTAGTTGCTTCCAAGCTTCCAATTTGTGAATTGTATTCCTTGTTCCTTCATGCTTTTGTTGATTGATACTTATTTGTTTAGTTGTATTTGGTTTATGTTTTACAAGTGTATTTTACCAATATCATACATGTGTGTTGCATTAAGGAAGGTATGACACACATCTGTTACACTGCTGCATTAAAGCAGCAATGTGATGTGATGCATTATTCAGCTTGTAAGGTGAAACTAGGAGCCATATCCACAGTTTCCAGCTGTTGAGCAAACAGAGCTGCAGATCGACCAGAAGTCAATTCGTTTGGTCTGGAAAATTTGGTTGTAAAACAAAGACAGGAAATTCAGGAAGCACGCAGCAGATCTGGCAGTATCTGTGGAGAGGGAAACGGTTAACCATCAAATTCTTCATCAGAATGGGACACGGTTAGAGATGGTAACAAGTTTGAAACAGGCACGGGGGCAGGCACTAATGGGAGTGGCCGGAAAGCTGTCACCTTGAAGCAATTGCTCCTCTCCTGGGGTGACATCAAATTGATTGACTTCTGTAGTGACTCAAAAGTCCCTTTGAACAGCAGTATCTAGAGACAGGATTGCACTGTCCGAGCTTGCTAAATAGAAGGTGGCATGCAATGGAATGCAGCAGGAAAGAAGTACAGGAGGATAAACGTGCCTGCATGTTATAATAACACCCGGGAGGAGCCGGTGCTGGCCAGCATGGGAAAAGGCATCGCGAGGGATGAGCAACAAATATTGACCTTGCCAGTGACCATCACAGCCCCGTGAAAGAGTAAATAAGACAAACTTCCATGACCCCTGGCAGCCCTTGGGGGAGGCGGTAGCGTAGTGGTATTGTCGCTGGACTAGTAATCCAGATAACAAGGTAGCGTGCCTCAACGATTACCGACCGGTGGCCCTGACATCTGTTACCATGAAATGGTTCGAGCGGCTAGTCATGGGACGGATCAATGTCAGCCTCCCAGACGGTCTTGATCCACTGCAGTTTGCCTGTCGCCGCAACAGGTCCACAGCTGATGCTATCTCCCTGGCCCTAGAATCAACACTCGAACACCTCGACAACAGGGACACCTACGTCAAACTGAGCTCCACCTTCAACATCATTATCCCGACAAGACTAATAACCAAACATTGCAATCTTAGACTTGACCCCTCCCTATGCAGCTGGATCCTTGACTTCCTCACCAACAGACCGCAATCTGTCAGGATAGGCAACAGCACCTCCTCCAAAATAGTTCTCAAGGTCCTCCTTCAGAGAGGACGGCCCGACGATCGGTGGGCACCGATCGCGGGCCATGCCACATTTGAGGTACCCCCCGGTGCAGGATTCCCCCTCCCCCCGCAGGCCGCCCCTCCCCCCCCCCCCCAGCGTTCCCGCGCTGTTCCCGACGGCAGCAACCAGGTGTGGACGGCGCCGGGGGGGGGAATCTGCCGTTTTGGCCTGGCCGCTCGGCCCATCTGGGCCTGAGAATAGCGGGGGTGCCGGAGAATCGCCATTTTGGGTGTCTCCGGCGATTCTCCGGCCTGCGGCCCGCGGTACTCGACGGGGCTGTTCCCGCCGCTTGGGAGAATCGCGGGAGGGCCTTGGACCGGCGACCCGGGAAATTTTGGCGGCCCAGGCGAATCTCCCAACCGGCACGGGAGTGGAGAATCTCGCCCTAGGTTTTGTGGTGACAAAAGAGAGGCTACTTTAAACATACCATACTTCAGCTTTAACAGATACATTGCACATTATGTAATGCGTCTGTCATTATAAAACAGTAAATCTTCTGACTTACCATGAACAATGCCTTGGAAGCTCCATTAGTTTCAATCAAAAGTTTATTGGAAAACTGCCTGAACTCTGGGGCTAGTATATATTAAAACCTCAAGTTCTAATGAAGCCCTGCACCTCATGAGATTTTATAGCTTCAGAATCTGCAACTGATTAGGGCGGCATGATGGCTCAATGGTTAGCACTCCTGCTTCACGGCGCCGAGGTCTCAGGTACGATCCCCGCCCCGAGTCACTGTCCGTGCGGAGTTTGCACATCCCCCTCAGTGTTTGCGTGGGTCTCACCCCCACAAACCAAAGATGGGCAGATAGGTGGATTGACCACGCTATATTGCCTCTTAATTGGAGAAAAAATGATTTGGGTACTCTAAATTTATATAAATAAAACAATTTGCAACTGAGGAGTGTGCATACAAAAGTCAGGAGTCACAACCAAAGCACCCAGTAAGTTATGTAGTGTATACTTTATTTACCTTCATATAAACTCTGCGTTTATCATTCAATTCTCACTCTGGCACATTACTTAAATTGCTTAATTCAAAACCATTGGATATTTCAGTGTTTCTTACAATGCAAAATGTAACTTCAAACAATCAGGAGCAGACGGCAAGCTGATGTCGACTTTAGCAAATCTTTCAAGTTTCCTTTGGTGGTTCCTTTCCACTGTCCAAGCAACATCCCAATAGAAAAGCAGCTCCTATTGCAACAAAAATAAAACACCTGTTGGGATTGTATAAAACACTGGTGAGGTCACAGATGGAGTATTCTGTGCAATTCTGGTCACCACATTACAGGAAGGATGTAATTGCTCTAGAAAGCGCACAGAGGAGGTTTACAAAAATGTTGCAGGGTCAGAAAAGTGTAGCCAATCACCGTGTCTGCGTGGGTTTCACCCCCACTGTTTTGTTATGTTCTTGACATAGCATAAGCTGCTTCCTTGATGTGAACTCTGACAAAGGAAGGTTCAGACTTGGAGATAGCTTTAACACGTTTATCAAACTATTAACAATACTCCTACTTGGATTCGACGCTACTGTTAATCCTGCTATAGCTACTCAGACTGACGAACCAGTCTGCTACAATCCACGTGGTGGGTGTGATGTTCAATCAACCCTGTGTTTGTACTCACTGGAGTGTTTCCACTGGAAAGAGACTGAGCATGTGTGATGTGTCCTTTTATATGGGTTGGTGTAATGCCCTCCTGTGGTAGTCTCTCCTCTGTGTATCGTGAATGCCCATTGGTCGTGTCCTATTTTACTGACCTATTGGTTGACTGTGTGTCATGTCTCTGGTGTTCCCTCTAGTGTCTAGCTCGGTGTAGTGTATGTACATTAACCCTTTGTGTACTTACAGTGATGTATATCACCACATCCCCCCTTTTTTCATGTTACTTTCTGTAGTGTTAAAAAAAATTGAACAAACTAGGTAGATGAGTGATACTCTGTACAAGTTATGACAACAGTGATCATTAAACAATAAGTCCAAATCATATGCATGAGTCCAAAGTTCGTTAATTATTATGGTCGAGTGGCTTTCTTGTTTGGTTGGTGATGTTGATGGTGGCATTGCATTGTAAACGCCAACAGTGTCCCAGTGCGGAAGGAACCAAGAAGTGGTCAAATCACTTCGTTTTCGGATTTGGACTTTTTTTTCTTGTGGTGGTAATTCTTGATGGTATCTGTCCTGAAAGCCAGGTTGCCTGTTGGTAGTGCAGTAAACGTGAATTGGTAAGATGCATCGTCCTACCATGGCATGTCATTGTACTGAGCTGAGCAGTAACAGTGTCCCTCATTTGCAGAGTTGTACCATGTCATACCAGTCGTAGTTCCGTTGGTGTTTTTGTCGTGCTTGTTGTCGACGTCGTTGCCTTTGGCACGTTTCTTGCTATTGTCTTTGATGTTGTTGTGTTGTTTGGCTTTGTTGTCGTGTTTGCTGCGCTCAAGGACCACACTCTGTGGATAATATGAGTCCTTCATACAGTCACCCGTGTCAACGTGCTTTGTGGCATCTGCTGTCACCTTGAGCGTGCCGTCACTGAGTTCGCGGCGTTCCCTGTCTGGTGTCATGTCCGGCTTACTTGAATCAGCTTTGGCTTGTCGATGCTCCCCGTCTGGAGACTGGTCTGTTTCACCTGAGTCAGCTTTGGTGTCTTGACGCTCCCCGTCCGGAGTCAAAACGTTCAGGAATACCTTTGCTTGTGGAGAGGCTCGAGCGAATGAGGTTTGAAGTAACATGGTGTCACCGGAGTCACCAGTAGTCTCACTGTGATTGTTGAGTGCCTCTGTACACACTAGCTGAGGTCTGTCACGTTGCACATCTGGTATGGGAAGTGGGATGCCGTCGTCACTTGTCTCACATACAGTGGTAGAGCCTCAGTGTCTTCTTGTCGTTCACTTGAGCTGGGTAGACCGTCAAAGTCTTCTTCTGGTGGCTCAAATAATCTGGGTGGACTGTCATAGTCTGCTTGCTGTACACTTGTGCGTGGTAGACTGTCAGAGTCTTTCTGTTGTTCACTTGAGCGTGGCAGACTTGCATTGTCTGCTGCTGGTTGCTCAGAGGAGGTTGCTAGACCCTCATGGTCTTGTTCAGGCAAGGACTGCGCTCTGGAGTCTTGCGTTCTTTCCATCGTGGAGGCTGTCCACGAGCTCATTGTGGAGGCTTGTGTCACTCCCTCTGTGGAGTCGTGCAGCGTTCCCTGTATGGAATCGTGCATTGGTCTTGCTGTGGAGACTGTCATCACTTTTGTTCATGCAAGGTCTGCACTCTGGAGTCTCGTGTTGCTTCTATCGTGGAGGCTGTCCATGAGCTCGTTGTGGAGGCTTGTGTCACTGGAGTCGCTTCTTGTGTGGAGACGTGCAGTTGTCTCGCTGTGGAGTCTTAAGCATAAGCTGCTTCCTTGATGTGCACTCTGACAAAGGAAGGTTCAGACTTGGAGATAGCTTTAACATGTTTATCAAACTATTAACAATTCTCCTACTTGGATTCGACACTACTGTTAATCCTGCGATAGCTACTCAGACTTACGAACCAGTCTGCTCCAATCCACATGGTGGGTATGATGTTCAATCAACCCTGTGTCTGTACTCTGAGTGTCTCCACTGGAAAGAGACTGAGCATGTGTGATGTGTCCTTATATATGGGTTGATGTAATGCCCTCCTGTGGTAGTGTCACCTCTGTGTGTATCGTGACTGCCCATTGGTGGTGTCCTATCTGACAGACCTATTGGTTGACTGCCTGTGTGTCATGTCTCTGGTGTTCCCTCTAGTGTCTAGCTAGGTGTAGTGATGTACATTAACCCTTTGTGTACTTACAGTGATGTATATCACCACACCCACAACCCAAAGATGTGCAGGTTAAGTGGATTGGCCACGCTAAAATGCCCCTTAATTGGAAAAAAAAATAATTGGGAACTCCAAATTTATAAAAAGAAAAAAAAAGGAACGTGTAGCCACGAGGTGAGACACGATAGATTGAAATTAGAGGGGATGATTGGTCTCAGGAAGGACAAGGAACCTTTATGTTTTACAAACAACACAAATCTGGTCTTCACTGAGTTAAATCCTATTTTCTCATGATAAATAGCAAAAAGATATTTGTGGAAAAAAATCATGTTGGAAGACTACAACGAAAAATACAAAACACGAAAAGATATCGCCGTTCCAAAATAAATGCCCAAAGCTAGAACTTCTTTTTCCCCTCTAATTTCAAATCGAAAAGGGATAGGCTTTAGTTGGATACAAATCCCTTGCCTGCAGGCATTAGTTGCTGTAAGTACGCAGAAGGAAGTAATTAACCTTTATGATGGGAAATTGCTGTATTTTATTCATTTGAGTATACAAACTATCTTAGATAAAGTTATAATAGCAAAGTCATGGGCAGACCCGCCAAATTTATCACAAAATTGTGTCTGCATTCTGAAATCCCATAAACAGGCTCACCATACAAACTAGGTGTAAGACCTGGATCAGTGTAGTATTTTTGTTTCTGATTTCTAATGTGGGTGCATCTCCACTCCAGAGACTTGAGCACATTATCGTCATTGAGTTTAAAGCAAGGCCTTGCCTGTTCTCAGGTGGATGTGGAAGATCTTGTGAGCCAATTCAAAGAAGTGATGGGGGAGGGGTTTTTCTTGAAGTCCTGACTAATCCCTCAGTCACCACCGTAAAAGCAGTTTAGTCATTTGTTTTATTTTTAAAAATAAATTTAGAGTACCCATTTATTATTATGTTTTTTCAATTAAGGGGCAATGTCTACCTAACCTGCACATCTTTGGGCTGTAGGGGGTTAAACCCACGCAGACATAGGGAGAATGTGCATTTGTCTTATTCTTGTTCATGGGAATTAGTATGTGAATTGGGGGCTATATAACAAGTTTCGTCTTACTCTGCAGATGTTGTCTGATTTGCTGTTTTTATTTTTATCTGTATTTTTCCTTGCAAAAACAACTTGCATTTATATCGTGCATGAACTATAGAAAAACAGGATTTCCCAAATCTTTCCAGCATCGGAACACTTTTGACCTCCCAAAAGTACTGAAGGAACCCCTGAGAAACATTTTTATTATATTGACAAATGAACCACAAAAATGTATCCCGCAATAGGTACACACATAGAAAAACAAACATATGTATACATTTATTATTATAAAAAGTTCCTTTATTCAACAAATAATTCCAAGCCTTACCTTTTGTCATTTTAAATGGGAGCACCCACTCACACACACACACACACCCTTACCCTCTCTCATCTGCAACCATTCTCACCCACAGCTGCCCACACACTCATTCACCTCTCTCACCAATTCAATCTTCCCTCAGTCCCAGAACCAAATCCTTTCAGGCCTCATCGGCCTTGGCTCTTCTTGGGTTCTCTTGGCAAAAGTCCTCTTGGGGCCTCTCGGCTCCAGCTCCTCTCAGGGCTCACTTGGCCCCAGCTCCAGCTCCTCGGCCCCCACACCTCTGGCTCCGGATTCTCAGGCCTCCACAACCCAGGCTCTCTCAACATGGCTCTGGCACCTCCCGGGCCACTGCAGCCCTGGTTTCAGCTCCTTCTGGGCCGCTACGACCCTGGATTCAGCTCCTCTCGGGCCCTGCAACTCCGGCCCTGTCTCCTCTCAGGCTCCGGCAGTTTCTGCTCCTCTCGGGGCCCCCAACGACCCCAGCCCTGTCTCCTCTCGAGCCCGCACGACCCCAGCCCTGTCTCCTCTCGAGCCCCCACGACCCCAGCCCTGTCTCCTCTCGGGCCCCTGCAGCTTCGGCTCCTCTCAGGGATTCACAACCCAGGAGTCAGCTCTTGTTGGGCCCCCATGGCCCCTAACCAGCTAGGTTACCCCCCTCTCGGTGCAAGACCTACCGCGGAACCTCATGGGAGTTTGGGACCCTGTAGTAAAACATCCCAAGGCACATTATACCTGGTTTATCAAACAAAATTAACAAGCAACATATGGAAATATTAGGACAGATGAACAAAGAGAAATGTTAAAAGGAGCATCTTAAAGAAATAAGAGGAAGGCGGTGGCGTAGTAGCATTGTCACTGGACTAGGAATTCAGAGACCCAGGGTAATACTCTGGAGACCAGGACTCAAATCCCACCATAGCAGATGGTGAAATGTGAATCCAAAAAAGTCTAATGATGCCCGTGAAAGTAGAATCCATTATCAAAGATTTTATAGCAGAGCACTTAGAAAATAGTGGCAGGATCGGACAGAGTCAGCATGGATTTATGCTTACAAAATCTACTGGAATTCTTTGAGGAAGTAACAAGTAGAATTGACGAGGGGGTGCCAGTGGATGTGATATGTTTGGACTTTCAGAAGGCTTTGGACAAAATCCCGCATAAGAGATGCTAAAATTAAAGTGCATAGGATTAGGGATAGTCTATTGAGATGTATAGAAAACTCGTTGGAAGACAGGAAATAAAGAGTCGGAATTAATGGGTCTTTTTCAAAGCAAAAACTAGTGAGGTACCGTAGGGATCGATGCTAGGACCCCAGCTATTCACAATATACATTTGGTTTAGATGAGGGAACAAAATGTAATATTATGAGGGGCATGGATAGAGTGGATGGACAGGCTCTCTTTCCCAGGGTGGAGGGGTCAGTCACCAGGGGGCATGGGTTTAAGGTCCATGGGCAAAGTTTAGAGGAGATGTGTGAGGCAGCTTTTTTACACAGAGGGTGGTGAGTGCCTGGTGCATTGCCAGGGGAGGTTGTAGAAGCAGATACATTAACGGCGTTCAAAAGGCATCTCGACAAATGCATGGATAGGATGGGTATAGCGGGATACAGCACTAGGAAGTGCTGAGGGTTTTGGCCAAGGGTGGTATCATGACTGGTCCAGGCTTGGAGGGCCGAAGGGCCTGTTCCTATGCTGTATTGTTCTTTGTTCTGTCTCCAAATTTGCAGATGACACCAAGTTGGGTGGGAGGAGGATGCAGAGGTCCTTCAGTGTGATTTGGACAAGTTGAGTGAGTGGGCAAATGAATGGCAGATGCAGTATAATTTGGAGAAATGCGAGGTTATCCACTTTGGTAGCAAAAACGAGAAGGCAGACTGTTATCTGAATGATCATAAATTAGGAGAGGGGAATGTGCAATGAGACCTTGGTGTCCTCATACACCAGTCACTGAAGGTAAGCATGCAGGTGCAGCAGGCAGTAAAAAAGGCAAATTATATGTTGGCCTTCATAGTGAGAGGATCCGCGTACAGCAGCAGGGTGTCTTACTGCAATTAAACAGGGGCTTGGTGAGGCCACGTGGAATATTGTGTGCAATTTTGTTCTCCTTATCTGAGGAAGGATATTCTTGCTCTCGAGGGAGTTAAAGGTTTATCAGACTGATTACTGGGATGGCAGGACTGACTTATGAGGAGAGATTGAATCGATTAGGATTGTATACACTGGAGTTGAAAAGAATGAGGGGATTCTCATAACCTATAAAATTCTAACAGGACTAGACTAGATGTGGGAAGGATGTTCCCGGTGGGTCTGTCCAGAACCAGGGATCACAGTTTGAGCATATGCAGTAGACTATTTAGGACAGAGATGAGAGAAATTTCTTCACCCAGAGAGTTGTCGGCCTGTGGAATTTGTGACCACAGGAAGTAGTTGAGGCCAAAACATTGCATGTTTTCAAGAAGCAGTTAGATAAAGCACTTAGGAAAAAGGGGATCAAAGGACAGGAGGGGAAGCGGAATTAGGCTATTGAGTTGGATGATCAGTCATGATAGTGGTGAATGGCGGAGCAGGCTCGAAGGGCCAAATGGCCTCCTCCTGCTCCTATTTTCTATGTCTCTAACAGCAGTAAACAAAGTTAACAAAACATACGATGTGAGCTGTCCTGCAACAGATAGTAATCTGCCTAGAGACAGCAATAGACAATATTCAAAAGGCCCCATTGATATGCATCTCCCCCCATGGTCTTGGAGAAGGGGATAGCGCAGAGACCGGAGTGGAGAATGGATGTGGGGTTGCTGGGGGATCGAAGATTTTGTAAGAAGATCGGGAATGTGAGTGAGTAGTTTGTGGGCTTTAACTGTACAGGGGGAGTATCGCAGGCGGTGGTATGGGAGGCTCTGAAGGCGGTAGTGAGGGAGAGGCGATATCGTTTATGGCCGCTGATGGTGGGAATGTTTGAGGAGGCGATAGGGAAGGGGATCCTACCACAAACATTGGGGCAGGCCTCAATCTCTTTGCTGTTAAAGAAAGATAAGGCCCCAACAGAATGTGGGTGGTACAGGCCTATATCGCTACTGAATGTTGATGCAAAGATACTGGCGAAGGTACTGGTGGCTAGTTTGGAGGGGTGCCTCCCGAAGGTGATAGGGAGGACCAGACAGAGTTTGTGAAACAAAGGCAGCTATTCTCAAATATTGAGGGCAGCACGGTGGCGCAGTGGGTTAGCACTGTGGCCTCACGGCACCGAGGTCCCAGGTTCGATCCTGGCTCTGGGTCACTGTCCGTGTGGAGTTTGCACATTCTCCCCGTTCTTGCGTGGGTTTCGCCCCCACAACCCAAAAGATGTGCAAGCTAGGTGGAGTGGCCACGCTAAATTGCCCCTTAATTGGAAATAAAATGAATTGAGTACCCTAAATTTTTTTAAAAAGCTATTCTCAAATATTAGGAAGTTATTAAATGTAATCGTGATGCTGGTTGAGGGAATGGAGATGGAGCAGTGGTTCTGCTGGACACGGAAAAGGCATTTGATCAAGTAGAAGGAAGGTATATGATGGCAATTCTTGAAAAGTTTGAGATCGGGCTGAGATTCACGGATTATATAAGGAACCAATGGCGGATGTCCACACAGACAACATGAGCTCAGGGTACTTTGCTCTGCACCGGGGGACCAGGCAAGGGTGTCCACTGTCCCCTCTGCTATTTGCATTAGCAATAGAGTCTTTGTCCATCGTTTAAGGAGCTCGGGACTGTGGAAGGAAATAGTACGGAGGGGAGGGGTTGGAACATAGGGTGTCTCTGT
The DNA here is from genome assembly GCF_047496885.1 of Scyliorhinus torazame. NCBI lineage: Eukaryota > Metazoa > Chordata > Chondrichthyes > Carcharhiniformes > Scyliorhinidae > Scyliorhinus > Scyliorhinus torazame. Next base: position 79,599,286 of record NC_092712.1, read on the forward strand.
ACGCAGACGATTTATTGTTATATATCAGATCCAAGTGTGTTGATGGGGAACATATTGGAATTCTCCGAAGTTCTACCTGTTTCTCAGGATATAAATTGAACCTGGTAAAGAGTGAATGTTTTGTGGTGTCCTGGCCGGGAATGGGGGCGGGAACGGGAGCGGGAGGGCTGCCATTTCACAGGGCGGCAACCCACTTCAGGCATTTGGGGGTGCAGGTGGCACCGGACTGGTGGGGCTTCGTAAGTACAATTTTACTAGCTTGATGGGGAGGGTGTAAGTGAATTTGGCAAGGTGGGATAGCCTCCCCCTGTCACTGGCAGGTCGGGTGCAAGTGATTAAAATGAATGTGTTGCCACAATTTCTGTTTCTATTTCAGTGCCTGACGGTCTTTTTGTCTAAGGCATTTTTGAAGGAAGTGGACAAGTCGCTCACTTTGTTTATTTGGCGGGGGGAAGGTAGCCAGGGTGAGGAGGGTGGTCCTGCAGAGAGGGCGTCAGGCGGGGTGGGGGCTGGAGGGGGGGGCGGTGTTGGGCCTCCCAAATTTATTATATTACTATTGGGCAGCAAATAAGGAAAAGGTGAGGAGTTGAGTTGGAGGGGGGAGCGGGAGGGGTGGGGGAGTCCAGGTGGGTTAGAATGGAGGAGGGTCAGTATAGGGCTGGGTTGAGGGCGTTGGTAACACCACCGATCCCGATGGCCCCAGGCAAGTACTCTGGGAGTTGGTGGTGGTAGCGAAGATTTGGAGGTATTTGAGGCAGGATTGTAAGCTGGGGCTGGGTCAGGGGAGATGTCGATTAGGGGGGACCATAGGTTTGAGCCAGGGATGCTGGACGGGAGGTTTTGGGATGGGAGGAGAGTAGGATCAAGGTGTTAAAAGATCTATTCCTGGGGGGACATTTTGCAAGGTTGGAAGAGTTGGGGGAGAAATATGGACTGGGGCAAGGGGAAGGGTTTAGGTACCTGCAGCTCCGAGACTTTGCTCAGAAGGAGGTTCAGAGCTTCCCGATAGTGCTGACCCCCTCATTGTGGAAGAGGTATTGACGGCAGGGGGAATGGAGAAGGGGGTGGCATCGACGATGTACGGGAGGATTTTGGAGGAGAACGGGCTGTCCATGGAGGGGATCAAAGCCCAGTGGAAGGAAGAGTTGGGGGAGGTATTGGAAGTCGGTTTGTGGTGCGAGGTGCTCCAGAGGGTGGACGCCTCGATCTCATGTGCGAAGTTGGGGCTGATACAGCTGAAGGTCATGTTTAGGGCGCACCTCACGAGGGTGAAGATGAGCTGACTCTTTGAGGGAGTGGAGGACGTATGTGAATGTTGTGGGAGGAGCCCCGCAAACCATGTAGATATATCTTTGGCCCTGCCCGAAGCTGGAGAAGTATTGGAGGGAAGTTTTCAATGTCATCTCTGGGGTAGTGCATGTGAACTTGCAACCAGGACTGCTAGAGGTCATTTTTGGGGTGTCGGATCGGCCCGGGCTGCAGGTGGATGCGGGGGCAGATGTTTTAGCCTTCGCCTCGCTGATTGCCTGGAGGCGGGTCTTGTTGGGGTGGAGGTCAGCTTCTCCACCTGTATCTCAGCGTGGCGGGGGGGAATCTACTGGAACTTCTGACTCTCGAGAAGGTGAATTTTGAGCTGAGGGGGATGAAGGAAGGGTTCTACAATTCATGGGAACTATTTATTATGCACAATCGGGAATTGGTTGCCATCGAACATTAGGGGGGGGGGAAGGGGGTTGGGGTTATTGTTGTTTTTGTTTACACTGTTTACTGATTGACTGTTAATTTAGTTTTACCTGGAATGTACAGGTGGATGTTTTGGTCTGTATATTGAGCGGGGTGCTGTTTTTGTTTGGGGGATTGTTATTGTATTTATTTTTGTTTGTTTTTTCATTTGTTTATTTGATGAAAATGAGGAGAATAGAAAGATATGTGTCTCTCCCAATAATGAGATTAGAGGGTTATTTAGATCAGAATCAGGCCAGAATAGTTTATGAAGAGAATCAGTTGAGAGGCGATTGGGAAGGTCAATGAGATATACACATGTTAATGTATAGCCAAGGAACCTTGATGGGGGCAGGCAACCGAATGCACAGAGTATAATCAAAGAGGAACAAAGGTATAATGAGCTGGACGGTCAGAAGCCAGAGAACAGTTAACATCTAGTAGTCTCAGAGAGCAGACAAACCAGCTTCTAGCCACCTAGCCTGAAGGCCAAAGTTTTGTAGCTAGCAGTCTAGAGGTCAGGTTTACATGAAACAAGTCTCAGAGCCAAGGCAATGCAGAATACATTCGTCACGGCAATTTCAAATATCTTCGCTCGACCATGAAAAGACGTTTCCCAGACTTGTCACCCCGGTATTGTGCAGTAACTATCAGCTGGTTATTTAATTTGGATATTGTTTGGGGGCAACGGGACAGTCTTACAGAGTACAGATATCAGAGATATATTTTGGACTGTTTGTGTGTATTTGTTTTATCGTTACTTTAATAAATAGTCTTTAATAATTATTACACGGCGACAGGGTTGTTTATCCTCACTGGGGTTTCACTTGTCTTCTCACACCAAAATAAACTATACACCCCACAAACCGGAGTTCCAAGTTGGGATTCCCTCACAGATAATATCAGCATGCTTCATGAGAGAAAATGTGTGCTTCGTGACAAGGGGGATGTATGCAATTCTCTGCAGCCAAGAGCAGAAGACCAGACGGCTGTGTTGTCTGCCTGTACCAGGGTTTAGTACATCTGCTCAGTGCTGGAGAGGAGCATGCAGTGGGTGGAGAAGGATCTGATTGTCGTGTAAGTACCATTGACATAGATAGGACTAAGAAATCAGTTCTTCTTAGGGACAATGAGCAACTAAGGGCTAAATTAAAACCAGAACCTCAAAGATCTGATTATTCCTTGAGCCATGCGCAAATTGGTGTAGGGTAAATAAGTAATTAAGATTAGAGAGATGAATGCGTAACTCTAAGATTATAAGATTGGCATGGGAGGAATGGGTTTTGATTCATGCAACATTGGCACCAGTGGAAGCTGAACCGCTGAGGCAGTCTACACTTGAAATGTTCATTGAGACCAGTGTTCCAGCAAATGAAACTAGGGTAGTAGAGAGAGCTTTCAACTAAAATGAGGGGGGAGAAGAGAGCATGTGAGAGTAAAGTAAAAGGAAACAAAATAATAGAGCAGGGCATCAATTTGGGTATCGGGTTCCAGAGTGTGACAGGAAAAGACGGAACATACAATTGCAAGAATACACCAGCAGATAAAGCCGAAATGGATTTTTAAAAATGAGTTTAAGGTCCTGTATCTGAATGCACGTAGCATTTGTAACAAAATAAATGAATTGTCCGCACAGATGGAGATAACTACATCTGACCTGATGGACATTACAGCGACCTAGTTTTAAAGGTGACTGGGAGCTAAATGTTGAAGGCTATTTAACATATTGGAATGACAGGAGCTAGGGTGGCTCTGAGTTCAGTACTGAGGGAAGACATTAGCTTAAAAGAACAAGACGTAGAAGCAGTTTGAGTAGAGATAAGGAATAGTAAAGGTAAGCGTCACTTGTGGGAGTATTTTGTAGGTCCCCCTAAGTTATACTGCAGGACAAGCATACAGGAAGAAATAAATAGGGTGTGTAAGGAAGGTACCATGATATGTTTTTCGGGGCAATTTCTTAGAGCAGTACATTCCAGAGCCAACCAGGGAGCAGGTTATCCTAGATCTGGTAATGTGCAATGAGACAGGATTAATCAACAACCTCATGGTTGAAAAAAAAGCCTCTAGGTAACAGCGATCACAATTTGATAGTTTCATGTTCAGTTTGAAATGTAAAAGTGTGGGTTCATGAATCATGGGCGTCATTCTCCGCCGGCGGGAGTCTCCGTTCTGCCGGCGCTCGGGGGTTTCCCGACGGCGTGGGGGTGCCCCACAATGGGAAACCCCATTGACCGGCCGGTGTTACGGAGACTCCCGCCGGCCGGTCGGCGCAGAAATGTGGCGGGGCGGGTAGGAGAATTTCGCCCCATGTTTTAGTAACTATGCAAGTATGAAGGAAAGCTGGGAAACTAGGTCAAAAAGTATCACAGTAGAGTTGCAGTGGAAAACCTTTAAGGGGATATTTAATAACACTCAAAGTATTTATCTCAGGGAGAAAGAAACGTTCTTTGAGAAGGATGTAACATCCATGGCTAAATAAGGAAGTTCAGGATAGTATTAAATTGAAAGTAACATTGCACAAATTAGTGGTAGGTCAAAGGATGGGACAGATATTAAGAAACAGCGTAGTATGACTAAAAAGATAATATGTCAGAAAGGCAAGGTCACAGTGATCATGGGGGACTTTAATATGCAGGTGGACTGAGTAAATAATGCTGCCAGTGGACCCATGGAAAGGGAATTCATTGAATGTTTACAGGAGGGCTTTTTGGAACAGCTTGTGATGGAGCCCACAAGGGAACAGGCCATTCTGGACTTAGTGTTATGTAATGAGCCAGACTTGATTAAAGATCTTAAAGTAAGGGAGCACTTAGGAGGCAGTGATCATAATATGGTCGAATTCAATCTCCAATTTGAAAGAAAGAAGGTAGAATCAGATGTAAAGGTGTTACAGTTAAATAAAGGTAACTACAGGGGCATGAGGGAGGAACTGACGAAAATCGACTGGGAGCAGAGCCTAGTGGGAAAGACAGTAGAACAGCAATGGCAGGAGTTTCTGGGAGAAATTGAGGACACAGTGCAGAGGTTCATCCCAAAGAAAAGAAAGGTTATCAGAGGGGGGATTAGGCAGCCATGGCTGACAAAGGAAGTTAGGGAATGCATCAAAGCAAAAGAGAAAGCCTATAATGTGGCAAAGAGTAGTGGGAAGTCAGAAGATTGGGAAGACTACAAAAACAAACAGAGGATAACAAAGAGAGAGATAAGGAAAGAGAGGATCAAATTTGAAGGTAGGCTAGCCAGTAACATTAGGAATGATAGTAAAAGTTTCTTTCAATACATTAAAAACAAACGGGAGGCAAAAGTTGACATTGGACCGCTCCAAAATGACGCTGGTAATTTTGTGATGGGAGACAAGGAAATAGCCGAGGAACTGAATAACTACTTTGCGTCAGTCTTCACAGTAGAAGACATGAGTAATATCCCAACAATTCCGGAGAGTCAGGGGACAGAGTTGAATATGGTAGCCATCACAAAGGAGAAAGTGCTAGAGAAACTAAGAGGTCTAAACATTGATAAATCTCCGGGCCCAGATGGGCTACATCCTAGAGTTCTAAAGGAGATAGCTGAAGAAATAGTGGAGGCGTTGGTGATGATGTTTCAAAAGTCACTAGAGTCAGGGAAAGTACCAGAGGATTGGAAAATCGCTGTTGTAACCCCCCTGTTCAAGAAGGGAACAAAGAAAAAGATGGAAAATTATAGGCCAATTAGCCTAACCTCGGTTGTTGGCAAGATTCTAGAATCCATTGTTAAGGATGAGATTTCTAAATTCTTGGAAGTGCAGGGTCGGATTAGGACAAGTCAGCATGGATTTAGTAAGGGGAGGTCGTGCCTGACAAACCTGTTAGAGTTCTTTGAAGAGATAACAAATAGGTTAGACCAAGGAGAGCCAATGGATGTTATCTATCTTGACTTCCAAAAGGCCTTTGATAAGGTGCCTCACGGGAGACTGCTGAGTAAAATAAGGGCCCATGGTATTCGAGGCAAGGTACTAACATGGATTGACGATTGGCTGTCAGGCAGAAGGCAGAGAGTTGGGATAAAAGGCTCTTTTTCGGAATGGCAACCGGTGACGAGTGGTGTCCCGCAGGGTTCAGTGTTGGGGCCACAGCTGTTCTCTTTATATATTAATGATCTAGATGACGGGACTGAGGGCATTCTGGCTACGTTTGCCGATGATACAAAGATAGGTGGAGGGGCAGGTAGTATGGAGGAGGTGGGGAGGCTTCAGAAAGATTTAGACAGTTTAGGAGAGTGGTCCAAGAAATAGCTGATGAAATTCAACGCGGGCAAGTGCGAGGTCTTGCACTTTGGAAAAAAGAATAGAGGCGTGGACTATTTTCTAAACGGTGACAAAATTCATAATGCTGAAGTGCAAAGGGACTTGGGAGTCCTAGTCCAGGATTCACTTAAGGTAAACTTGCAGGTTGAGTCCGTAATTAAGAAAGCAAATGCAATGTTGTCATTTATCTCAAGAGGCTTGGAATATAAAAGCAGGGATGTACTTCTGAAGCTTTATAAAGCATTAGTTAGGCCCCATTTAGAATACTGTGAGCAATTTTGGGCCCCACACCTCAGGAAGGACACACTGGCACTGGAGCGGGTCCAGCGGAGATTCACACAGATGATCCCAGGAATGGTAGGCCTAACATACGATGAACGTCTGAGGATCCTGGGATTATATTCATTGGAGTTTAGGAGGTTGAGGGGAGATCTAATAGAAACTTACAAGATAATGAATGGCTTAGATAGGGTGGATGTAGGGAAGTTGTTTCCATTAGCAGGGGAGACTAGGACCCGGGGGCACAGCCTTAGAATAAAAGGGAGTCACTTTAGAACAGAGATGAGGAGAAATTTCTTCAGCCAGAGAGTGGTGGGTCTGTGGAATTCATTGCCACAGAGGGCAGTGGAGGCCGGGACGTTGAGTGTCTTTTAAGACAGAAGTTGATAAATTCTTGATTTCTCGAGGAATTAAGGGCTACGGAGAGAGAGCGGGTAAATGGAGTTGAAATCAGCCATGATTGAATGGTGGAGTGGACTCGATGGGCCGAATGGCCTTACCTCCACTCCTATGTCTTATGGTCTTATGGTCTTATAAACTTGAGGCAGAAAGCAGAAAAAGTTATCTAGTAATATAAAATAGATAGTAAATGTTTATACAAGTATTTTAATAGGCAAAGAGTAACTAAAGCTGGGTCGCGATCTACCGGCCGCGTTGTGCTCAAGTGACAGTGCGGCCGGTAGATTCTATGAGAGGCCTCCTGCAGGCTTCCCGGCAGCCTTTACGCCTCACGGATCCAGCCAGATCTCGCAAGGCGTCGGAATCAGAACCCTGATCAAAATGGGCGTGACCAAACAGCAGCAGGTTGACATGCTGGAGGTTGGTGATGAGGAACAGCAGGGGCTAGACGACGAGGTCAGGGAGGAATCTGAGGCCCAGCCGGAGGCTGCGGTGAGGGGCCAGCAAGCCCAGAGGGCCAGGAAGGATGTTTTAAAGCAGAAGAACAGGACCTTGCTGAGACCACACCTGGAGCATTATGTGCAATTTCTGTCTCCTTGTTTTAAAATATATATAATTTTTTATGTATATTTTTGGAGCGGGTGCAGAGGAGATTTACCAGGATGTTGCCTGGTATGGAGGGAAAATCTTATGAGGAAAGGCTGATGGACTTGAGGTTGTTTTCGTTGGAGAGAAGAAGGTTAATGGGGAGACTTAATAGAGGCATACAAAATGATCAGGGGGTTAGATAGGGTGGACAGTGAGAGCCTTCTCCCGCGGATGGAAATGGCTGGCACGAGGGGACATAGCTTTAAATTGAGGGGTAATAGATATAGGACAGAGGTCAGAGGTAGGTTCTTTACGCAAAGAGTGGTGAGGCCGTGGAATGCCCTACCTGCAACAGTAGTGAACTTGCCAACATTGAGGGCATTTAAAAGTTTATTGGATAAGCATATGGATGATAATGGCATCGTGTAGGTTAGATGGCTTTTGTTTCGGTGCAACATCGTGGGCCGAAGGGCCTGTACTGCGCTGTATCGTTCTATGTTCTATGTTCTATAATTGCTTCTGAAACAATTCAGAGAAGGTTCATTAAGACCCATTCCTGGGATGATGGGTTTATTTTATGAAGAAAGGTTGAACATGTTAGGCCTATGTCCATTGGAGTTTAGAAAAATGCGATGTGATCTAACTGAAACAAATTTCCTGAGGGGACTTGAAAGGGTGGAAACCCAGAGGACCATTCTTCTTACGGGAGGGACTAAAATTAGGGGACATAGTTTAAAAGTAAGAGGTCTCTCTTTTAAGCCAGAAATGAGATTTTTTCTCCAAAGGGTCATTAGTGTGTAGAATTGTCTTCTCTAGAAAGTGGTGGAGGCCGGGTTTATTCAAGACTGAGTTGGGCAAATTTTTCCAGTGAGTCAAGGGTTATGGGGGAGCAAGCAGGAATGTGGAGCTGAGACCGCAACAAGATCAGCCATGATCTTATTAAATGGTGGAGTAGGCTTGAAAGGGTGACAGTCGTTAGTACTGCTGCCTCATAGCACCAGGGTCCAGGGTTGAATTCTGGCCTTGGGTGACTGTCTGTGTGGAGTTTGTACGTTTTCCCTGTGCCAGCGTGTGTTTCCACTGGGTGTTCCAGTTTCCTCCTACAGAACAAAGATGTGCAGGTCAGGTGGATTGGCCATGCTAAATTGCGGGGATGGGATGGGGGGATCGGGGTGCGGGCCTAGCTAGGGTGTGCTTTCGGAGGGTCGGTGCAGACTTGCTGGGCTGAATGGCATCCTTCTGCACAGTAGGATTCTATGGTTTCAGTGGACCAAATGATCTACTGCTCCTATATTCCTAGGGTCAGCTTTATGGAAAATGGCACCTTGAGTGAACTTATAGTTTGGTACCCATTCTTTCAGTTTAAGATAGAGTACTTAAGTATTACCTCCCTTCCCTTGCACAAGGCTGAGGGCTGAGTTCACTGACATCATGTCCATGGTGCCTTAGTAACTGCAATCTACCTGATGGCCATTTTAAAGTGTTCTTCCCTGGGCATTTCCCTCCTGAAATGAGACAGTCCACAAGTGGCAGTTGTACTTCACTCTTGCCACCCAACCCATACCAAATCCATCTCCAGCAACTGCTCATTCACTCACTCTTGACCACAGTGCAACCCCTCCCCTCCTCCATCCCCAACCGTCCCCTGACCACAGTGCCCTGGGTGGCCATCCAGCCTTAAGGCCAGACTTGATCAGTAAACATTTTCAAATTATTTTGTGAATTATCCTGGAAAGTCTGCACGAACCCCAATTTGGGAATCAATGTTCTGGATGAGTTTAAGGAGGGTGCAAAGTGGGAACCCAGCCAGCAAGTGAACGGAAACAATTGAATATAGGAGTTGGGACGTCTTGTTGAAGTTGTACAAGACATTGGTACGGCCACACTTGGAATACTGTGTGCAGTTCTGGTCACCCTATTATAGAAAGGATATTATTAAACTAGAAAGAGTGCAGAAAAGATTTACTAGGATGTTGCCGGGACTTGATGGTTTGAGTTATAAGGAGAGGCTGGATAGACTGGGACTTTTTTCCCTGGAGCGTAGGAGGCTTAGGGGTGATCTTATAGAGGTCTATAAAATAATGAGGGGCATAGATAAGGTAGATAGTCAACATCTTTTCCCAAAGGTAGGGGAGTCTAAAACTAGAGGGCATAGGTTTAAGGTGAGAGGGGAGAGATTCAGAAGGGCCCAGAGGGGCAATTTCTTCACTCAGAGGGTAGTGAGTGTCTGGAATGGGCTGCCAGAGGTAGTAGTAGAAGCGGGTACAATTGTGTCTTTCAAAAAGCATTTAGATGGTTACATGGGTAAGATGGGTATAGAGGGTTATGGGCCAAGTGCGGCCAACTGGGACTAGCTTAATGGTAAAAAACTGGGCGGCATGGACTGGTTGGGCCGAAGGGCCTGTTTCCATGCTGTAAACTTCTATGATTCTATGAATCTGGAGGTAACGTAGACATAGATGGGGGTCTCGGCAGCAGATGACCTGACATCAAGGTGGACAGTAGCAAACTTATGAATATTATGATTTTCAATTTTTTTTATCAGATGTTAATCTACCCATCATTAGTTGCTTTAGCTGTGAGTCCACACCACATTTCACGGCTTTCTAGGAAAATAATTCTTTCATCCCAAATATTGCTTGAAGTTTGTTGATTTTATACTCATTTCTTCTACTTCTGTGCTTCAGTGTGCATTATCTATGTGTGTACAATTTCAGAAATCTGAGCTAAAGCTCTAATAACAGCTTTATGATAGATTGGAATGAAATAACTTTGGTAAGCATAAGCAGTCCATAAGCGATTTATGCCAGCTCCTAGTCACTGCACAAAACGGCACAAAGTTAGCTAACCTTGGAGAAGCCTACTAATTGTGACAGGATCAAATCCAAAAAAAGCAGATTGTAAAAAGCATAACGTTCCCAGCGCAGGGAAGCCAGCCTCATTTGCTTGTTCTAAAATGTTGGAGCAATGCAGCTTCTTTGTATTCAGTTTGGCTGTTGTGATTCAGGAGCTAATCTGATGGCTATGGAAGGTCCTCAATGTGAATGATTGAAAACTAATTTGGATGGGCAAAACTATTTGGATACTCAGTTTTGCCACAGCCAGAAATAATTTGGTGCCACCAGAGGACGTGCCTTCAATGTTGCTCTCAGTAGCAACAGCAAAATATACCTCTTTGGTGGATTTACCTTGCAGTGCTGTCATTGGCAACAGCGCTCTTCAGTGTATTCAGAGAGTGACTGATGTGAGAAATGAAAATATCAGTGCTCTGAGATTGTGGGACAAAATGGAGCTCGCTTTGCTGTACACCAAACCTGCATGCAGTATTGGTGATCTTTTTTTAATTTGTTTATGGGATGTGGGTATGGTAGGCTGTGCCAGCATTTATTGCCCATCCCTAATTGCCCTGGAGGGGACAGTAAAGGGTCAACCACATTGCTGTGGGTCTGGAGTCACATGTAGGCCAGACCAGGTAAGGATGGCAGATTTCCTTCCCTAAAGGACATTAGTGAACCAGATGAGTTTTTTTTAATGACAATCGACAATGGTTTCATGGTCATCATTAGACTTTCAATTCCAGATTTTTATTGAATTTAAATTTCACCTTTTGCAGTGATGGGATTTGAACCTGGGTCCCCAGCGCATTACTATGCCACCGCCTCCCCAGTACAAAAATTCCAATCAGTGTTGTTGGTGATAGGCCTTAATGTGGGGGGAGCATGACATCACTGGAAAGGAAGTATATCATGTGATCAAGCTTAGTTTCACTACAGACAGTTCTGCTGATGTGTTTTCAAGCTTTATACCTTTGTGTGGTGGTATGTATTAGGGGTAATACGGTACACCATGATGCCGAGAGGTTATTGGTGGATGGATACTGGGTCCTGATAGGATCTGCCGCCTACTGGGCTCCACCCAGAAATGCGGGTATAAGAACCCAGGTTCTCCCAGCAGCTGCATTCTGTAACCGAGCTGCTGGGGAACAAGTCGTCTGCTCAATAAAGCCTTGATTGATGTTAATACAACCTGCCTTGCATCATATTGATGGTCCTACAATTTAGTGAGCAGAATTAAAACACGAAGTAGGAATATGGAGCTCCGGAGTGCCTGCGAATCGGCTCCCAAGCAGCTAACTCTACCTTGGTTTTTAAACACTGGCTGGCGTGTCCTACACTTTGCGTACCTATTCTCATGTCCCTAATCTTAATAAATGAACCAACAATGTATTTATTTCGTCCCTTCTGAGTAACCGGTGTTTTTATTATAAAAACATGACAAATGTCAGTAATTATTTAAAAATGAACAAAATTTATTGAGGTTGATTAGAGAAAAGTAATTAAAAATGCACATAAGGGAAAGAAGGCGAGCAAGCAAGTAAAATAATATTGGGTTGAACCTCACCACCTCTCTATTGCTTCCCCCCTTTCAGACAGTTCTTAAAATATACATCTTTGTCAAAGCTTTTGGTCATCTGATGTAGAAACATAGAAAATAGAAACAGGAGTAGGCCATTCGACTCTTCGAACCTTCTTTGCCATTCATTATGATCATGGTTGATGATCCAATTCAGTAACTTGTTCCCATTTTCCCTCCACATTCTTTGATCCTGTAGCCGCAAGAGTGATATCTAACTCCTTCTTGAAAACATACCCCACCCCCTCCCCACTGACATCCTAACTCTCCTTGAAGAAGGCGATAACCAGCTTCCTCCACTGGCCTAATCCATCCACTGATCCTCTCAAGGCAAACTTAATTTTTTCCAGCCGAAGGAACTCCACCAGGTCGCTCACCCACACCACTAGCTTCAGCGGCCCCGAGTCCCTCCACTCCAACAAAGTCTGTCTGGATCTGGGCTACCAGGGAGGCAAAGGCCAAAATGTTGGCCTCTCTCGCCCCCTGGACCCATGGGTCTTCCGACATTCCGAATGTAGCCACTTCTGGCCTTGAGGCCACTTTCACCTTCAACACCTCAGACATAACATCCGCGAACCCCTGCCAGAACCCCTTCAGCACCCCTTCAGCTTTGGACATGCCCAAAGCATGTGAACATGGTTCGTAGGCCTCACGGCACACCGTCCACACCTATCCTCCACCCCCTCAAAGAAACTGCTCATCCGGGCCACCGTCATATGAGACCTGGTGTAGCACAGTGGGCTAAACAGCTGGCTTGTAATGCAGAACAATGCCAGCAGCGCGGGTTCAATTCCTGTACCGGCCTCCCCGAACAGACGCCAGAATGTGGCGACTAGCGGCTTTTCACAGTAACTTAATTGAAGCCTACTTGTGACAATACCCGATTTTTATTATTATTATTAGCTTGAATTGAATAAGGCTAAGCCTAGCACACAAGGAAGATGTGTTCACCCTCCTCAAAGCCTCCTCCCACAACCCAGCCTTCATTTCTCCCCCCCCCCCCCCAACTCCTCCTCCCACTTCCGTTTAACTTCTCCGATCGGAGCTCCCTCCCAGTCCATTCATTTCTTGTAAATCTCCGATACCTTCCCCTCACCCACTCCTTCTTTTGATATCACCATGTCCTGCAGCTCCGGGGGAGGCAGGTCGGGAATGGACGGCACCTGCTTCCTCACATAATCCCTCACCTGTACTGGAACTCACTCCCGCTAGGTAACTCGTACTCCTCTTCCAATTCCGATTCCTCGAAACTCGAAAAGCTGCCCCCCACTAAAAGGTTCCCAAACCACTCGATCTCTGCCTGCCGCCACCCTTGAAACCCTGTGTCTAAGCCCCCCCGGTGCAAATCTATGATTCCCGCCGATCAGTGCCCACACTGAGGCACCCTCCAACCTCCGGAGCTGCCACCACTGTCCCCACACTCTCCGGGCCGCCACCACTACGGGACTCATGGAGTACTTGGCCGGCGAGAACGGTAGTGGCACCGTCAACAATGCCCCTAAGCTTGTGGCCTTAGCAGAGGCTGCCTCCATCTGCTCCTATGCTGATCCCTCTCCCACCACCCACTTCCTAACTGTGGCTATATTCATTGCCCAGTAATAATTCATTATATTTGGCAATGCCAACCCGCCACCCTCCCCGCACGCCATCCCCAGCAGCACCTTCTTTACCCATGGAGATTTCCCTGCCTACACAAACCCCAAAATCAGAGCATATGTTTCCTGAAGAAACACTTTGGAATGAAGATCGGGAGGTTCTGGAAAACAAATAAGAGATTAGGGATTTGCTGTCATTTTCCCCGTCTGCACTCGCCCCGCCAGTGACAGCGGGAGCATGTCCCACCTCTTAAAGGTCCCCTTATCTGTTCCACCTACTGCACCAAATTTAATTTATGTAGTTGTTCCCATCCCCACGCAACCTGGATGCCCAAATACCTTAAGTTCGCCTCCACCAATTTAAATGGCAGCTCTCCCAACCTCCTCACCTGCCCCATTGCCTGGATTGGGAAGGCCTCACTCTTCCCCATGTTTAACTTGTATCCGGAAAACCGGCCAAATTCCTACAAAATATTCATGATACCCCCAATACCAACCCAGTGGATCCTATATGTAAAGCAGCAGATCGTCTGTATATAGCGAGACCTTATGCTCAATCCTCCCCGCCCTCCCCACCCTGCACTATCCCTATCCAACTCCCTGATGCTCTGAGCATGATTGCCAGTGGCTCTATCGCCAAGACAAACAGCAATGGGAAGAGTGGGCATCCCTGCCTTGTCCCACGGTGCAGTCCGAAATACCTCAAACTCACCCGATTCGTCCTCGCACTCGCTTCCGGCACCCTTTACAGCAACCGGACCCAATCCACAAACCCCTGCCTGAACCCAGCACTTACCACAAATGCTCCCATTCCACCCAGTCGAACACCTTCTCCGCGTCCATAGCAACCGCCACCTCCACCTGTCCATCCAGGGGCATCATTATCACGTTTAACACCGCCTAACGTTAGCCGACAGGTGCCTCCCCTTTACAAACCCTGTCTGGTCTTCCCCTATCACCCCCAGCACCCAGTCCTCTATCCAGGACGACAAGATCTTTGCCAACGGTTTGGCATCCAATTCAGCAGTGATATTGGGCGGTAGGACCTGCACTGCTCCGGGTCTTTATCCTTCTTCAGAATTAAGGATATCGAAGCCCGCGATACATAGGGGGATGTACCCCGCTATCCCTCCCCTCGTTGTACGCCCTTACTAGCAGGGGCCCCAGATCCCCAGAGAATCTCTTGTAGTATTCAACTGGGAACTCATCCCGGGAACCGGGAAGCCTTGCCTGCCTTCATCGCCTCAATACCCTCCATTACCTCCACCAATCCAATGGAAGCCCAAGCCCCTCTACCAGGTCCTCTTGCACCTTGGGGAACTCCAACCCATCTAGGAATCACCGCATTTCCTGTCCCCACCCACCCTGGCCGGAGGCTCCGATTCATAAAGGTCCTCGAAAATCCCATTCACCCCCACGGGTCCAGAACCGCTCTTCCTCTCTCATATTCCAGCTTTCCGATCTCGCTCGCCATCTCCTGCGTCCTAAGTTGGTGAGCCAACATCCTGCTCGCCTTCTCCCCATACGCAAATACTGCCCCCCTGGCCCTCCGGATGTGCCCCACTGCCTTCCCCGTCGACACCAGCCCGAACTGCATCTGGAGCTTCTGCTTCTCCTTCAACAGCCCTGACTCCAGGGCCTCTGAATACCTCCTATCAACCCACAGAATCTCATCCACCAGCCTAGCCTTCTCTGCCCGCTCCATCTTATCCTTGCCGGCAGCACGGTAGCATTGTGGATAGCACAATTGCTTCATAGTTCCAGGGTCCCAGGTTTGATTCCGGCTTGGGTCACTGTCTGTGTGGAGTCTGCACATCCTCCCCGTGTGTGTCTGCGTGGGTTTCCTCCGGGTGCTCCGGTTTCCTCCCACAGTCCAAAGATGTGCAGGTTAGGTGGATTGGCCAAGATAAATTGCCCTTAGTGTCCAAAATTGCCCTTAGTGTTGGGTGAGGTTACTGGGTTATGGGGATAGGGTGGAGGTGTTGACCTTGGGTAGGGTGCTCTTTCCAGGAGCCGGTGCAGACTCGATGGGCCGAATGGCCTCCTTCTGCACTGTAAATTCTATGATATCCCTATGCACCCGTATTGATATAAACTCCTCTCTGACCACTGCCTTAAGCACCTCCCAAAGTCTTTCGGAATTACAGATGTTTCTTTATTGCATGCGCCTCTTATTTCCTGTTTAATACCATTCCCACATCACCACTACAGTTTGGGGGTCTGTATACAACACCCATTAATGTTTTTTGCCCCTAGGCGTTTCTCAGCTCCACCCATACAGATTCCACATTGTCGGAGCTAAAATCCTTCCTCACTGGTGCTTTAATTTCCTTTTTAACCAGCAATGCAATCCCACAGCCTTTTCCTCTTTTGTCTGTCCTTCCTAAATACTGAATACCTCTGGATTCCTGGTCACCCTGCAACCATATCACGTAATCCCCATTATATCATACCCGTTTACATCTGTTTGCACAATTAATTAATTCATTTAATTGCAAATTAAATTTTAAAATTCATTCATGGGACGAGGATGCCATAGGCTGTGCCAGCATTTATTGCCCATCCCTAATTGCCCTCGAGGGGTAAGTTAAGAGTCAACTACATTGGGTCGGTTTGAAGTCACATGTGGGCCAGACCAGGTAAGGATGGCAGATTTCCTTCCTTAGTGAACCAGATGGGTTTTTACGACAATCGACAATGGTTTCATGGTCAGTATTAGACTTGTAATTCCAGATTTTTAATTAATTCAAATTTCACCATCTGTCATGGTGGGGTTTGAACCTTGGTCCCCAGAGCATTACTCTGGGTCTCTGGTTTACTAGTTCAGTGACATTGCCACTATGCCACTGCCTCCCCCAGGCTAGTCTTGTGAACATTCCCATCCCAGTCCCATTATTTTTCACTGAGGCCCTGTTTGATTCTGGCCCTTGATTTCTCTGCCATCACTTTTCTTATTCCCATTTCTTTTTTTTTGATAAACAATTTTATTAAGACATTTTGGCACAATAAACAACAACAATATTAAACAGTGTGCAAAAAACAATCATTATAGTGCAAGACAACCAGCTCCCCTCCCACAAGGATCAGCCTAACTACCCCCCTAATCTACTTTACCCTAACCCTCACCCCCCCGTGCTGACGATTAATTTTCCGTGAAGAAGTCGATAAATGGTTGCCACCTCCGGGCGAACCCTGACAGCGACACTCTCAGAGCGAACTTAATTTTCTCCAGACCTGGAAAGCTTGCCATATCCGAGAGCCAGGCCTCCGACTTTGGAGGTCTTGAGTCCCTCCATGCCAACAGAATTCGTCGCCGGGCTACCAGGGAAGCAAAGAACAAAACGTCAGCCTCTCTCTCCTCCTGGACTCCCGGGTCCTCCGAAACCCCAAAAATAGCTACCTCTGGACTCATCACCACCCCTGTTTTCAGTACCCGGGACAAAACATCCACGAATCCCTGCCAGTACCCCCTGAGTTTTGGACATGCCCAAAACATGTGGACATGGTTCGCCGGCCCTCCCGAACATCTGGCGCACCTGTCCTCCAATCTGAAAAATTTGCTCATCCAGGCCATTGTCATGTAGGCCTGGTGGACCACCTTGAATTGAATCAAGCTGAGCCTGGCGCATGTTGCGGATGCGTTTACCCTACTCAACGCCTCCGCCCATAAGCCCTCTTCCATCTCACCCCTGAGCTCCTCTTCCCACTTAAGCTTCAGCTCCTCGGTCTGTGTCTCCTCCGCTCCCATAAGTTTCTTATATATATCTGAGACCCTCCCCTCCCCCACCCAGCCACTGGACACTACCCTGTCCTGAATCCCCCTAAGTGGCAGGCGAGGGACGGATGGAATCTGCGTAGAAAGTCCCGCACCTGCAAGTACCTGAACTCATTCCCTCTCGCCAGCCCAAATTTCTCCTCTAACACCCTCATGCTCGGGAAGCACCCTTCCAAGAGCAAATCCCCCATCCTCTCAATCCCAGCCCTCTGCCATGCTTGGAACCCACCGTCCATATTCTCCGGGGCAAACCGGTGATTGTCGCAAATTGGGGACCAAACCGATGCTCCCACTCCCCCCACATGCCTTCCCCATTGGCCCCAGATCCGCAAAGTCGCCACCCCTATAGGGCTGGTGGAGTAACTTGCCGCGGGAGCGGCAGGGGTGCCGTGACCAGGGCTGCCAAACTGGTGCCCCTGCACGAAGCGGCCTCCATTCGCCCCAAACAAACCCTGCATCCCCCATCCACTTACTTATCATAGCTATGTTGGCCGCCCAGTAGTAGTTACTAAAGTTTGGCAGCGCCAGCCCCGCCCCTCCCCTCGGTTCCTCTCAAGCATCAATCTCCGCACCCACGGGGACTTCCCCGCCCACACGAATCCCATAATAATTTTATTGACCTTCTTGAAAAAAGGCCACAGAATGAAAATGGGGAGACATGGACTTCCGGTTGCGGCTATGCTGAGCTAAGTCGCACGTTCGGCAGCTCCCGCCAGAAACGGACTTTTGGGCTCTTTTTAGGGGCCCTAGTGGCATTTGTTCGACGGTTCCCAGTGTGGGAAGGTGACAGTACGATTACCCCAGCACTGTATGGATTAGACCAGGAGTGGAGCGGTGAAAAAAGTAATTCCGGTGCAGCGAAAAGTGCGAGGGAAGAAAGCCAAGATGGCGGCGGGTGGAGACCAGGCAGCGTGGGTGCAGTGGTCGCAAGAGCAGCAGGAGTTTCTCAAGCGCTGCTTCACGGAATTGAAAACAGAGCTGCTGGAGCCGATGAAGGCTTCGATCGACAAGCTGGTCGAGACCCAGAAGGCCAAAGGGGCGGCGATCCGGCAGGTGTGGCAGTTGGCCTCGGAGAATGAGGACGAGATATTGGGCCTAGTGGTGAAGGAGGCGCACGAGGCGCTGCATAAGAAATGGCAGGAGAAGTTCAAGGACATGGAGAATCGGTCGAGGAGGAAGAACCTGCGGATTCTGGGTCTCCTGGAGGGAGTGGAGGGGTCGGATGCTGGAGCATATGTGGTCATGATGCTGAACACGTTGATGGGCGCGGGTGCCTTCCCGAGGCCCCTGGAGCTGGATGGGGCCCACCGAGTCCTGGCGAGGAGGCCCAAGTCAAACGAGCTGCCGCGGGCGGTATTGGTGCGGTTCCACCGCTTGGTGGACAGGGAGTGTGTCCTAAGATGGGCAAAAAAGGAGCGGAGCAGCAGGTGGGAGAATGCAGAGGTCCGTATATACCAGGACTGGAGCGCGGAGGTGGCCAAGAAGAGGGCCGGGTACAGTCGGGCTAAGGCGGTTCTGCATCGGAACGGGGTGAAATTCGGGATGCTGCAGCCGACGCGACTTTGGGTCATGTTTAAGGACCGGCACCATTACTTTGAGACACCGGAGGAGGCATGGACCTTTATTCAGGCCGAAAAGTTGGACATGGACTGAGGGACGGTTGTGTGGGGAGGTCGCGAGGGGCTACTGTGGTCACTGGGCTTTGGGGGATGTTCTGTTCTGTTCTGAAATGTTTCCTTGGGTGCTGGGTGGGGTAGGGTGAAATGGTTCGAAGTGGGGGTTTTGTGAGAGTGTGGGCGTCGGTGGTTGGAAGGACGGGGCCCCATTGGGGGGAGGGGGGATGGGAGGCCCGAGGTGGGGAAGCTGGGATTAGGCCGCAAAAGCGAGCTGCGCCAGAGAGGGCAGGGCCGGATGATGGAAAGCGCGGGCTTTTTCCCGCGCTAGGGAAGGAAGGGGGCGGGGCCAGGGGGGAAGGGCGGTGTTGGAGAGGAGCGCCCGCAGATGGACAGGAGGGGGGGAGGGGGGGAGACTACCACACTGGGGGGTCGATGGAGTGGCCGGGGTCAGCAGGAGTCAGCTGATTTACGGGAGTGCTATGGGGGGAGAAATGCAGCTAGGGGGAGACCTTGCTTGGGGGGGGGGGGGTGGAATGGAGGGGGGGGGGGGGGACTGTGTTGCTGCTGCATTGGCCAAAGGGGAGCTGGAGCTCTGAGAGAGAGTCGGGGCGGGGGTCTGCCGCCGGGGGGAATGGAGAGTGTGGGAGGCGCGGGCACGTGGCTGGCCTAGAAAAGGGGATGGCTAATCGGCAGGGGGGGGGGGGGGGTTGCGGGAAGCCCCCTGATCCGGCTGATAACTTGGAATGTGAGAGGCCTGAACGGGCCGGTCAAGTGTGTTCGCGCACCTGAAGGGACTGAAGGCAGATGTGGTTATGCTCCAGGAGACGCATTTGAGGGTGGCAGATCAGGTTAGGCTGAGAAAGGGGTGGGTTGGGCAGGTTTTCCACTCGGGGCAAAGAATCGAGGGGTGGCGATTTTGGTGGGGAAGCGGGTGTCGTTTGAGGCGCTGAACATCGTGGCAGACAATGGAGGTAGGTATGTGATGGTGAGTGGTAAGCTGCAGGGGGTGCGGGTGTTATTAGTGAATGTATATGCCCCGAATTGGGACGATGCCGGATTTATGCGGCGCATGTTGGGCTGGATTCCGGACCTGGAAGCAGGGAGCGTGAAAATGGGGGGGGACGTCAACGCAGTACTGGATCCAGCATTGGACCACTCCAGGTCCAGGACGGGTAAGAGGCCGGTGGCGGCCAAGGTGCTGAGGGGGTTTATGGACCAGATGGGAGGAGTGGACCCATGGAGGTTTGTCAGGCCTGGGGCCAGGGCATTTTCTTTTTTTCCCCATGTCCATAAAGCCTACTCCCGGATAGACTTCTTCGTTATGAGCAGGGCACTAATCCCGAGGGTGGAGGGCACGGAGTATTCGGCCATAGCCATCTCAGACCATGCCCGCATTGGGTGGAGCTGGAGCTAGGGGAGGAGAGGGACCAGCGCCCGCCGAGGTGCCTGGATGTGGGCTTGCTGGCGGATGAGGAGGTGAGCGGGCAGATCCGGGGGTGTATGGAAAGCTATCTAGAGGCTAACGATAATGGGGAGGTGCAGGTGGGGTGGTCTGGAAGGCATTGAAGGCGGTGATTAGGGGTGAGCTAATCTCCACTAGGGCCCACAAGGAGAAGAAGGAGAGGAGAGAGAGGGAGAGATTGGTGGGGGAGATTTTAAGGGTGGATAGGAGGTATGCAGAGGTCCCCGAGGAGGGACTATTCAAGGAATGACGAAGCTTCCAGGCTGAGTTCGACCTGTTGACCACCAAGAAGGCAGAGGTGCAGTGGAGGAAACCGCAAGGGGCGGTGTATGAATACGGGGAGAAGGCTAGCCGGATGTTGGCACACCAGCTTCGGAAGCGGGAGGCAGCGAGGGAGATTGGGGGAGTTAGGGATAAAGGTGGGAACACGGTGCGGAGTGCGGTGGGAATAAATTGGATAATTAGAGACTTTTATGAGGGGCTGTATAGGTCTGAGCCCCCGACGGAGGAGGGGGGGAATGTGTCGATTTTTGGATCGGCTGAGGTTCCCGAGGGTGGAGGAGGAGCAGGTGGCTGGGCTTGGGGCACCAGTGGAGCTGGAGGAGCTGCGGAGTATGCAGGCGGGGAAGGCAACGAGGCCAGATGGGTTCCCGGTGGAATTTTACCGGAAGTACATGGACCTGCTGGGCCCTCTATTAGTGGGGACTTTCAATGAGGCGAGGGAGGGGGGGCCCTACCCCCGACGATGTCCAGGGCGCTGATCTCACTGATCTTGAAGCGGGACAAGGACCCATTACAGTGTGGGTCGTATAGGCCAATCTCTCTCCTCAACGTAGAAGCTGTTAGCGAAGGTGTTGGCTACCAGAATTGAGGACTGTGTCCCGGGGGTGATTCACGAGGACCAGGCAGGTTTTGTTAAGGGAAGGCAGCTGAATACCAATGTGCGAAGGCTCTTTAACGTAATCATGATGCCTGCAGTGGAGGGGGAAGCTGAGATAGTGGCGGCGATGGATGCGGAGAAGGCCTTCGATAGGGTGGAGTGGGGGTACCTCTGGGAAGTGTTGAGGAGGTTTGGGTTCGGCGAGGGGTTCATTAGTTGGGTTAGGCTACTTTACGAAGCCCCGATGGCGAGTGTGGCCATGAATCGGAGGTCGGAATACTTTCGACTGTACCGGGGGACGAGGCAGGGGTGCCCCCTATACCCCTTGCTATTTGCATTGGCAATTGAGCCTTTGGCTATGGCTCTAAGGGAGTCCAGGAACTGGAGGGGGCTGGTCCGGGAGGGGAGGAATACCGGGTTTCGTTGTATGCCGATGACCTGTTACTGTATGTGGTGGACCAAGTGGGGGGGATGCCGGAGGTGATGCGGATCCTCAGGGAGTTTGGGGACTTTTCCCGGGTATAAGCTCTACGTGGGGAAGAGTGAGCTCTTCGTGGTACACCCAGGGGACCAGGGAAGGGGGATAGACGAGCTTCCACTGAAGAGGGAGGAAAGGAGTTTTCGGTACCTGGGGATCCAGGTGGCCAGGAGCTGGGGGGCCCGATACAAGCTCAACTTGACGAGGCTGGTGGAGCAGATGGAGGAGGAGTTTAAAAGGTGGGATATGCTGCCACTCTCCCTGGCGGGTAGGGTACAGTCGGTGAAGATGACGGTGCTCCCGAGGTCCCTTTTTATATTCCAGTGCCTCCCCATCCTGATCCCTAAGGCCTTTTTTAAGCGGGTCAGTAGGAGCATCATGGGATTTGTGTGGGCGAAAAAGACCCCGAGGGTGAGAAGTGTGTTTCTGGAGCGGAGTAGGGACAGAGGAGGGTTAGCGTTACCTAATCTGTGTGGGTATTACTGGGCTGCCAATGTGGGGATGATACGCAAGTGGGTAATGGAGGGGGAGGGGGCGGCGTGGAAGAGGCTGGAGATGGCGTCCTGTATGGGCACGAGTCTGGGAGCGCTGGTGACTGCACCGCTGCCACTCCCGCTGACAAGGTACACCACGAGTCAGGTGGTGGCGGCGACTTTGAAAATTTGGGGGCGGTGGAGATGCCACAGGGGTGAGGTAGAGGCTTCGGTTTGGTCCCCGATCCGGGAGAACCATCGGTTCATCCCGGGGAGAATGGATGGAGGGTTCCTGAGCTGGTCCAGGGCAGGAATTAGAAGGATGGGGGACCTGTTTTTAGATGGAACGTTTGCGAGCCTTGGGGCGCTGGAGGAAACATTCGGGCTTCCCCCCGGGAATGCCTTCAGGTACATGCAGGTAAGGGCGTTTGTAAGACGGCAGGTGAGGGAGTTCCCGCTGTTTCGAGCACTAAGGATCCAGGATAGGGTGCTCTCGGGGATGTGGGTTGGATAGGGCAGGGTCTCGGCGATCTACCAGGAGATGCAGGAGGAGGAGGAGACATCGGTGGAGAAGCTAAAGGGTAAATGGGAGGAGGAGCTTGGGGAGGAGATAGACGAGGGTGCGTGGGCGGACACCCTGGGTAGGGTTAATTCTTCCTCTTGCGCCAGGCTTAGCCTGATACAATTTAAGGTTCTTCACAGAGCGCATATGACAGGGGCGAGGCTGAGCAGGTTCTTTGGGGTGGAAGACAGGTGTGGGAGGTGCTCGGGGAGCCCAGCAAATCACACCCACATGTTCTGGGCGTGCCCGGCGCTGGATGGGCTCTGGAGGGGTATTGCAAGGACGGTGGCTAAGGTGGTGAACACCCGGGTTAAGCCGAGCTGGGGGTCAGCACTATTTGGGGTATCGGACGAGCCGGGAGTGCAGGAGGTGAAAGAGGCCGGTATTCTGGCCTTTGCGTCCCTGGTAGCCCGGCGGAGGATTCTGCTCCAGTGGAAAGATGCGAGGCCCAAGCGTGGAAGCCTGGATCAGCGACATGGCAGGGTTCATTAAATTGGAGAGGGTAAAATTTGCCTTGAGAGGGTCTGTGCAAGGGTTCTTCAGGCGGTGGCAACCGTTCCTAGACTTTCTAGCGGAGCATTAGGCGATGGTCAGCAGCAGCAGTAACCCAGAGGGGGGGAGGGGGGTGTACTTTGAGTTTTCTACTGTGTTTATTATTGCTTAATGGGGGGTTTGTATATTGGGGGAATTCGGGATGTAGTTGTATGATGTTTATTTATGTGTTCTTTGTTTTTCTTTTTTCTGTAAGGGGGGTTTGTTGAAAATATGTAAAAATTTGAATTAAAATATTTCTTAAAAAAAAGAAAATGGGGAGACACTGGAAGACGAACAGGAAACCCGGGCGGATTGTCATTTTAACCGTCTGCACTCTCCCCGCTCGTGTCAGTGGGACCACATCCCACCTCCGGAACTCAGCCCTCATTTGCTCCACCAACCGAGATAAGTTCAACTTGTGCTCCAGTCCGAATCCAAATCATCCCAGCACCTCCCATAGATAGTCCCACTTGACCCGGTTGAAAGCCTTCTCGGCATCCATTGCCACAACCTGTATCCCTAAGTATCTAAAGCTGTCCCCTATTAGCTTGAACAGCAGCCCCCTCAACTTACCCTCCTGGCCCCCCTCTCTCTCTCTCTCTCTCTTTCTCTCTCTCTCTCTCTCCCCCCCCCCCCCTTGCTAACGCGAACAGCAGTGGGGAGAGGGGGCACCCCTGCCTTGTCCCACGGTACAGTCTGAAATAGTCAGATGTCGTCCTATTCGTCCTCACACTCGCCCCCGGAGCCTGGTACAACAGTCTGACCCAGTCGATAAAGCCCTCCCCGAACCCAAATCGTCCCAGCACCTCCCATAGATAGTCCCACTCGACCCGGTTGAAAGCCTTCTCGGCATCCATTGCCACAAGCACCTCTACCTCCCTCCTCTCTGGGGGCATCATAATCACATTCAGCAGCCTTCTTAGGTTGGCCACCAGCTGCCTGCCCTTGACGAACCCGGCTTGATCTTCCATAATAACGTCCGGCACACAGTCCTCAATCCTAGCCGCCAAGAGCTTGGCCAGTATTTTAGCATCTATGTTGAGCAGAGAGATCGGCCTATAGGACCCACATGCATCTGGGTCTCTGTCCCGTTTCAATATCAAGGAGATAGTGGCCTGTGACATTGTCGGGGGTAACATCCCTCTGTCTCTTGCCTCATTAAAAACCTTAACCAGCACCAGCCCCACTATCTCGGAGAACTTTTTGTAAAACTCCGGATACCCATCCGGCCCCAGGGCTTTACCCGATTGCATGGCCCTCAAGCCCCTCAATATTTCTTCGGTCCTGATCGGGGCCCCCAATCCGTCTACCAATTCCCTGCCTACTTTTGGGAAGGTCAGTCCATCCAGAAAGCGCCTCATCCCCTCCAGCCCGGGGGAGGTTCCGAGATATAAAGCTTACTATAGAAGTCCCTAAACACCTTTTTCTTTTTCAGGCCTGCCGGAAACCTACCAAGTCCCCCGCCCCCCCGGTCGACTACCTTCCCTATTTCCCTGGCCACTTCCCTCTTCCTCAGTTGCTGTGCCAGCATTCTACTGGCTTTCTCCCCATGTTCGTAAATCGCACCCCTCGCCTTCCTAAGCTGCTCCACAGCCTTACCTGTGGACAACACCCCAAACTCAGTCTGTAGCCTTCATTGTTCCCTTAATAGCTCTGCCCTTGGGGTCTCCGCATATCTCCTTTACCAGTCGGTCCGTTTCTGCCCTGTCCATCCTTTTCCTATGCGCTCTAATCAAAATTAGCTCCCCTCTCATCACTGCCTTCAGCGCCTCCCAAAGCACCGCAGCTGAGACTTCCCCTGTGGCATTGACCTGCAGGTAGTTTTGCATACATTTCCTCACCCTCTCACACCTTATTCCCCTTTCGGTCTTTTGTTCTTGTCCATGTTTCCTCCTCTGACTCCTTGCAAAGATTCCAATCCCTCTGCCATTTTAGTTATTTTAGTTTAACCCCCCCCCCCCCCCCCGCAACTACTGTAACACATACTCCCCTAGGACATCAGTCCCGGTCCTGCCCTGGTGTAACCTGTCCAGTTTGTACTAGTCCCACCTCCTCCAGAACCGGTGCCAATGTTCCAGGAATCTGAATCCAACCCCTCACACTATCTCCTCAGCCACATATTCATCTGATATATTTTGCTATTTCTGTTCTAACTTTGCATGTGGCATTAGTAGTAATCTTAAAATCACTACCTTTGAGGTCCCATTTTTCCACTTACTTCCTAACTCCTTAAATTCTGCTTTTAGGACCCCATCTCTATTTTAACCTATGTAATTGGAACCAATGTGCACAACGACCACTGGCTATTCACCCTCCCCCTCCAGAATGTCCTGTAACTAGGGCAGCACATTGGTGCAGTGGTTAGCACTGCTGCCTCACAGCGCTGAGGACCCGGGTCCGATCCTGGCCCCGGGCCACTGTCTGCGTGGAGTTTGCATATTCTCCCTGTGTCTGCGTAGGTATCACCCCCACAGCACAAAGGTGTGCAGGCTAGGTGGATTGGCCACACTAAATTATCCCTTAATTGGAAAAAAAGAATTGGGTACTCTAAATTTATTTTAAAAAAGAATATAGGGTAACCATTGCGAAGCTTCCTTGACAGTAGCACCAGGGAGGCAACATACCATCCAGAGTCTCGTTTGCAGCCACAAAAATGCCTATCTATTCCCCTTACAATTAATCCCCTATAACTATTGCATTCCCACACAAATTACCCTTCTCCTGTGCAGAAGAGCCAACCATGGTGTAAAGAATTTGTTGCTGCTTTCCCCTGAGACGTCATTTCACCCAACAGTACCCAAAGCGGTATATCTGTGAAACAGGGGAATGGCCACAGGATATTCCTGCACTGCCTTCCTAATCCTCTAGCTCTGTTTGGTGATCACCCATTCCCTTCCTGTCTGTGGAGCCTTTGCCTGCGGTGTGGCCACCTCTCTTTACGTGCTATCTACAATGCTCTCTGCCTCACGGATGCTCCACAGTGTCCCCAGCTGCTGCTCCAGCTCCGAAGCCCAGACTTCAGGAGCTGCAGACACTTCCTGTGATCATGCTGTTTCCGGGCACTGGAAATGTTCCTGGCTTCCCACATGGAGCAGGATGAGCACACCTTGGCTTTGAACTCTCCTGTCATGACTTACCTCTTCAAATCTAACTTTTTGGTAGTTACTTAAAATCAAATAATATCGATTATTCTAGGGACCTTCTTCCCTGGCCCTCATTACTACAGAATATATCCCTTACAAAATATAGACCGTACAAACTATTAGCTATACATACCCTTAAGCAACTCGTTGTCATACTTTGTTTCATAATATTCCATTGAAGCTACGTTGGAAAGGTTTGTTACATTTAAAGCACTACATAATTTTAAGTTCTTGTTGTTGTAGAGCAACTAATTGGTTCTGTATTTATTGCAGCAAAAGAAATATCTCCTGTACAGGTTGTTAGAGTACCTGAGGGAGCCTGGAAAATCTTATCCCATTAGTTAGAAACACAGATATTGCTTTAAGCCAGGGACCGAAGAAGAATGGCAGGAGAAATACTTTTTTGATAATGCATGGATTGAGACTTCCGGTGGCGGCCATGGAGGAGTAGGTCGCACATTTGATAGCTCCCGCCTGTGACAGATTTTGGACATTTTTCCCCCGTTTTTTTCTGGATTTTATTGGATAAATCGGTGAAGAGTGAGACAGTGAGGAGAAATCCCTTCCAGTGTATGGAGAATTGGACCCAAAGTGGCCGTGTGAGAAGACAAAGTTCCACAAGGGAGACGCGAGCAGAGCTGGCAACACGGGAAAGCATGGCGGAGCAGCAGGGCCACAGGGAGACGGCACTGTGGTTGACGGAGCAGTTTTTTGAAGATTGTTTCGCCAAGCTTAAGAAGGACACGCTGTACCTGATCAAGGCTTCGATTGATCAGGTGGTGCAGAATCAAGAAACCCACGGACGTGCGATCCAGGAGGTAGAGAAAAAGGTGTCCGAGCACGAGGAATACCTAACCGTGCTGGAGACCAAGGTGGGGATGATGAATGACCGGCAGAAAAGAATGCAGGAGAAGCTGGAGGACCTGGAGAACAGGTCCAGGAGGCAGAATCATCGGCCTCCTTGATGGCAGTGAGGGATCGGATGCGAGGGCCTGTGTAACGAACATGCTGGAGAAGTTGATGGGGGCTGAAGCGTTCCCTCGGCCCCTGGAAGTGGACAGAGCGCACAGAGCCCTCGCGAAGAAGCCCCGAGCGAACGAGCAGCCAAGGGCGATGGTGGTACATTTGCGCCCACTCCTGGACAAGGAACACGTTCTGCGGTGGGCCAAGAAAGAACGGAGCAGCAAGTGGGAGAATTGTGAGCTGCGCATTTGTCAAGATCTGGGCGCGGATTTGGCCAAGAGCGAGCTGGGTTTAATCGGGCAAAAACGGCCCTCTTTAAGAAGGGTGTGAAGTTCAGGATGTTGTACGCAGCCCGTCTGTGGGTCACATATGAGGAACGGGATTTTTATTTTGAAACACCAGACGATCTATGGACTTTCATTAAGGAAAAAAGACTGGAGGTGAATTAAAGACACTGAATCCTTGGAGAGTGTTGTAGTGGTGATTTGTTGAAAATCACTTTTGTGCTGGTTTGAATAAGTAGTGTTATGTGCAATAAGGGGCTGTTTCGATGGCTAAAGTTAACTTTGTCTTACTGGGAGCTGGTTGGAGGAGAGTGGTTTCTGTGGTTGTTTTTGTCTGTGGCTGTTTCTTCACTGTTTTTTCTGATGTTTCTTTACTGGGGAATGTGATGCTTTGAATGTGTTTGTCCAAATGGGGGGAGAGGGGAGAGAACAATGGGGAGACAGACTGTTTGGTGCCATGGGTGGGAGCTATCAAGTCAGCCTAGGTCAGCTGACTCACGGAAGACAGTGGGTGGGTGAGCTTGATATAGGGGGCTAGGTTTCTAGTGCTGTTACTGGGGGGGGGGGAGCTGTTTGCTGACGGGACAAATTGGAGGTCGGGGACAGAAAATGCCCGAGGGGGGGCACGAGGAGGCCGAGGGCGCGAGCTGGAGGCTGGCCTAAAAAGGGTGATGGCTCGTCGGCAGGGGGCTTCAGGAAGCCCCCCAAGCAGGCTGATTACATGAAACGTTAGAGGGTTGAATGAGCCGATCAAGAGGGCTTGCGTGTTTGCGCATTTGAGGGGGCTGAAGGCGGACGTGGCAATGCTACAAGAGACACACCTAAAGGCTATAGACCAGACTAGATTAAGAAAGGGGTGGGTTGGCCAAGTATTCCACTCAGGGCTGGACTCAAAGACCAGGGGGGTAGCGATCTTGATCATTAAACGAGTGGCATTCGAGGCAGGGAGAATCGTGTCAGACAAGGGGGGTAGGTACGTAATGGTGAGTGGGAAGTTGGAGGGGGTGCAAGTGGCACTTGTGAACATATATGCTCCGAATTGGGACGATGTGGAATGTATGAGGCGGGTTTTAGGTAAGATCCCAGACTTAGAGTCACATAACTTGATCATGGGGGGAGATTTTAACACAGTCATTGATCCGGAATTGGATCGGTCAAAATCCAGGGCAGGGAGGGTGCCAGCCGCGGCAAAGGAATTGAAGGGGTTTATGGAACAGATCGGGGGGGAGTAGACCCATGGAGGTTTGCGCGGCCAAGGGCGAAGGAGTTTTCCTTTTTCTCCCATGCCCACAAGGTATACTCTCGCATTGACTTTTTTGTTCTGAGCAGGGCGCTAATACCGGGAGTGGTGGCTACTGAGTACTCGGCAATCGCAGTGTCGGATTGGATCATGCCCCACATTGGGTGGATCTACGGGTTAGTGTGGAGAGAGGACAACGCCTGCTGTGGAGACTGGATGTGGTGTTAGCGGACGAAGCGATCTGTGGGCGGGCGAATAAGTCCATCCAAAATTACCTGGAAACAAATGATACGGGGGAGGTCTCTGCAGCAACGGTTTGGGAAGCTTTGAAGGCAGTGGTCAGAGGGGAATTAATCTCGATACGGGCCCACAGAGAAAAGGCGGAATGGGCTGAGAGGGATAGGTTAGTTCAGGAGATATTCCAGGTGGACAGGAGGTACTTGGAGGCCCCGGACGCGGGGCTACTGAGGGAGCGGCGGAGGCTACAGGCCAAATTTGGGCTGTTGACCACAGGGAAAGCGGTGGAACAACTGAGGAAGGCAAGGGGGGCGATTTATGAGTACGGGGTAAAGGCAAGCAGAATGTTAGTGCACCAGCTCAGGAAAAGGGAGGTGGCCAGGGAGATAAGGAGAATACAGAGTAGAGGTGGAAATACTGTCCTAGACCTAGTGGGGGTGAATGAGGTGTTTAAGGACTTTTACAGTAAATTATATGAGTCTGAACCCCCGGCTGGGGTGGAGGGGATGAATCAGTTTTTGGGTCATTTGAGGTTCCCAAGGGTGGATGAGGATCTGGTGGAAGGTCTGCGAGCCCCAATTGAAATTGAGGAAATAGTTGAGGGGCTGGAGGGCATGCAGTCGGGCAAGGCCCCGGGCCGGATGGCTACCCGATGGAATTCTATAAGAAGTTTTCAGAGATAGTGAGCCCACTGCTGGTGAGGACATTTACTGAAGCAAGAGAGAGGGGAGTGTTGCTAACTTTTGGTTGACTCTTAATTCGTAATTTGCTCTGTTTGTTTAACCTTTGCTCTAGAGTCGCCAGGTATCTTTATGATACCGCCACGAGGTTCAAGTACTGATCAATAACTCAACACACCAATTAGTAAGATTCAAATTAAAACACATTTATTATATACAGTAAGTCACTACTTATGCATATAACTCTACTTCCTAGACTATTTCTAACACTAAAAGGCCTATACTTAGCTTCGGAATTGGCCCACCAGGTCAGGGGAACAAATAGAACATAGAACATAGAACATACAGTGCAGAAGGAGGCCATTCGGCCCATCGAACCTGCACCGACCCACATTGCGCCCTCACTTCCACCCTATCCCCGTAACCCAATAACCCCTCCTAACCTTTTTGGACACTAAGGGCAATTTAGCATGGCCAATCCTGAGTCTGCAGGATTCAAAAGTTGGTATGGACTGGTAGCTAGGAGCGCCTATCTCGTAGCGAGCGCTAACTGGAGACTTACTTGGTTGTTGCGGCAGCTAGGCTGTTCACTCTCGGGGGTTGTTTCGTGTTGTTGAGTGACCCTGCCAAGAAGACCGATTTGAACTTGGGGGCTTTACTTTATAGTCCTCAGGGGCTTCCCGCCCTTCGGGACGGACCCCGTACCTGGTTCCAAGTTGTACTGCGTGCCGATCACTTGGATCGATTTCTCCAATACTGGAGTTGTTCCCTGATCGCTGGGCGGTCCCTAAATGTCCGTTGGCCTTCCTTTGTCTTGGCTCCTGCTGGCGCCAAAGAGTCTGGCTTGGCCTTATTCACCTTACATGTTTCAATTGTACCCGGGGATCGCTCATTACTATGCAGATGGCTGCTGGTTTCAGTGCTGTCTGGTTTTTGCAAGTTCCAATACACAGGATTTCTGCACTTGCTTGTTTTTGCCTGTGTTGGCTGAATTTCCCTGTAGTCTTTGCGGTTCTCCATTTTAAATCGGAAAGTGGCCAGCCCAGGTGGCTACAGGAGTCCTCCCCCTAACAATGTCGCAGGCCACAATTTCATTGATCCTGAAACAGGAGAAGGATCCGGAGCAATGCGGGTCATACAGGCCAATCTCTATACTGAATGTGGACGTCAAACTGCTGGCTAAGATACTGGCCACAAGGCTAAAGGATTGTGTCCCGGGGGTGAGAGGGGAAGACCAGACGGAGTTTGTAAAGGGCATTGTTCGAAGGCTTTTAAATGTTATTATGATGCCCTCAGATGGAGGGGATATGGAGGTGGTGGTAGCGATGGATGCGGAGAAGGCTTTTGATCTGGTGGAGTGGAATTACCTGTGGGAGGCGCTGGGAATGTTTGGGTTTGGTGAGGACTTCATTGACTGGGTGCAGTTACTCGATCAGGCACCAGTAGCGAGTGTGCGTACGAACCGGCTGTGGTCGGGGTATTTTAAATTACACCGAGGGATGAGGCAAGGGTGCCCCCTCTCCCCGCTACTGTTTGCTCTGGCCATAGAGCCATTGGCCATGGCGTTAAGAGCCTCTAGGAACTGGAAAGGGCTGGTTTGGGGGGATGGAGCACTGGGTCTCGCTTTACGCAGATGACCTGCTCTTGTACATTTCAGACCCGTTGGAGGGGATGGGGGAAGTTATGCGGCTCCTTGGGGAATTTGATAATTTTTCGGGGTATAAATTGAACATGAGGAAAAGCGAGATGTTCGCGATACAGGCAAGAGGACAGGAGAAGAGACTGGGAGAGTTGCCGCTTAGAATGGTAGGAAGGAGCTTTCGATATCTGGGAATCCAGGTGGCCCGGGAATGGGAGGCACTGCACAAGTTAAACCTATCCCGGCTCGTAGAACAAATGAAAGAGGACTTTAAGAGATGGGACTTGCTCCCGCTATCACTGGCGGGGAGGGTACAGACTGTGAAAATGACAGTCCTCCCCAGATTTCTGTTTGTCTATCAGAAATCTTCATCCTGAGGGCCTTTTTCAAGCTTGTGAATAAGTTTATTTCGGGCTTTGTGTGGGCGGGTAAAACCCTGCGAGTGAAGAAAGTTAGGGTTAGGGTTAGTTGCTGGAGCGTAGTCGGGGGGAGGGTGGGTTGGCACTGCCGAACTTTTGTAATTACTACTGGGCAGCTAATATGGCCATGATTAGAAAGTGGGTAGTGGGGGAGGTGTCGGTGTGGGAGCAGATGGAGGTGGCGTCATGTAAAGACACAAGTTTGAGAGCACTGATAATGGCACCTCTTCCGTTCTCGCTGGCCCGATACCCCACAAGTCCGGTGGTGGTGGCGGCTCTGAGAATCTGGGGACAATGGAGGAGATATAAGAGAGTGGAGGGAGCATCGGTTTGGACCCCGATTTATAATAACCATCGGTTTGTACCAGGTAGGCTGCATGGTGGGTTCTGGAGATGGCAAAGGGCAGGAATTAGGGGGATGGGGGATCTATTTATAGATGGGAGCTTCCCCAGCTTGAAAGCCTTGGAGGATAAATTTGAATTGTTAGCAGGGAATGTGTTTAGGTATTTGCAGGTGCAAGACTTCTTGAGAAGGCAGGATATAGGACAGAGTAGTCCCCAGTACCTGGGTGGGAGAGGGGAAGGTATCAGATATTTACCAAGAACTTTTGGATACAGAGGAAACTCCGGTGGGGGAGCTTAAGGGCAAGTGGAAAGACGAACTAGGAAGAGAGATAGAGGAGGGTCTGTGGCGGATGCCTTAAGCAGGTGTTGCTCTTTTTAGCCTTAGTTTTATTACCTCTGATTATGTCACCTTTGCTCACGAGTTGCCAGGTATCTTTCTGATACTGCCACGTGGTTCAAGCTCAAGTTATGATTAATAAGTCAGCACACCGCTTAGTAAGATTGAAATCAACGGACATTTATTATATACAACAATTAATGTTTACACAATAATCCTACTATCTATATTGAAACCTACCACTACTGGCCAATACTTAACTTTAGGAAGGGCCCACCAGGTCAGGGAAACGAATGGCTTATCGAATCGGATCTGGCCCGTGGGATTCAAAAGGCTGATACGGGTCGGTGGCTAGGAGTCTTTATCGGGTACCGATTGCTGGAGTCAAACTTACAGTTTCTGGTCGATGTTCTTGCGAAGGTCGCGAGCAGGAGAAGGGAGTGAGAGAGAGATCTGAACTTGGCCCCTCACTTTATAGGGTCCAGGGGCCTCCCGCCTCTCGGGGCGGCCCTTGACCCTGAGTCCCAAGTGATTGGACTTGTTCCCAATCACTGGGTTCGATATGCTCCAATAATGGAGCGATTCCTCGATCAGGGGTGGTCATTCACCTGTCTATGTTTCGGCCACTGCAGGCGCCGACAGGTCTGGCCCGGCATTCAATTGCTAATATGTTGCAATTGTTCCCGGGGATAGCCGATTAAACTGCAGATGTCTGGGTTGATGTGCTGCTAATAGTCTTGAGTATCGATCTGGGCTGACTTCCCCAGAGCCGAATACGCTATTCTGTCTGCAGCTGTCCGTTTGTGTCCTGTTGGCTGCTTTTCCCATCAGCCTTTTCGGTTAGCCATTTGAAATCGGGTTTTGGCCAAATTAATAGGGAATCAGCCATTTTAGGTGGCTACACAGGGTTAATACATCCTCATCATGTGCCAGGCTTAGCCTGATACATTTCAAGGTAGCCCACCGGGCACACATGATGGTGGCCCGGATGAGCAAGTTTATTGGGATAGAGGACAGGTGTGCGAGGTGCGCGGGAAGCCCAGCAAATCATGTCCACATGTTTTAGGCATGCCCGAAGTTTGGAGGGTTTTGACAGGTTTCGCTAAGGCAATGTCCACAGTACTCAAAACACGGGTGGTGCCGAGTCCGGAGGTAGCAATCTTTGGAGTGTCGGAAGATCAGGGAGTTCAGGGAGCGAAAGAGGCCGAAGTCTTGGCCATTGCCTGCCTGGTACCCCGGAGACAGATCTTATTAATGTGGAGGGACTCAAAGTCCCCAAGTGTAGAGACCTGGGTTAGTGACATGGCTGGGTTTCTCAGTCTCGAGAAAATAAAGTTTGCCTTAAGAGGGTCAATGGTTGGGTTCACCCGGAGGTGGCTGCCGTTTGTCGACTTTCTCGGGGAAAATTAAAATGTCAGCAGAAGCAGAATTCCAACAGTGGGGGGGAGGGGCGGGGGGGGGGGGGGGGGGGGCGGGCGGA
Source organism: Scyliorhinus torazame (assembly GCF_047496885.1). Lineage (NCBI taxonomy): Eukaryota > Metazoa > Chordata > Chondrichthyes > Carcharhiniformes > Scyliorhinidae > Scyliorhinus > Scyliorhinus torazame. The sequence goes on from NC_092712.1 coordinate 79,633,108, forward strand.
GGAGGAGGGGGCCGAACTGCTGTTTTGTGGTTGGGATGTGTGAAGATTGTGATGGGGGTGGAAATGTTTATTGTATCATGTTTATGTTGCTGTTATTGTTATTATTATAAAAACTTGCAAATACCCTCATAAAAATATTGTAAAAAAAAGGTAATGTATGGATTAGAATGTCAATAAGGATTCAGTTTTACCAAATTCCTGTTGAAAACAGAAATAAAGCCATTTTGTTTTCATTTATTTGGATTGTGTTATATTAGGTTGAAAAACAGTCCCAAGGCTGAAACAAATTCCATAGCTTTGGGAGCCTAGGGTTATCTCAGCGGGTGAAGATCCCTGCCTTGAAAGCGACCCATAGGTTCATGCTCATAAAGTCATTTTTTTCTTTTCTGTTGTGCTTTGAGATTCTTGCTTTTCAGGGCTCCGGTCAGAGGTATCATACAGCAGTCCTTTCTCTCAGGACTATCCTGATTCTGCTCTGGAGCTAGTTGTTAGGCAGCACACATGGGTAATTTACAAATACACTTTCTCCGGGTTACTTTCCTTTTGTCTGGGCACGTAGTTCGATTATGCTCCCAAGTTGACTTTTATTTTGTTACCAAAGATCAGCATTATAGTTGGCATGAGGAATCAGAGGTACGGATTTTGAATGTTTGAAGCGCCTGTTATTTGCAGCTTTAACGGTAGCACAGTGGTTAGCACTGTTGTGTCATAGCACCAGGGTCCCAGGTTCGATTCCCGCTTGGGCCACTGTCTGTGCGGAGTCTGCACGTTCTCCACGTGTCTGCATGGATTACCTCCGGGTGCTCCGGTTTCCTCCCACAATCCCGAAAGACTTGTTAGGTGAATTGGACATTCTGAATTCTCCCTCAGTGTACCCAAACAGGCGCGCGGAGTGTGGCGAATAAGCGATTTTCACAGTAACTTCATTGCAGTATTACTGTAAGCCTACTTGTGATGATAATAAAGATTATTATAAATGGTTGGGGGAAGGGGCAGGACTTGCACCATCAAAAGGCTGAAAGTTCAGGGTCAGCTCATTTTAATATAGATGGACAGGTAAAAATCATATCTGCCAGCAGTTGGTGTACTTGTGCCATGGAGGCCCAGGCAATTTTCACTGGAGAAGACGTTCTGGATAATAAGTTCTGGAAGCAGAACTTCGAGCTGGTCTGCAATAGCAGCAGCAAGGAGCAGCAAGGCGCAGAAATGATACCAATGGGAATGACTAAAAACAGCAGCTTTTTGGAGAGTGATGTAAGTATTTTTCGGACTAAGATTAGGCACACAAGGGTTCCAATAGTGGGAATAGGGTGGCAATAGACCTGCCTTTTATCAGCTAGAACCCTGTGGAAGTGGAACAGGCAGTAACCTAATCCCCAGAGTTATACTTCCTCGGAATAGAGGAAAAACTTTTAATGACTGTTTTTAACCATTTATACTATTTCTCTTGGGTTTTCGTGCTTATGATGAATCCCAGACTGTAGCCTCCTAAAACTTCAGGGCCCAGAATGGCATAATAATATGAATCGAAGACTGGCTTCCCATGAAAGAAGAAAGAACTTTTATATAGCGCATATCATGTTTTCAGGCAGCCCGGAGGTGCATAATAATAATAATATTTATTGTCACAAGTAGGCTTACATTAAGACTGCAATGAAGTTACTGTGCAAAGTCCCTGGTCGACACATTCCGGCGCCTGTTCGGGTACACGGAGGGAGAATTCAGAATGTCCAATTCACCTAACAACATGTCTTTCGGGACTTGTGGGAGGAAACCGGAGCGCCCGGAGGAAACCCACGCAGACACAGGGAGAACGTGCAGACTCCACACGGACAGTGACCCAAGCCGGGAATCGAACCTGGGACCCTGGAGCTGTGAAGCAAAAGTGCTACCCACAGTGCTACGCATTACAACCAATGCAATATTTTTTCCCCAGTTGTCTCATAGGGAAAGTTTGCACAGGGTCTTGACAGGTGCTCCGTGAGGAAATTAATTTTGTCAGGACATTACTCTTCTTTGAATAATGCTATATGATTGTTTAGCTCCATCTGGAAGGTCAACCTAGATTTATGTGCATGGATCTCTGGTGTGAAACTTCTGAAAGCACCTCCAACAGTGCATCACATGGTCAGTTCAACTCTGGAATGCCAGGCTAGATCTATGTGAAAGTCTCTGATGTGAGACTTGAACTCTTGACCTTTTGACTCAGTGCTACCAGTAAACTACCACAGCTAATGCCAGAATTAAATTATACGACTAGAGAATCCTGTATTGCATGCATTCCTTTCAAAGAATCATTGTAGCTACGGGAACTCCATAATAGCCGTGATAGAGTCCTCCTTTAGAGCATCAAATAAAACAGACTGTGCTTGCAAGTAAGAAATATTCCCTTTCCACACAGAAAAGAAATTGCATGTGATTCCGACAAGTGGTGAGCTGCAGGAATAGAATTGCTGGACCCGGCAGGAGGAAGTGAGGCTATGAACAAATAGAAATCCCGTTGAGATGCGGTAATAAGGGAAGATGATCTGGGAGGGCCTGCTCCCACAGATGGCCTGTGCGGAATGAATGTCAATATTCCAGGCTCAAGCCAAATTAGAATCCAACACTTTTCTTTATTCTTTCTTGAGATGTGAGGGTCGCTGGCAAGGTCACCATTTGTTGACCATCCCTAATAAAGAAACAAATAAAAAAGAAGCACTTAATGATGGGTAAAAATTGCTATATGCTGTGTCCATTGTACATCAAAGAAAGCGTTAACTGTTTAGCGGAGGAGAGGCCTATTCCCCACCTGCGCTGGTGCTATTGTTGCTGTACTGCTTATGAGATGGCATCCTTTTTTTTTAATAAACATTTTATTGAGGTATTTTTTGGTATAACAACGCAATAAACAATGTACATGAAACTATAAACCATAGTGCAAAAGCCGTCTCCCTCACTTACAGGTCCCACCTTTATTAACCCCCTACTCTAAGTTAAACTAATCTCCCCCTTCTGCTGACGATTAATTGTCCGCGAAGAAGTCGATGAACGGCTTCCACCTACGGGCGAACCCGAACAGTGATCCTCTCAAGGCGAACTAGATTTTCTCCAAACAGAAAATGCTAGCCATGTCCAATAGCCAGGTCTCCAACTTCGGGGGCTTTGAGTCCCTCCAAGCTAATAGTATCCGTCTCTGGGCTACCAGGGAAGCAAAGGCCAGAACATCTGCCTCTTTCTCCTCCTGGATTCCCGGGTCTTCCGTCACCCCGAAAAGCGCCACCTCTGGACTCGGTGCCACCCTCGTTTTTAACACTGTGGACATGACATCTGCAAACCCCTGCCATAATCCCCTAAGCTTCGGACACGCCCAGAACATGTGCACATTGTTCGCTGGTCCTCTCACACATTTTGCACACCTGTCTTCTACCCCAAAGTATCTGCTCATCCGGGCCACTGTCATGTGATCCCGGTGAATTGTATCAGGCTGTGCCTGGCACATGTTGCGGACGCGTTGACTCTATTCAACGCGTCCGCCCAGAGACCATCCTCTATCTCTTCTCCCAGCTCCTCCTCCCACTTGCACTTCAGTTCCTCGTTCTGCGTCTCCTCTGACTCCATAATTTCCTTGTAAATGTCCGAGACACTCCCTTCTCCTACCCACGCTCTGGAAACTACCCTGTCCTGAATCCCCCTTAGCGGTAGGAGTGGGAAGGTTGACACCTGTTTATGTAGGAAGTCCCGCACCTGCAGATACCTGAATTTGTTTCCCCTCGCCAACCCAAACTTCTCCTCCAGCGCCCTCATACTCGGAAGGCTCCCCTCCATAAACATATCCCCCATCCTCTCAATCCCTGCTCTCCGCCATATCTGGAAGCCCCCATCCATACTTCCCGGGGCAAACCGGTGATTATTCCAGTTGGGGACCAGACCGATGCTCCCACGTGTCTCCTCCATTTCCCCCAGACTCTCAGGGCCGCCACCACCATGGGGTTGGTGGAGTACCGTGCCGGCGGTAACGACAGAGACGCAGTTACCAACGCCCCCAAACTGGTGCCCTTGCATGAAGCCGTGAGATGGCATCCTTGATATCTAAAACAGACATTGGGGCCCTGGAATCTGAATGAAGAGCTCAACACCTATTGAAGGCCTGCACCACTCAGGTTTTCAGGATATGGATGTTGAACTAGTCAGCGGCCACCAATGACAGATATTTTTTTTAAATCCTTTTATCTACTTTTAATGAGGAGCTGGGATGGATCAGGACTACACTCCCCAGCTCCATTGAACTTCTGCCAGCTACTGCAGGCCACGGCTGATCCACCCCACCTCCTGCTGTCCTCTCCCGGGATTCACTTGAGGGCCTGTTGACGCGAGTGACCCAAAATTCAATCCGACAGCACGGCGAGATACCTGCGGGAAGCATCCCTGATTCGTCCAACTGAGGCACGTAGCCCGATTTTGGCCTTGTGGCTCACGGTTTGGATACATGCTGCTTGCATATGCCTGAGCCCAAAAAACTAATTTCTATCCTATAGTTCCAAGGCTGAGACCATCCGCCAGCACTGCAATTGGCAATTTGCCCACTCCGCAGTACACCCCAGTCACTCAGCTGCTCGGGTAAAGTCACATGGATGATCTATAGGTAGTGTAGATGAGAAATGGTTGCTCGCTAATGTTCAGTATATGAAGGTGTGGTATTATCAGGTATTGAGGCACCTAAGAGGCTGATGACCATTGGTTAAACCTAGGAGTTTACCATTGGCTGTTGATACGTAGCTCCGTCCTGACAGGCAGAGTATAAGAACCGGTGCCGTCCCAGCAGCCTTCACTTTCTGTACCGAAGCTGCTGGGGAACAAGTTCTAGTCGATTAAAGCCTTCAGTTATGAAATCACTTCGTCTTGAGTGTAATTGATTGCGCATAAATTTAATCGACTAGACTTGAGCTGGAAGGATGGATCTCCGAATCAAACCGGAGTGCCTACAACTCAGCCCCCACGCGGAGAACTCGGCTGCAATATTTAAACACTGGCTGGCGTGCTTTAAAGGCGACCTCAAGACGGCCGGAGGCACCCCCTCAGAAGGACAGAAAATGCATCTCCTGTGCTCAAGGGTCAGCCCTGGGATCTACACCCTTATCGAGGAGGCGGAGAACTATGATGCCACGATCGAACTGTTAAAAGAACATTATATCCGCCCTCTAAATCAGGTCTACGCACGTCACTTGCTTGCAACTAGATGGCAAAGCCCCGGGGAATCGTTGGAGGATTTCTACCGGGCGCTACTGGTGCTAGGCCGAAACTGTGGCTGCCCGCAAGTTTCAGGGAGCGAGCACATGGAACGTTTAATCAGGGATGCCTTCGTAGCAGGTATGAGCTCCTCAGTGATCCGCCAAAGACTCCTAGAAAAGGACACCCTGGAACGTAGAGAGGCATGGGCCCTGGCAGGGTCCATGGACATAGCCTCCCAAAACGTGCAGTCCTATGCGCCCGACCACGCGACGGCCCCCTGGGCTGTGTGGCACCCCGGATTGGCAGCCCCACAGACCTTCCCCCTGACCCCGCAGGCCTGCGTGGCGAGACGGCCCGCTAATGCCGCCGGGCCCCGCTGTTTCTTCTGCGGGCAGGCGAATCATCCCCGCCCGCGCTGCCCGGCCCCCGCACCGCCACCTGCAAAGGGTGCGGCAAGAAGGGCCACTTTGTGGGGGTCTGCCAGGCCCGCGCTGTGGCCGCGGTCTCCAGCGACTCCGGACCGCCGCGGCAACCCCCCTTCAGGCCCCGACCGGCCAGCGCTCACCGCCACCCCCCTTTCCTAGGGCCACGTGCGACCCACGGGCGCGGCCATCTTGCCCCCCGGACACCACGCTGGACGGGTGGGTGCTGCCATTTTGTCCATCCCCGCTGCCATCTTGTCCATCCCCGGCCACCATGTGCAACCCATGGGAGACACCAACTTGGATGGGGCCCCAGGCCCCCAGCACGGCCGACTACACGCTGCCCGATCAGAACTCGCAACTGCTTCATCTGGCCTCAGTGACACTGGACCAAAGTCGACCTCGGACACTCGCAACAGCAACAACGACGGTCTTCATCATCTCTGGGAGCACGGATAGCTTTGTTCACCCCGACACGGTAAGGCGCTGTTCATTTATTACCCACCCTGTAAACCAAAGGATCTCCCTGGCCTCCGGGTCACACTCGGTGGAAATAAAGAGGTTCTGCCTAGCGAACCTCACTGTCCAAGGCAGGAGATTCAACAATTTCCACCTTTATGCCCTGCCGCACCTCTGCGCGGCTACCCTCCTGGGGTTGGACTTCCAATGTAACTTGCAAAGCCTGACCTTTAAATTCGGCGGCCCTATACCCCCCCTTACTGTCTGCAGCCTCGCGACCCTTAAGGTCGACCCGCCTTCCCTGTTTGCGAACCTCACCCTGGATTGCAAACCCGTCGCCACCAGGAGCAGGCGGTACAGTGCCCAGGACCGGACCTTCATCAGGTCAGAGGTCCAAAGGCTGCTGAGGGAAGGGGTCATCGAAGCGAGCAACAGTCCCTGGAGAGCTCAGGTAGTGGTGGTAAAGACCGGGGAGAAACATGGGATGGTCATTGACTACAGTCAGACCATCAACAGGTTTACGCAGCTGGACGCGTACCCTCTCCCCCGTATAGCCGACCTGGTAAACAGGATCCCGCAATACAAGGTCTTCTCCACGGTGGTTCTCAAGTCCGCATACCATCAGCTACCCCTCTGTAATAGTGACTGCAAGTACACTGCCTTCGAAGCAGATGAGCGGCTCTATCAATTTTTAAGAGTTCCCTTTGGTGTCGCTAATGGGGTCTCGGTGTTCCAGCGAGAGATGGACCGAATGGTTGACCGGTACGGCTTACGCGCAATGTTCCTGTATCTGGATAACGTCACCACCTGCGGCCATGACCAGCAGGACCACGACACCAACCTCCGCAAATTTCTCCAGACCGCGAAAATCCTTAACTTAACGTACAATAAGGATAAATGCGTATTTAGCACCGATCGTCTAGCCATTCTAGGCTACGTAGTGCGAAATGGAGTTATAGGCCCCGACCCTGAGCGCATGCGCCCCCTTATGGAGTTCCCCCTCCCTCACTGCCCCAAGGCCCTGAAGCGCTGCCTCGGGGTTTTCAGTTATTACGCCCAGTGTGGCCCTAACTACGCAGACAAAGCCCAACCCCTAATCCAGTCCACAACCTTCCCCCTGTCGATGGAGGCCCGCCAGGCCTTCAGCCGCATCAAAGCAGGCATTGCAAAGGCCACGATGCGCGCCATCAACGAGTCCCTCCCCTTCCAGGTCGTGAGCGATGCGTCCGACGTAATTCTGGCGGCCACCCTCAACCAAGCGGGCAGGCACGTGGCCTTCTTCTCCCGTACCCTCTATGCTTCCGAAATTCACCATTCCTCAGTCGAAAAAGAGGCACAAGCCATAATTGAAGCTGTGAGACATTGGAGGCATTACCTGGCCGGCAGGAGATTCACTCTCCTCACGGACCAACGGTCGGTTGCTTTCATGTTCGATAATGCACAGCGGGGCAAGATAAAAAAACGACAAGATCCTGCGGTGGAGGATCGAACTCTCCACCTACAACTACGAGATCTTGTACCGTCCGGGGAAGCTAAACGAGCCTCCTGATGCCCTGTCCCGCGGCACTTGTGCCATTGCACAAGTGGACCGCCTCCGAGCCCTCCACGAGGACCTCTGCCACCCGGGAGTCACTCGTTTCTTCCACTTCATCAAGACCCGCAACCTGCCCTACTCCATCAAGGAGGTCAGGACAGTCACCAGGGACTGCCAAGTCTGCGCGGAGTGCAAACCGCAGTTCTACCGGCCAGAGAGGGTGCACCTGATAAAGGCTTCCCGTCCCTTTGAACGCCTCAGCATGGATTTCAAAGGCCCCCTCCCCTCCACCGACTGCAACACGTATTTCCTGAACGTGATTGACAAGTTCTCCCGGTTCCCTTTCACCATCCCCTGCCCAGACATGACCACAACCACCATCATCAAGGCCCTCCAGGGTATCTTTACACTGTTCGGTTTCCCCGCGAACATACACAGTGATATGGGGTCCTTCTGTATGAGCGACGAACTGCGTCAATTCCTGCTCAGCAGGGGCATTGCCTCAAGCAGGACGACCAGTTGCAACCCCCGGGGAAACGGACAGGTGGAGAGGGAGAATGGAACGGTCTGGAAGACTGTTCTACTGGCCCTACGGTCCAGGAATCTCCCAGTCTCCCGCTGGCAAGAAGTCCTCCACGCCATCCGGTCGCTGCTCTGTACAACTACCAATCAGACACCTCATGAACGTCTCCTTGTTTTCCCCAGGAAGTCCTCCTCCGGGACCTCGCTCCCAACCTGGCTAGCGACACCCGGACCCATCCTGCTTCGGAAGGACGTGCGGCCGCACAAGTCGGACCCGTTGGTCGAGAGGGTCCACCTGCTGCACGCTAACCCCCAGTACACCTACAAGGCATTCAGTGACGGCTGGCAAGATATGGTCTCCCTACGGGATCTGGCGCCCGCCGGAACCGCACGCGCACCCGAACCATTACCCCCCCCCCACAGCACCTCATTGGAGGGTCAGTACTCCCGACGCTCCTGCCTAGGCCCGCCCACCCACCGACGCCCCCTACAGGCGCCCCCCCCCCCCACCGTGTCAACCGTTTGCCCAAACAGCGCCGCCTCGGGGTGACGAAGCTGCCTGGGAGGCCTAAACCACGCTCTCGGAGTCGCAACCACCTGGACCCCCACCAGAATCACCACCAAAGCCCAGACGATCCAGAAGGACGGCCAGGCCACCCGATCGACTGATTGCTTCGCTGTGACTTTAACCGCGAACGAACACTTTGTAAATATTCTTGACAGCCCTGTAAGGAGGTATCACGGTACCTCCATAGCTGATCATACCATGTTAAAGGCGACTGTTACAATTGGCCACCACCCCCGCCGGACTCTTTTCTAACAGGGGGTGAATGTGGTATTATCAGGTATTGCGGTACCTAAGAGGCTGATGACCATTGGTTAAACCTAGGAGTTTACCATTGGCTGTTGATACGTAGCTCCGCCCTGACAGGCGGAGTATAAGAACCGGTGCCGTCTCAGCAGCCTTCACTTTCTGTACCGAAGCTGCTGGGGAACAAGTTCTAGTCGGTTAAAGCCTTCAGTTATGAAATCACTTTGTCTTGAGTGTAATTGATCGTGCATCTGAAGGTACCTCAAAGCTTTTCTGAAATGTACAACCTAAGGCAGACTGAAGCCTATCTTCTTCAGTAACAGTCAGGGGAGATTTTGAATGCAGACCCAGCCTAAGGTGAAGAGATAAGAAAATAATTGCATTATTATCTCCCCACACTGAAATCTGGGCCTGCAGCTGCGCACTAATTAAATATTAATCGTTAATTTTTTATCTCCGGCAGAGTTCGGGGAAGGATTTAAGATGGGGAGTTTCCAGTTTCTGCTCTGATCCCAACCTAATCTCCATTTTAACATTAAAATACTGAGGATGCTGGAATCTGAAACAAGAACAGAGGACGCTGGAAAAACTCAACCGATCTGCCAGCATTTCCTGACAGAAAGTTTCTCTCCTGATAGATGCTGGCAGACCGGCTGAGTTTTTCCAGCTTTCTCTGTTCTTGCTCCATTTTAACATTCCTGGTTTTGGGCAAACAAGCTTCCCAACGGACAAAGCCAGTAGGTTTTTAAACTTACCAGACTTTGCCAGCTTCCCAACAGCTATGCCTGTGAGGGGACCTGTTTAGGAGTGGGTTATTTGTATTTATTAATGAGGCCCCTGCTGAAATCCCAACGCAGCCTCATCCACCGCCAAAAGCAGCTCTGTTAAAATGGGGAATCCGCATCCAGTGAGAGGACTCACTGCATCGATAAAATTCCCCGTAAGGTTTTAGACATTACTAACACTTCCGTAGTTCAACTAACACCCAATAGTGGAAAACATTACTTGCAGCAAATTGCAAAGGTTTCTAAACATGCCATTTTTCCAAAGATTAACTTTGCAGCTCTGTTTTGTATAATCAGTGACTTTCACTGTTCATCTACATTAAATACATTAAGATGAAACAGATGAACCAGGATATATTCCAGGCTCCTTCAAAAGTAAGATTCATATAAGTGAACATCATGGGAACGAGTCTCTTTTCATTGCATCACCGCTAAGCAGCAGATATGTGCCTCCAAAATATTTCACTCTTCCCATTAATAGATGAGTGGGATTTTCCTGGCGATGACAGATAGAAATAAACCTATTCTACAGGGGATTAGATATGAATTTGATTTTGTACAGAAATCAACTCAAAATCTCCATTTTGATTTGTTTTTTCCGAGCTCCTAATTTCCCTATTGTTCTGTAACATACAATGCAATGAGATAGGATGGAGGGTTGTGCTTGCAGGCTTGCACACAATGACCTCAACTTCCCCTGCTATGATCCTGATCCCTCTCGTGGCATTGCGAGGAAACATTGGTATTTCCTCACAGAGAGGATGTAAAATCAAAGGGCCAGCCACTTCAGACCACTTTCACATAAACATTATGCCAACTGTAAAGTGACACAGGGCCTTTGGGCAAATTTCCAGTCTAGTTCATTGACTAGGAAAGATATCAGCCAAATCAGCTTCAATGTGAAAGAAGCATATAATTGATCGATTAAAAAAAGCCACTCAGCAGGAAAGAACCCAAAAACTATTTTCAAAGTCGCTCAAGATCCCGATGGGCATGGAAATCACCCTAAAAGCTCCTTTGAAGACCGAGCCACCTACACAGATCAGCTTTGATGCTGCCCATTCTTTTTTTTACAAACAATTTTATTGAGGTATTTTTTGACATTGTAAACAGTTACAGATTACAGAAATTTGCAAACATCAACAGCAAACCAACACTTCAACCGAACCATACTGCACATACCCGCTCCTCTCGCATAAACACTACCCGCCTATTTATCCCTCCTACTCTACTCTAATCTCCCCCCTCCCCCCCCTCTTCCGCCCCCCCCCCCCCACTTGCTGACGTTCAATCTCCTGTGAAGAAGTCGATGAACGGTCGCCACCTTCGGGTGAACCCCAGTACAGATCCCCTCAAGGCAAACTTGATTTTTTTCCAGACCCAGAAAACTCCACATGTCCGAAAGCCATAGTTCGGTCTTCGGGTGTTTTGAGTCCCTCCATGCCAGCAGTATTCGCCGCCAGGCTATCAGGAAAGCAATGGCCAGAACATCGGCCTCTTTCTCCCCCTGGACTCCCGGGTCTTCCGAAACCCCGAAAATTGTCACCTCTGGACTCATCACCACCCTTGTTCTCAGCACCCGGGACATGACCCCCGCAAATCCCTCCCAGTACCCCCTAAACTTAGGGCATGCCCAAAACATGTGGACGTGGTTCGCTGGTCCTCCCGCGCATCTAGCACACTTGTCCTCTACCCCAAAGAATTTGCTCATCCGAATTACCGTCATGTGGGCCCGGTGAACGACCTTAAATTGAATCAGGCCGAGCCTGGCACATGTTGCGGTTGAGTTTACCCTACTCAGGGCTTCCGCCCATACCCCATCCTCCATCTCGCCGCCGAGTTCCTCCTCCCATTTGAGTTTCAGTTCCTTCGTCAGGGACTCTTCCCCCTTCATGAGCACTTTGTAAATATCTGAGACTCTATCCTCTCTTCCTTCTCCTCCAGAGACTGTTCTGTCCTGGATCCCTATTGGCGGGAGGCGTGGGAAGGATGGGACCTGACTGCATATAAAGTCCCGCAAGTCATTTCCCCTTACCAGCCCACATTTCTCCTCCAAAGCCCTCATGGTCGCAAAGCTCCCCTCCAGTAACATATCGCCCACCCTCCTCACCCCCGCCCGCCATGTTCGAAACCCACCATCCATGTTCCCGGGGGCGAATCGATGGTTATCACATATTGGAACCCAGACCGATGCACTCACCTCCCCTACATGTTTCCTCCATGGGCCCATGTTCCTCAGGGCCGCCTCCACTACCGGGCTGGTGTAGTACCTGGCCGGCGAAAGCGGTAGGGGAGACGTGACCAGGGCTGCCAGGCTGGTGCCCTGCACAAAGCCGCCTCCACCCGCTCCCAAATAGACCCCGTACCCACCATCCATTTCCTTATCATGGCTATAGTTGATCAGATTCGGCAACGCCAGTCCTCCCTCGCTGCAGTTCCTTTCAAGCATCGCCTTCCTCACCCGCGGGGATTTTCCCACCCAGACAAAGCTCATAATTTTGCTGGTCCTTTTAAAGAAGGACCGCCGGATAAAGATAGGGAGGCACTGAATAATGAACAGGAATCGTGGGAGGATTGTCATCTTTACTGTCTACACCCTCCCCGCAAGTGACAGTGGGAGTGCATCCATCTCCGAAACTCCCACTTCATTTGTTCCACCACTCTAGTCAAATTTAACTTATGTAACCTGCCCCAGTCTCGTGCCACCTGTATCCCCAAGTATCAGAAACTTTCACCAACCAGCGTAAATGGCAGCTCCTTCAGTCTATTCTCCTGGCCCCTTGCCTGCACTACAAACATCTCACTCCTGGTCATATTTAATTTGTACCCTCAGAACCGGTCGAACGTCCTCAATGTTTCCAGTATATTGTCCATCCCAGCCAGTGGGTCCGACACGTACAGGAGCAGGTCGTCCGCATAGAGAGAGACCTTGTGCTCCACCCCCCCCACCCCCCAGTCATTCCATTCCACCCCTTTGCAGCTCTCAGAGCAATCGCCAACGGTTCTATGCTCAGCGCGAACAGCAACGGGGAGAGTGGGCATCCCTGTCTGGTCCCGCGATATAGTCTGAAATAGTCTGACGTTGTCCTGTTCGTCCTTATGCTAGCTTTTGGGGCCTGGTACAGTAGTCTGACCCAATTAACCAGTCCCTCCCCGAACCCGAATCGTCCGAGTACCTCCCACAAATAGTCCCACTCCACCCGGTCAAAGGCCTTCTCAGCGTCCACTGCCCCCACCTCCTTGCCCGTCGGGGGCATCATAATCACATTAAGCAATCTTCTCAAGTTGGCTGTCAGCTGTCTGCCTTTAACAAACCCTGTTTGGTCATTCCCAATCACCTCCGGTACATAGTCCTCAATTCTAATCGCCAGGACCTTGTCCAGGAGCTTGGCGTCCACATTAATCAGATAGATTGGCCTGTATGACCTGCAGGATTCCGGGTCCTTGTCCCGCATTAATATCTCCTCCGGCTCCTCCGGGGGTTCTGAAGTGTAGAGCTTACTATAAAAGTCCTGAAACACCTTATACAGTCCCGGCGGGTCCTCCACTCTGTTCCCTTTCCCGTCTGCCACCCTACTTATTTCCCTGGCCTCCTCCCTCCTCCTGAGTTGCTGCGCTAGCAATCTGATGGCCTTCTCCCCATGCTCATCCACCACTCCCCTTGCTTTCCTAAGTTGTTCCACGGCTCTACTTGTGGATAGCACTCCCAGTTCCGCCTGCAGTCTCCGTCTCTCCCTGAGTAGGTCCTCCCCCGGGGACCCTGCATGCTCCTGGTCTATCCGGTGGATCTCCTTAACCAGTCTATCCATTTCTGCTCTGTCCGCCCTGACGCTGTGAGCCTGAATTGAGATCAGCTCCCCCCTCACTACTGCCTGCAGCGCCTCCCACAGGGTCGCTGCTGAAGCCTCCCCCGTATTGTTCACCTGCAGGTAATTTTGCACACACTTCCGAAGTCTCTCACATATCCCCTCCTCTGACAGCAATCCGACGTCTAACCTCCATTGCGGGCGTTGGTAATTCTCCCCGCAGATCTGCATGTCCCCCCAATGTGGGGCATGGTCCGAAATAGTGTTCGCCGAGTATTCCGTATTCTTTACCTCCCCTACACAGTCCCTGCTCATGATAAAAAAATCGATCCTCGAGTATACTCTGTGAACATGTGAGTAAAACGAATATCCCCTTCCCGTCGGCCGACTGGCTCTCCATGGGTCTATTGCCCCCATTTGCTCCATGAACCCTTTCTGCTCCCTTGCCGTTGCTGGGAGCCTACCCGTTCTGGGAGATGACCGGTCTGGACCCGGGTCGAGGACCGTATTGAAGTCCCCCCCATAATCAACTTGCTTGAGTCTAGGTCCGGGATTTTCCCCAGTACTCTTTTAATAAAGTCAGCGTTGTCCCAATTCGGAGCATATATGTTCACCAGCACCACTCTCCTCCCCTCAAGCTTGCCCCTTACCATAAGGAATCTGCCCCTTCCGTTTGCGATTATGCCCTCCGCCTCAAATTGAACCCGTTTATTGATCATAATTGCTACCCCCCCCGGACTTAGAATCCAAGCCCGAGTGGAAGACCTGGCTGATCCAGCCCTTCCTTAGTCTAAACTGGTCAGACACTTTCAAATGTTTTCTCCTGCAGCATAATTACGTCCGCCTTTAGAGCCCGCAAGTGCACAAACACACGTGCCCTATTGACTGGCCCGTTTAGTCCTCTGACATTCCAGGTGATCAGCCTGGTTGGAGGTCACATGCCCCCCCCCCCCCCGCCGGTCAATCATAACCCTTCTTGGGCCCGGCCCATGTGCCGCGCCTCTCTTGGTTCGCCTCTTGGCAGTTTCCACCCCCGACCTCCTCTGCATTACCTACTTCAGATCCTTCCCACATCAGCAGAATAACTTACCCCCCTTCTCCCCCTAGCAACATCTCCCTATAACCCCGCCCCTGCCATCTACTGGCTGTATGCACACCCCCCAACTGACTCCCTTGGCTATCCAATCTGCTAGCCCGATGACTCATCCCTCCGGCACCCACTTGTCTCGCTCCCATTGTTTCCCCGATCTTCTCTCTCCACTCATTAATACACCATCCCCTGACAGTCTCACTAGAATGGGAAAGATCAAACGAGATGGGGACATCAAACAGCAAAGTGAGGCTGCTCCAGGTGTAATACAGTTCCAGCTGTGTAAACAGATGAGTGTTCACAAACGTCCCTTTCTGAGCATTAATAAAGTAACAACAAAGTAACACAGTACCTGTATAACACCTACCCATTTAAAAAAAAAAAAAAACTTTAACCCTCATTGCTTACCGGCCACCTTTATGTTACAGTGAAGGCCCCAACAAACAAAAAGAACACGACAAAAGGTAAAAGAAAGCGAGAGGGGTCACATCCACCCCGCACACCCTGTAGGCAAAAGCTGGCAAAGATACAACACAAAGCACCTTTAAAGCAGTAAACAGTCGACCTTCAGTCCAGGCACAGTAGGCATCCCCCCAAACAATAACTCTCGGACTCTAGCTTGAGACCGTGGGTCCTTTTTGTGGGACCAGCCCTGATCCCTCGCGAAGTCCATCGCTTCTTCGGGATCGACGAAGTAGTGGTGTTGGCCCTGATGCGTGACCCAAAGACAAACCGGGAAGAGCAGACCAAACGTCACGTCCTTTCTAAATAAAACCTCCTTAATTTGTTTAAAGGCTGCTCGACGCCTGGCCACCTCCTGGCTTAGGTCCTGGTAAATGTGAAGAACACTGTTATTCCACGTGCTGCTCTTAGCGCTCTTTGCCCACTGCAGAACACGCTCCTTATCCGTGAACCTGATCACCAACGGACGGGGGGACCCCCCTGGTGCATTTGCCACGCCTGTACTCTGTGTGCCCCCTCCAGCTCCGGCGGTCGGGGACAGGCTTCAGCCCCCATCAGCTGCATCAACAGGTCAGCCACAAACGCTGTGGCATCAGCTCCCTCCGCCTCCTCCGGGAGGCCGATGATCCTCAGATTTTGTCTGCGGACTCTAATTTCCAGCTCCTCTACTCTGTCCAGCAGTCTCCTCTGTCTCTCCTTCAACCCATCGACTTCTAGCGTAGCAATTGTCTGCACATCCGCCTGCTCCTCCACCGCCTCCCCCAGCTCCTTAACGTTTTTGTCCTGGGCATCCAATCTCTGGTTCAACTGATCCACTGCCTTCTGAAGTGGGTTCAAGTTATCCCGCTTCAAACTGCTTTTAATAACCTGCAGCATGTTTTCCAGCGCTAACTGGATCGCCGGGTCCGAGGTTCGAAGGTCAGCCATCTTTGCTCCCGGGTCAGCTTCCACTGCACTTCGCCTTTGTCCTTTCCTTTCCCGTTTTCGCTGCTTTCTGCTCTCCTGCAGTTCCATACAGCTCTGCCCGTTAATCAGCACCTCTGTGGCAGTCTATTCCAGCGCTCAAAAGTCCCGAAAAAAACAGGAAACCAGGTCCACAAATCCTGCCGGAGTGAGAGCCACCGAATGCGCGGCTTACTCGCTCATCGCCGCCACCGGAAGTCCGATGCTGCCCATTCTTAACAAACAAAAGTACTAGTTTTCCCCAGTGCTGAATGTAAAATAGCCCTTGATCAAAAAGACCAAATACAGTATTGAAACACTAATCATAGAAATCATTTCCTAATGAAGATGTATTCTCTACCATTAGCATAAAACATTGTGTTTTATCGTTTTAATATTATCCTATTGGCCCAGATATTTTTCCCCCTCCGCACTTTGCCTTGGAATTGTTAATGCAATAAATGTTGATGAATCATTGAGGCAGATTTCACAGCTAAAGAAAGTTGGATGTCGACCAATAAAAACACAAAAAAAAGAACCATGCTGCTAGTGAAACTCGCTTAAGGTGGTTCCCAGCAGTATCAATCCCAAAATAATACTTTGGAACAGTGCAAATATTTTTGAAGCCAATTGACACGGCAACAGGTATGTGAATAAGTGAGTGCCCATTTCCAAGTAGGGTTGAGTGCTGCTCTTGTGTGCACAGGATGTCTCTCTGACCCTTATTGTTTTTTTCTAATGGCTGACCTGATAATATTTACGCTAATGGGTTGGGCAAAATGACACTGTTGTAGAATTATTATCGAATAGTCCACCACATGTCCATGTTTACAACATGGACCAATCAGGAGATCATTTCCTTATAAGGTTTTTCTCAAGCTCAAATATTGCCATAATAGCTAAAGTCACCAGAGCTTCGCAATCCTGGTTCTTCAGACATTTATTTACACAGATTAGAACAGTCATGTTTATCTAACATTTCAGCAGGAATTTAACAATACATAAGAAAACCATTTTTCAAAGTGTTATTTAATCTACAAGAACCGTTATGTGTGGAATATATTTATACCTGGGCTTAATCGCATTCATATCTTGACAAAACAATCCACCAATAATGGTTATATATATTAAAGCTAAAGGCAGTGCAATTTCTCTTCTAATACACTTATAAAATTCAGGCAATTTGAATTATAAATTTAAATAAAAGAGATTAAATTTTCAGTAGCAAATGAAAACAACAGTAAAACTTGACTACTTGAATTCAAATAATGTCATAAATACAGTACATGATGAACTTTAATTTAAGTTTAGTTATACACTATATATAATGTATTTTATGGATTAGGTAAATAGATGCAGTTTATTGTTGGATTTCATTTGTTTCACCCCTCACCATGTGTTTGAAATGAAAGGAAGAATGTGGCCAAGAGGGAGAAATAATTATGAGAGCTTATAGCAGCTTTTGAGAGGGAGTGTGAGAGCAGAAAAGAGATACATTCCTGAAGACTTTCGGACAACCATCGGCTGCATGGAAAGCAAGGATTGATACTGTCGTGGCAAAGAAAGGTTCCTGTAGAAAGTATGAGAGACATGAAGGGGAGGGTATACATATGGAAATACCATGGAGAAATTGAAGGAAACTGCCCAGGCAGTTGCTCTCTTCAAGGAGCACAATGAGTATGGCCAATTAAGGGAGGAAAAGGAGTATGTTTAATCTGAGAAATTTGATGTAGGATACTTATGTCGGGCCAGTTTAGCTCAGTTAGCTGGACAGCTGGTTTGTGATGCAGAGCAAGGCCAACAGCGCAGGCTCAATTCCCATATCGGCTCAGGTTATTCATGAAGGCCCCACCTTCTCAACCTTGCCCCTTGCCTGAGGCGTGGTGATCCTCAGGTTAAATCACCACTGGTCAGCTCTCCCCCTCAATGGGAAAAGCAGCCGATGGTCATGGGACTATGGTGACTTCACTTCATTTGTGTCAGAGTCTGAAACCACTCTGCCCCTTAGAAATTCCACAATTGTTGTTTTGAGACAAGCTGGGGATTGTGGATTCACAACTACATAAGCTACAGCTGTGAACTCTGCCTGCTGAACACTCAGCTGGCTAGGAAGTCTTAAACCTGACCACGTTACCCAGATACCTTCAACTGAACATTCATGTAGCTCTCCTTGTAAATAAGAACAATTTGTTCTTTTCATTCTCACCTAATCCATATAATGCTGCAAGATGATCAATTTCCAGGAAGTGTCCATAAGGCTCTTCTCCTCTTTCCAATTTCCTGCTGTTACGAACCATCTTGTGAAGTATATGGGGCAATACGCTGCCGTCCAAGGGTCCAAATGCCCTTCCTGGTGTATCTGCAGTGGCTGGTTGGTATGTAGACTGCCTCACAGTTGTCATTTTTCCTGTCCTCCCTGTCAAGTAACCAGTCATTTGACCATCACTATCCTCTTCCTTTCTCATCAAGAGTCCCACAATCATCCAATTCATGGGGGTCTGAAGTCTTTAATGTACATACCACCCCACGTCGTTGTTGCAGTTAATTTTGTACTGAATCCAGCTCCCGCTTCCCAGCAACATGATCCGTCTGTTCTTCTCTCTCATTCTGCAGCACTCTAAATGCTGCCTTTACACCCTCCTTTTCCCTATTTAATCTCTCAGTCTCGATGGAGGTCCTTATCCGACTTTTCCAAAGCTTCCCACCTTTCACAAGTCTCCACGTGCCAGCTTATAATATATGCAAACTTTCCCATCCATTGATCAACTCCTGTGGCATATTTTTCCCAATCCTCCTTTCTCTCTTTCCTCTTCTCTTGGAGCTGATCCAGAATTTGTTCTGCAACTGCACACTGCCCTTCCTTTTCTCTGAAAAGGTTCACTAATTCTTCTTCATGCTTTACTCCTTTAGTTTCTTAATCAGCAAATTTAGTTTAATAATAATAATTGCTTATTGTCACAAGTAGGCTTCAACAAAGTTACTGTGAAAAGCCCCGAGTCGTCACATTCCGGCGCCTGTTCTGGGAGGCCGGTACGGGAATTGTACCCATGCTGCTGGCATTGTTCTGCATTACAAGCCAGCTGTTTAGCCCACTGTGCGAAACCAGCCCCTTGTGCTGAACCAGCCCCTTCACCCTCCTCCAACTCTTGCTCCTGACTCTTACTCTTTACTTTTATTTCCATCCTCTCACTCTCTAATCTCCTGCATTTCTCTTGCACTTCCAACAGCAAGACTGTTTTAAGCAGCCCTGTTTTACATGCGGACCCCCCCCCCCTCATCCCCCATCCAGAGTTCTGCCTCAAAGACTGGATCATCCGACTGCTCGATGAGTTCCATCCATTTCTCTTTCAGGGGTAACTTACTTCTCTATAGTCTCATCCATGTTCCTCTTCGGGCTCCTGGCAACTTGCCAAAATTGGTAAGGCACGTGAGAGTCCCTTTAAGAGTCTCCTGTACGTTTGAAGCCGTACTCTGGATGCAACAGGAATGAATGGCTGTGACACGTAATGTGTTAAAACATTGTTATTGAGTTTTGAATAATGATGATAATAATATGACAATTATAATTGGCAATATATATTTTTAAAAGGAAAAGGAAAACAATAACTTTATTGAAAGGAAAAATAAACTTTAGATATACTGATAGAAGAGAAGAAAGGCATGTTTGCGTTTAAGCACAAATAATAGCCCCAATTTGGACTGCCCCATGACAGCTCCCCAAAATGGGTACATACATTATCAAGTTGCTGAGTAATCTCAATGGGTGGGAGCTAAGGTCAGTCACTCTCTCCCAGGCCCCTTCTCCCATCTCCCAGTTGATGACTGTTCCACTACAGCTGCCACACCGGAATTCTGAAGCAATTTATGTTGAATTTCTGGCTCCGTTCCAGTCTCGAAGAACAAATCTCAGCCCTTATCAGCTCTTCTCACAGGGACTTCAAGGCGAAGCAGACCTTGCGATTGCCAGGTTATTTATGAAGCGGCTGCTGGTGTCTTCTCATCTGCTATCAATCAGGCGTTATGTCCATCAATTAACCTCCATCTCCTGATGCTTCGGGTCACCACACCAGATAAGATTACTCGGCAACGTGTTGTGGGGCAAACCAAATTGGGGTCATTGTTTGTGCTGAAATGTCTTTTTTCTCTCCTTTTGATATATTTTGGACGGGATTTCCCACCCAACCCGCCGTGTGTTTTGTGGTGGCAGAGGCAGCCATCCATTGGCCGGCAGCAGGTTCTATTGGTCCCGCTGTTGTCAACGGGGTGTTTTGTTACCTGTGTGGTAGGTAACATGTGCTACTCTATCCTTGGCTAATGAAGAGGTCTTCTGAATCTCGATGAAGAAGACTTGAACTCATCCAGTAGTAACAAAAGGTTTATTGAGTAACTATAACAATAATACATGAGTTCTTTACTTTAACTTTGATACTAGTGATAAGGTTAACAAGATCTGACTACAGTAACCATATGTAGCTTCACTAGCCATCTGAACTACTCTGCTGTTGCCCTGGTCACAGTGCACTCCCGAGAGAACCCAAGACCCAATGTGGTTGCCTTTTATACCCCTGTTGGTCCGGCCCTCTAGTGATCATGTGGTGCTACTGATTACAGTATACATGCACATATAGAGATCACAACACGGGTTTCCCGTTAAATTCACCCCTCGCCGCGGGGACACACATGGCACCGTCCTTGGGACGGGAAAACCCCGCTGGCGTGAATGGTCTGAAAATTCCTGTCAGTTTTTTTCCCTTTCAATAAAGCTATCTTTCCTTCTCATTACTTTTTAAAATATATATTACCAATTATAGTTGTCATAGTATTATTATATTCACTATTGAATATTCGATAAAATTGTTGTTTTAACACATTATTTGTCATAGTCATTCATTCCTGTTACATCCAGAGTACGGCTTTAAACCTGAGTAAAACCCTTAAAGAGACTCTCACGACTCTTTACAACCCTACCCAATACCCACTGGCTTCACATTAGGAGAACAAAATTGATTCCTGGGGCGGGATTCTCCGGTCCACTGATTTCCCGACGGTGCGCCGTTCGCTGGTGGCAGGATTCGCTCTTCCAGTCTATCCTCAATGGGATTTCTTATTGAAGCCACCCCCCACCGCCGGGAAACCCACGGGTGGAGCAGAATTCCGGCCCTAGTTCTCCATTTTCCAAATTAGCATCCAGTGTACTCAAGGAGGGCACAAAATGCAACTTATTTTGTTTCAGTATTTAAAAAATGGCATCGCCTGTACGCCTGTATTTCTGGATCAGACTGCGGGTCTCCAATGCTTTCAAGAGAGTTGGCACGGGTGTGCAGTGAATGCACTGCAAGTGTCAGGAGAGGGGCTATTATGACATTAAACAGCTGTTCCAACTGATTTGACATTAATTACAGGAACATTGTCTGCACATGCTCAACGAATGCCTATGCTCCCAATTGAACTGACATTCACAAACATAACGCTTCTCCGACTAGTCTTATTTTTATAGGGCCAAGCACAGACTTGGAGGTGAGGTACTTTTAACTTATCTTTACTGATGTGAAAGTACTGTGCTGTCCTGGACACAAGAAAACAAGAGTTAGAAGCAGGAGTAGGCCACCAGGTCCTTCAAGCCTGCCCCGCCATTTAGTACAATCATGGCTGATCTATGCCGGCCTCAACTCCTATTCTGTGCCATTTCCGCATAGCCCTCTATTCCTTGATCTATCAAATATTTATCCACTCCATTTTAAATACTTCTAATTATCCAGCCTCCTCCACCCTCCAGGGCAGAGCGTTCCAGAGATTCACCACCCTCTGCAAGAATACATTTCTGCGCATCTCAGTTTTAAATGAGCGGCCCTTTATCTTGTAGCTGTGTCTTCTTGTTCGAGACTCTCCCACTAGTGGAAACATCTCACCACCTACCCTGCCAAGCCCTCTCAGACCGTATATTTTTGACAAAGGCCACCCCTCACTCTTCTAAACTTCAAGGAATACAGGCGCAGACTATTTAGTCTATCATGATAGGACAACCCCCTCATCTCAGGAATTAGCCTGGTGATTCTCCTTTGGACTGCCTCCATTTTTAGGTCAGGGGAACAAAACTGTGCGCAGTATTTCAGGTGAGGCCTCATCAACACACTGTACAATTGCAACAAAACCTCACTATTTTTAAACTCCAAACCCTTTGCAGTAAAGGCCAAAATGCCATTTGCCTTCTTAACTACTTGTTCCACCTGCCTGCCAGCTTTTTATGATTCATGCACTGAACACATAGATCCCTCTGTACTTCACTCACCTGCAGTCTCTCTCCATGTAGATAATAACCTGCCTTTTGATTCCTTCTACAGAAGTGCATGACCTCACATTTCACCACACTCAACTCCATTTGCCAGGTTTACGCACAGTCACCTTATCTATCTATATCAAATATCACAATATCCTCATCACAACATGCTCAACCACCTACTTTCGTATCATCGACAAATTTGGAAACCTTACATTCTGTTCCTTCATCCAGGTCATTAATGCAAACAGTAAACAATTGTGGGCCACGTACTGATCCCAGCAGTAGTCCATTAGTTACATCTTTCCACTCTGAAAAAGACCCATTTATTCCAAAACTGTTTTCAATGTGACAGCTCATTTCCAATCCATGCTAACACACTTCTTCCCGTTCCATGGACTATTACTTTATATACCAGCCTCTTATGCTGCACCTTGTCAAATACCTGTGATAATTGTGGTAATATAATCAGGGCCTAGTTTTAGGGCTGATTAAATAGGATATCCTAAATTAAAGAATTGGACATTTGCGGTAGTCACCACTAACTGTATATTAGATGTAGTACGGTAAGGCTCCTGTACTAGAGGTACATGGGTAAACCCCTGCCTGCTGGCTCCACCCAGTAGGCGGCGTATAAATGTGTGTGCTCACCGGAGCTGCTCCCATTCTGGTAGCAGCTACAGGAGGCCAAACATCTTTGCTCAATAAAGCCTCGGTTATTCACTACTCTTGTCTTTGTAGTAATTGATAGTGCATCAACATTTTAAAATCATACTGCCGTCAAACCTCAGGCAGGCGTTTGGAATTCAGACTTGACCAAAGTCAAATCCACAACCAACAGCCAAGCTGCCAGAACATGTCTGGGCCTGTCCCATCAATCACCCATCAAAGATCATTGCACTCTACTGAGACCTAGAAGGAGATCATCGTACCCCATTGAAATGCACAGGTCAATGTTCCGTAGCCCAGATCGAGCCAGACTTTCCGTCACCCAGAATTTCTACTGTTAACTTATATGGGAACAGATAGGGGCAGCACAGTGGCGCAATGGGTTAGCCCTGATGCCTCACGGCACCGAGGTCCCAGGTTCGATTCCGGCTCTAGGTCACTGTCCGTATGGAGTTTGCACATTCTCCCCGTGTTTGCGTGGGTTTTGCCCCCGCAACCCAAAGATGTGCAGGTTTGGTGGATTTGCCATGATAAATTGCCCCTTAATTGGAAAAAAATGGATTGGGTACTCTAAAACAAAATAATAAAAATATGGGAACAGGTTATGTGAAGTCCACAACACCAGAGATGGGACACCTGGGCAAGGTCAGATGGCCTGTCAAACGGTCATCAACCGGACCACTGGCTGCTGAGACCCGCTCCTGAGGCATCATTGTCCGGAAGCCAGAGAAGTTTCTGGAAAGGGGGGGGGAGAGAGGGAGTCAAGCATACACATCTCAGACACACCAGCAGCAAAGACTCGGTGTGTGAGATGACCTTGACCAAACCTAAGGAAGGAAGGAAGCAAGGACAAGACCACCAACGAGAACCACCTTTGTGAAGACGGGCCAGAGGAATGTCAGTGATCAGATCCACAGCTTAGCAAGCCATCTTTGCGGGTATTTGAATCTGAGGTATTTTCTTGCTTTAAGACCATAAGACATAGGAGCAAAATTAGGCCACTCGGCCCGCTGAGTCAGCTCCACCATTCAATTATGGCTGATATTTTTCTCATTCCCACTCCCCTGCCTTCTCCCCATAATCCCTGATCCCCATATTGATCAAAAACCTATCCAACTCTGTCTTAAAGACACTCAGTTATTTGGCCTCCACAGCCTTCTGCGGCAAAGAGTTCCACAGATTCACCACCCTCTGGCTGAAGAAATTCCTCCTCATCTCTGTTTTAAAGGATCATCTCTTTAGTCTGAGAGTGTGTCCTCTGCTTCTAGTTTTTCCTACAAGTGGAAAAATCCTCTCCACTTCCACTCTATGCAGGCCACGCAGTATCCTGTAAGTTTCAATAAGATTTCCCCCTCATCCTTCTAAACTCCAACGAGTACAGACCCAGAGTCCTCAACCGTTCCTCATACGACAAGCTCTTCATTCCAGGGATCATTCTTGTGAACCTCCTCTGGACCCTTTCCAAGGCCAGCACATCCTTCCTTAGATACGGGGCCCATAACTGCTCACAATACTCCGAATGGGGTCTGACCAGAGCCTTATCTAGCCTCAGAAGTTTTAAGTCGGTAATTTAAGGGTTAATAGTATTATTATTAATAAACTTATTGAACCTTTACTTGTAATAATAATAATAATAATCGCTTATTGTCACAAGTAGGCTTCAATGAAATTACTGTGAAAAGCCCCTAGTCGCCACATTCCGGCGCCTGTTCGTGGAGGCTGATACGGGAATGCACAGGTCGAGGCTGTGTTTGTCCTTTGTAAATCGTGCAACTAAGGGCACCTAGGTAAAACTTTGATTGATATACTGTTCGAAGTATCTGAGATTTAGCAGATACAACATAATCTAAGTACAATACATGTACAGGCTCCTCTCTATCTACTCTCTGTTACATCCTCAAAGAATTTGAGCAAATTTATCAAACATGATTTACCTTTCATAAAACCATGTTGACTAGGTTGGATTATATTCAGCATTCCTAAATGATTAGCTATTTCCTCTTTGATTATGAACTCCAACGTCTTGCCAATGATAACAATAATCTTTATTGTCACAAGTAGGCTTACATTAACACTGCAATGAAGTTACTGTGAAAAGCCCCCAGTCGCCACATTCTGGCGCCTGTTCGGGTGCACAGAGGGAGAATTCAGAATGTCCAAATTACCTAACAGCACGTCTTTCGGGACTTGTGAGAGGAAACCAGAGCACCCGGAGGAAACCCACGCAGACACGGGAAGAATGTTTAGATTCCGCACAGACAGTGACCCAAGAAGGGAATCGAATCTGGGACCCTGGCGCTGTGAAGCCATAGTGCTAACCACTATGCTACCGTATTACCCACATTTAGTTTAACATCTGTTAGTTTTATAGATGTTAAACTAACTGTTTTATAGTTCCCTGCCTTCTGCCTTTCTCCTTTTTTTTTAAATTTAGAAACCCAATTCATTGTTTCCAATTAAGGGGCAATTTATTGTGGCCAATCCACCTACCTTGCACATCTTTGGGTTGTGGGGGCGAAACCCACACAAACACTGGGAGAATGTGCAAACTCCACACGGACAGTGACCCAGAGCCGTGATCGAAACTGGGACTTCGGCGCCGTGAGGCAGAAGTGTTAACCACTGTGCCACCGTGCTGCCCTACTCCCTTTTTGAACAAGGGAGTCACATTGGCTGTGTTCCAATCTTCCAGTACCCTCCCCGAATTTAATGAGTTACCAAAAATTTGAAACAATGGGTCTACACCCCAGCGTGCAGTTCATCGGGTCCTGGTGACTTGTTCACCTTTAGCCCCTAAAGTGTCTTCAATCAGGGAGGGCACAGGATTTGGTGACTGGGTGCTGTGGTTGCAGTGATTCTAAGACGTGACTGTCAAATGGAGTCAACATTGCAGACAATGGAAGCTTTGTGAATAAGGAGCCGGAGGGCACTTCACAGAAGGGCCTGTATGCCAAAGGCTGAATTTTACACAAGGGCAAGGGTTCCTGTCCTGCAATTTAAAAATCGATGGCTAACCGACCTCCACCTGGTCAGATCGCCCTGCAGCCATTTAATAGCCATCAGGACGGGAGAGAGTCCTGCACCTGAGTGCTGCCAATCAACCAAATGGCCTGCAGCTGTCTTGTCCCAGAAGCGATGAAGCTGTATTTAAGAAGGTAAGTCCGGAGTTCGTCTGGACCAGGCTGGCAGGCTCTTGTGATGGAGTGGGTGATGGGAAACCTCTATGCAGAACTGCCTTTGGTGGGGTCTCCATTGCATAAGGGATGTGAAAAGGGGATACCTCCCCCCACCCTTTGCCTGGCCACAAGTACACCAGATTTGACTTGGCAGGATGGGCAATTGGCACTGGCCTCTGTCTTGGAAGCAGTCCCAGCACCGGTGGGACAAGGCTTTTCAGTGGTCATGAAGTGGTCACTGTTCAGTGACGTTTAAATCTCTATGCCATCAGTTTATTCCAAACAAGAGCAAGTGACATTTAGAACATGCGTTTGGCCTAAAATGGACCTTTTAATTCAGTTTTGTGAAGGTATTAGAGTGGATGTAGAATGAATCATGAGAATGATTCCAGGGATAAGGAACTTCAGTTATGGAGAGAGATTTAGTAACTGGTGCTGTTCTCCTTCAAGAAGAGAAGACAAAGAAGATAAAAAAGACAGATTTTTTGTCAAAGCTTTTCGTCTTGCACGCATTTGAGGGCAGCACGGTAGCATTGTGGATAGCACAATTGCTTCACAGCTCCAGGGTCCCAGGTTCGATTCCGGCTTGGGTCACTGTCTGTGCGGAGTCTGCACATCCTCCCCGTGTGTGCGTGGGTTTCCTCCGGGTGTTCCGGTTTCCTCCCACAGTCCAAAGATGTGCAGGTTAGGTGGATTGACCATGATAAATTGCCCTTAGTGTCCAAAATTGCCCTTAGTGTTGGGTGGGGTTACTGGGTTATGGGGATAGGGTGGAGGTGTTGACCTTGAGTAGGGTGCTCTTTCCAAGAGCCGGTGCAGACTCGATGGGCCGAATGGCCTCCTTCTGCACTGTAAATTCTATGATAATCTATGATAATCAGTACAATTTGCAATAATACCAAATGTAAAGCAAACAACAGTTTACCCTGTCAGAGAACGGAGTGCTGATTAATTGAGAAGTAGACTCTGATTGGTAGAGGCGTTGCCATGGGGAATGCACCAGTGGCGGTGACTCTTCTAATACAGGACACATTGTTGTTCCCTTTACATTTTGTATTCTTGCCAATTGTCCTGCTGAGCGAAAGATATAAAAATTTAACAAAAATGTATATTTTTTCAACAATGCTCAAGTTCTGTCCTACCAAATGACCATTCAGAAGAGGTTTGCTAGAGGTGTTCCAAATCATGGCAGATCTGGACAGAGTAGATAGAAAGAAACTGTCCTGATTGGTGCAAGGATTGAGAACACAAGAATACCGATTTAAGATGATTGGCAAAAGAAGTAATGGCTGCTTGAGGAAAGTCTTTACACAGTGTGTCTTTAGGATCTGAATGCATTGCCTGGGTCTGAAGAAGATAGATTCAATCAGGGTCTTCAAAAGAAAATTGGATAATTATCTGAACAGAAGAAATTTTCAGGGCTACATGGAAAAGCCGGGTCAGTAAGACGAGGTGAGTTGTTCTTGCAGAGAGCTAGTACAGTCATGACAGGCTGAATGGCCTCCTTCTGTGCTGTATCCTTTCCAGGATTCTACGGGCGAAAGCAGAAAGACAGTGATTGTGTTGCATTATGCGATATGCCTGTCATAGCTGAATGAGTGGAGTATTTGAATGTTAGTTGTAAGCCCAGAGTGCTCGGCATTGCAGCTGGGTGAGTGATGTGGATGTGGTGGATTGAGCAGCATGAGAGCCTGATGGTAGTTTAGTGGGACTGAAATAGCTGTGAAGATATATTCACTGATCATGACCACTTGTGTGATGTCATTAACCATTTTATGATACCACTGCCAGATCCTTGGCGCCAGATTCTGGGCATTGACATCCCTTGCCACTTTTCCCATTCCCATTGCGAGGATTGTCGTGATGGTTTTTCTAGCACCCCATGCAAATATGGCTCTTCTTCGGTCTTCCTTCATGACTACTGCCTTCAGTGCCACAGAGGCAAACCGTGGAGCCCTCTCTTTAGTGTTTCCTTTTTTTCTGTAGAATTGTAGCAATATTGTTCAAGAGTAGCAGCGCCCAATGATTCAGTGCAGTTTTTATTTAAGAGGGACAGATTGTCTTTAAGAACTGAAGACTAGCTGGAACAGATGTGCCACTGCAACAGGTGTTGCAGCTAGCCTTGCATGCTGTTTAAAAGTGTTTAATTTTTAAAATTCATTTTACAGGATGTGGGCATTGCTGGCTCAGCCAATATTTATTACCCATCCCCAATTATCCTTGAGAATGTGGTGGTGCGCTGTCCTCTTGAACCACTACAGTCCATGTGCACCCATAGTGCTGTTCGGGAGGGAGTTCCAGGATCTTGACCCAGTGACGGTGAATGTG
Organism: Scyliorhinus torazame; assembly: GCF_047496885.1. Classification (NCBI taxonomy): domain Eukaryota; kingdom Metazoa; phylum Chordata; class Chondrichthyes; order Carcharhiniformes; family Scyliorhinidae; genus Scyliorhinus; species Scyliorhinus torazame. Next base: position 79,661,602 of record NC_092712.1, read on the forward strand.
GTGCCAATCAAGCAGCTGTTTTGTCCTGGATGGTGTCAAGCTTCTTGAGTGTTGTTGGAGCTGCACTCATCCAGACAAGTGGAGAGTATTCCATCTCACTCCTGACTGGTGCCTTATAGATGTTGACAGACTTTGGAGAGTCAAGAGGTCAGATACTCACCACAGGATTCCTAGCTTCTGACCTGCTCTTGTAGCCACAGTATTTACATGGCTAGTTCAGTTCTGTTTCTGCATAATGGTAATCCCCAGAATGTTGATAGTGGGGGATTCAATGATGGGAATGCCATTGAATGTTAAGGGGCGATGGTTAGACCCTCTCTTATAGGAGATGGTCATTGCCTTGCACTTGCATGGTGCAAATGTTATTGCCAGCCCATGTTTGGTTATTGTCCATGTCTTGCTGCATTTGAACATGGAGTGCTTCAGTATCTGAAGAGTTACAAATGGTGCTGAACATTGTCTTCAGTGGCTTTATAACAGTAACAGAAGAAACAGTGTATATATAAATATAAACATAGTGCAAAAGCCGTCTTCCTCTCTCCCAGGTCCCACCTACTCTACACTAAATTACCCCCACGCCCCCCCCTCTCCCCCCGTTCTGCTGACAGTTAATTTTCCCTAAAGAAGTCAACGAACGGCTGCTACCTCCAAACGAACCCTAACAGTGACCCTCTCAAGGCGAACTTAATTTTCTCCAGACAGAGAAAGCTAGCCATGTCCGATAGCCAGGTCTCCGATTTTGGCGGCTTTGAGTCCCTCCAAGCTAATAATATCCGTCTCCGGGCTACCAGGGAAGCAAAGGCCAGAACGTCTGTCTCTTTCTCCTTCTGGATACCCAGGTCTTCCGACACTCCGAAAATCGCCACCTCTGGACTCGGCACCACCCTCGTTTTCAATACTTTGGACATGACATCCGCAAACCGCTGCCAGAATCCTCTAAGCTTCGGGCATTCCCAGAACATATGAACATGGTTCGCTGGTCCTCCCGCACACCTTGCGCACCTATCTTCCACCCCAAAGAACCTGCTCATCCAGGCCACTGTCATGTGGGCCCGGTGAACAACCTTAAGTTGTATCAGGCTGATGTTGCGGACGCGTTGACTCTGCTCAACGCATCCTCCCAGAGACCGTCCTCTATCTCTCCACCTAACTCCTCTTCCCATTTGTGTTTCAGCTCCTCAGTCTGTGTTTCCTCTGACCCCGTAAGCTCCTTATAAATGTCCGAAACCCTCCCTTCTCCCACCCACACTCTGGAAACTACGTGGTTCTCACTTCTAATCTTATTATGACTGGCAAGTTGTTGATGAAGCAGCTGAAGATGGTTGGGTATAGGACACTACCCTGAGGAAGTCCTGTAGTGATGTCTTGGAATTGTGATGATTGTCCCCCAGCAACCACAACCTTCTTCCTTTGTGTTATGTGTGACTCCAACTAACGGAGATTTTCCCCTCTGATTCCCATTGATTCTAGTTTTGCTAGTGCTTCTTGATGTAACACTCGGTCAAATGCTGCCTTGATGTCAAGGGCAGTCATTCTCACCTCACCTCTGGAGTTCAGCTCTTTTGTCTGTGTTTCAACCAAGCCTGGAATGAGACCAGGAGCTGAGTGGCCTTGGTGAAACCCAAACTGATTGCTGCTAATAAAGTGCCACTTGACAGTGCTGTTGATGACCCCGTCCAACAATTTGCTGATGATTGGGAGTAGACTGATAGGGTGGTAATTGGCTGGATTGGATGTGTCCTGCTTTTTGTGTACAGGACATACCTGGGCAATTTTTCACATTGCTGGGTACATGCCAGTATTGTAGCTATACTGGAACAGCTTGGCTGGAGACACAGCAAATTTTGAAGCACAAGTCTTCAGTACAATTGCTGGAATGCTGTCAGGGCCCATAGCCTTTGCAGTAACCAATGCCTTCAGCCATTTCTTGATATCACATAGAGTGAATTGAATTGGCTGAAGACTGGCATCTGTGATGCTGGGGACCTCAGTCATAGAATATCATAGAATTTACAATGCAGAAGGACTGAGTTTCAACTCTGTCTCTGTTGTAGTACAAATGCCTGCCCTGAGGGGCTCCATGAGAGCTCAGCATTATGCCCATCTGAGCATTGACTGCATGCTGAACTGAAAATTGTCGCAAATGCTTCAGTCTTATCTTTTGCATTGATGTGCTGGGCTCCTCCGTCATTGAGGATGGGGATATTTGTGTTGATTCCTCTTGCAGTGAGTTGTTTAATTGTCCACCACCAGTCATGACTGGATGTGGCAGGATTACAAAACTTAAACCTGATCTGTTAGTTGTGAAATCGCTTAGCTTTGTCTGTTACTTGCTGCATATATTGGCATGCAAGTAGTCCTGAGTTGTAGCTTTACCAATTTGACACCTTATTTTAGGCGTGCCTGGTGTTGCCCCTGGCATGCTCTCCTGCACCCTTCATTGAACCATTTATTAGGCCATTGTTGAATGTGTAGCCTGCCAGCAGTGTGGGTCCTGCTTGGCTGCCTTCCTCAAAGGAAATGAGTGGATTGCAGATTGCGACCCCATCCCCATAAATAGATGCAGACTTATCTTTAGCCCAAATATACACAGTTCAGCATGCAGTCAATGCTCCGGTGGGCATAATGCTGGGCTGTCATGGAGTCCCTCAGGGCAGGCATTTAAACTACCACAGAGGCAGAGTTGAAAAATGTGGTCCTTTATGAGTAGATAGTTCTGCGATGTGATAAGGGAGAACATTTTAGCAGTGTGGCTACCATGGGTGTGCTAATGGATACCTTTTTTTATAGTCCAAGATAAGTAGGCTCCTGTGTAAAAGAACCCAGAGACTCATAGGCAAGTTAATCTTGACCATCTATGGCTTCATATTTTGCATGTTTGGGGTCAGTGATATTGTAGTTCTGTTCAAGTTGGTTTGGGGTTGCTGATCACTGCTTTTTGAAAGCAGCCTACCACCATGCCTACTTGAAATGATAGGCACCTTCTAATTTGTAAATTGGGGTTGTGTGATGTAAATAGGGCCCAGACTGCTGTTTAGCTTGGGACTGGTGCCACACACACATTCTGACAAGTCACAATACAATAACAACTTGCACCTTTAATATAATAAAATGTTTCAATGTTCAGTCCTCACCCGCCCCCCCCCCTCCTACTACTGCTCCTTCCCCTCCCCCCCCCCAACCCCCTTCCCCCACCAACTAACCTTCAGCCTTAGAGCTTAGGTCTTAGGCAGCTGAAGGCACAGCCACCAATGGGGATGGTTAAAACTGGTGATGCTTAAGAGTACAGATTTAGATAAGCCCTGATATTTTGGAGGGATGGGAAAGATTACAGAGGTAGGGTAGAACAAGGTCCTGCCATATTTGAAGACAGGGATGAGAATGTTAATATTGAGGAGTTGCTTGAACTGGAGCCAATGTAAATTAGCACAGGGGCAATGGGTGAACTGGACATGGTCGCAGAGTTTATGATGAGCTGAAGTTTACGATGGGTAGAACATGGGAGGCCCATCTGGAGTACATTGGAATCATCTAGTCAGAGACAACCAAAACATGATGATGGTTTCAGTGGAAAATGAGCTGCAACAGCAACAGAATCGCAGATGTTAGGTCCTCTTAGTAATGTTACGACCCTCTTGGGGGCCAAGGACTTTGCTCAATAGGATTCCCCGTCTTTACCACAGAGTATGAACTCCACTGGTAATTGGGGGCAGGGTTTCCACTTAACAACTTTACCTGCAGGAAGTGCTGCCATCTCCAGCTCCTCCAAGACCGAGTTAGGGAACTGGAGCTGGAGTTGGAAGAACTTTGGATCATTCGGGAGGCAGAAGGGGTCATAGATAGCAGCTTCAGGGAATTAGTTACACCAAAGATTGGAGATAGGTGGGTAACTGTAAGAGGGACTGGGAAAAAGCAGTCGGTGCAGGGATCCCCTGCGGTCGTTCCCCTGAGAAACAAGTATACCGCTTTGGATACTTGTGGGGGGGACGACTTACCAGGGGTAAGCCATGGGGTACGGGCCTCTGGCACGGAGTCTGTCCCTGTTGCTCAGAAGGGAAGGGGGGAGAGGAGCAGAGCATTAGTAATTGGGGACTCTATAGTCAGGGGCACAGATAGGAGATTTTGTGGGAGCGTGAGAGACTCACGTTTGGTATGTTGCCTCCCAGGTGCAAGGGTACGTGATGTCTCGGATCGTGTTTTCCGGGTCCTTAGGGGGAGGGGGAGCAGCCCCAAGTCGTGGTCCACATTGGCACTAACGACATAGGTAGGAAAGGGGACAAGGATGTCAGGCAGGCTTTCAGGGAGCTAGGATGGAAGCTCAGAACTAGAACAAACAGAGTTGTTATCTCTGGGTTGTTGCCCGTGCCACGTGATAGTGAGATGAGGAATAGGGAGAGAGAGCATTTAAACACGTGGCTACATGGATGGTTCAGGCGGGAGGGATTCAGATTTCTGGATAACTGGGGCTCTTTCTGGGGAAGGTGGGACCTCTACAGACAGGATGGTCTACATCTGAACCTGAGGGGCACAAATATCCTGGGGGGGAGATTTGTTAGTGCTCTTTGGGGGGGTTTAAACTAATGCAGCAGGGGCATGGGAACCTGGATTGTAGTTTTAGGGTAAGGGAGAATGAGAGTATAGAGGTCAGGAGCACAGATTTGACGTCGCAGGAGGGGGCCAGTGTTCAGGTAGGTGGTTTGAAGTGTGTCTACTTCAATGCCAGGAGTATACGAAACAAGGTAGGGGAACTGGCAACATGGGTTGGTACCTGGGACTTCGATGTTGTGGCCATTTCGGAGACATGGATAGAGCAGGGACAGGAATGGATGTTGCAGGTTCCGGGGTTTAGGTGTTTTAGTAAGCTCAGAGAAGGAGGCAAAAGAGGGGGAGGTGTGGCGCTGCTAGTCAAGAGCAGTATTACGGTGGCGGAGAGGATGCTAGATGGGGACTCTTCTTCCGAGGTAGTATGGGCTGAAGTTAGAAACAGGAAAGGAGAGGTCACCCTGTTGGGAGTTTTTTATAGGCCTCCTAATAGTTCTAGGGATGTAGAGGAAAGGATGGCGAAGATGATTCTGGATAAGAGCGAAAGTAACAGGGTAGTTATTATGGGAGACTTTAACTTTCCAAATATTGACTGGAAAAGATATAGTTCGAGTACAATAGATGGGTCGTTTTTTGTACAGTGTGTGCAGGAAGGTTTCCTGAAACAATATGTTGACAGGCCAACAAGAGGCGAGGCCACGTTGGATTTGGTTTTGGGTAATGAACCAGGCCAGGTGTTGGATTTGGAGGTAGGAGAGCACTTTGGGGACAGTGATCACAATTCGGTGACGTTTACGTTAATGATGGAAAGGGATAAGTATACACCGCAGGGCAAGAGTTATAGCTGGGGGAAGGGCAATTATGATGCCATTAGACGTGACATGGGGGGGATAAGGTGGAGAAGTAGGCTGCAAGTGTTGGGCACACTGGATAAGTGGGGCTTGTTCAAGGATCAGCTACTGCGTGTTCTTGATAAGTATGTACCGGTCAGACAGGGAGGAAGGCGTCGAGCGAGGGAACCGTGGTTTACCAAGGAAGTGGAATCTCTTGTTAAGAGGAAGAAGGAGGCCTATGTGAAGATGAGGTGTGAAGTTTCGGTTGGGGCGATGGATAGTTACAAGGTAGCGAGGAAGGATCTAAAGAGAGAGCTAAGACGAGCAAGGAGGGGACATGAGAAGTATTTGGCAGGAAGGATCAAGGAAAACCCAAAAGCTTTCTATAGGTATGTCAGGAATAAGCGAATGACTAGGGAAAGAGTAGGACCAGTCAAGGACAGGGATGGGAAATTGTGTGTGGAGTCTGAAGAGATAGGCGAGATACTAAATGAATATTTTTCGTCAGTATTCACTCAGGAAAAAGATAATGTTGTGGAGGAGAATGCTGAGCCCCAGGCTAATAGAATAGATGGCATTGAGGTACGTAGGGAAGAGGTGTTGGCAATTCTGGACAGGTTGAAAATAGATAAGTCCCCGGGACCTGATGGGATTTATCCTAGGATTCTCTGGGAGGCCAGGGAAGAGATTGCTGGACCTTTGGCTTTGATTTTTATGTCATCATTGGCTACAGGAATAGTGCCAGAGGACTGGAGGACAGCAAATGTGGTCCCTTTGTTCAAAAAGGGGAGCAGAGACAACCCCGGCAACTATAGACCGGTGAGCCTCACGTCTGTAGTGGGTAAAGTCTTGGAGGGGATTATAAGAGACAAGATTTATAATCATCTAGATAGGAATAATATGATCAGGGATAGTCAGCATGGCTTTGTGAAGGGTAGGTCATGCCTCACAAACCTTATTGAGTTCTTTGAGAAGGTGACTGAACAGGTAGACGAGGGTAGAGCAGTTGATGTGGTGTATATGGATTTCAGCAAAGCGTTTGATAAGGTTCCCCACGGTAGGCTATTGCAAAAAATACAGAGACTGGGGATTGAGGGTGATTTAGAGACGTGGATCAGAAATTGGCTAGCTGAAAGAAGACAGAGGGTGGTGGTTGATGGGAAATGTTCAGAATGGAGTACAGTCACAAGTGGAGTACCACAAGGATCTGTTCTGGGGCCGTTGCTGTTTGTCATTTTTATCAATGACCTAGAGGAAGGCACAGAAGGGTGGGTGAGTAAATTTGCAGACGATACTAAAGTCGGTGCTGTTGTCGATAGTGTGGAAGGATGTAGCAGGTTACAGAGGGATATAGATAAGCTGCAGAGCTGGGCTGAGAGGTGGCAAATGGAGTTTAATGTAGAGAAGTGTGAGGTGATTCACTTTGGAAGGAATAACAGGAATGCGGAATATTTGGCTAATGGTAAAGTTCTTGAAAGTGTGGATGAGCAGAGGGATCGAGGTGTCCATGTACATGGATCCCTGAAAGTTGCCACCCAGGTTGATAGGGTTGTGAAGAAGGCCTATGGAGTGTTCGCCTTTATTGGTAGAGGGATTGAGTTCCGGAGTCGGGAGGTCATGTTGCAGCTGTACAGAACTCTGGTACGGCCGCATTTAGAGTATTGCGTACAGTTCTGGTCACCGCATTATAGGAAGGACGTGGAGGCTTTGGAGCGGGTGCAGAGGAGATTTACCAGGATGTTGCCTGGTATGGAGGGAAAATCTTATGAGGAAAGGCTGATGGACTTGAGGTTGTTTTCGTTGGAGAGAAGAAGGTTAAGAGGAGACTTAATAGAGGCATACAAAATGATCAGGGGGTTGGATAGGGTGGACAGTGAGAGCCTTCTCCCGCGGATGGATATGGCTGGCACGAGGGGACATAACTTTAAACTGAGGGGTAATAGATATAGGACAGAGGTCAGAGGTAGGTTCTTTACGCAAAGAGTAGTGAGGCCGTGGAATGCCCTACCTGCTACAGTAGTGAACTCGCCAACATTGAGGGCATTTAAAAGTTTATTGGATAAACATATGGATGATAATGGCATAGTGTAGGTTAGATGGCTTTTGTTTCGGTGCAACATCGTGGGCCGAAGGGCCTGTACTGCGCTGTATTGTTCTATGTTCTATAAGGGGAACCTCTCAGGATAAAAATCCTGACCGGGGTTCAGGTTGGGGAGGGTGGCCCTTTGGGGAGAGAAGTTGTTTGCTTTGTAATTATTGTATCTACCAAAATAAACCTTTGTTCATTCCTATCCTACCCGTGCATTCCTGCGTCTCCTCCGTTGGATTCTGCAAGAAATAATAATGTTGTTGGAATCCCGTTTGGATCAAACATCAGACCAGGGTTGGAGATGGCAAGTGGTATGGAAGGAGTGAGGGTCATGGATTTTCTTTGAGGAGGGGGATGATGACCTGAAGGGAGAGAACTATTAACAATATTAGCTAACTTGGAGCTAGGAAGGGAAGTCAGTTGGCCAGGAATTAGTGGGAATCGGTTTGAATAAGCAACTCAGAGCCTAGCCAGTACGCAGTGGTGCCGAGTTGTAATGCAGTAGCTCAGGGACAGACAGCTCCCTCTATTACAGATATATAACAACAACCTACATTTATCTGGCACAGCCAACGTAGTAAAACATCCCAAGGCGCTTAATACGAGCAATATCAATAAAACATTTTTGACATTTTTTTGAAGGAGAAATCAGGAAGGATGCCAAAACATCTGAGCCAGTTATTTAAGAGCGTCTGAAAAGGGGATAGAGAGGTAGGGAGGCACAAAGAGGAATTCCTGTGCTTAGTGCCAAGGCAGCTGAAAGAAATAGTAATACATAAATAATAACAAACGTATAAAGGAATAAAACAAGGAATTCACAGGAGGCCACAACTGAAGGAGTGCAGAGACCTCGAAGTGTCATGGGACGAAGAAGCTCCACAAATTGGGAGCAGCGCAACTGTGGAGGGATTTAACAACAAGGGTGCGAATTTTAAAATTGAGCTGCTCTTGGATGGAGACCAGTGAAAGTCAGCAGGCATGAAAGTGATAGGTGTCTGAGGTTTTTGGAGTGAGTTAAGATGTGGGTAGCCAATATTTGAATGAGCACAAGTCTGTGTGGAATGGAATTCGAATATTGAAAACTCTGCCTGGCTGCAGCCTGGGTGAGGGTGCACAGCATAATAATGGGGAAAGAAAAGCTGGCAACATAGCCCATTTCACCCCTTCTACCTGAAAATACTTTTACAATGCATAAAATTAACCATTCATTAATTGGTATGATTTTGGAACTAGATATTCTCTTCAGTGGCTGGAATGATATGGCCTCTGATATGCATTTTGGCATCTTTGTGCCACAGCTCATCTGGTGGCCCTGGCAGTGTCTGCTCAGATACCTTATATGGTCCCAATAGTTGTGTAAGTCACACTGACATTGGGGCTGTATATAGCAAGAACAAGTACTTAGTGACAGCTTAACATTACTCAGTTATGCCGTTGCATCGTTCACGTGGTCTGTATTGCATCTTTCTGTTATATTGAACTTTTGTAATAGTTAAGCTAAACTGTTATCAGAAAGTCTCGTTTTGGAGGTTTCAAAAATAAATCTAATTTCCTTTGTAATATTTTCTCACACAATGGTAAACAAAACATGTACTGCAACATTTAAAGAGTTTTCAAATTTTAATTCTCTTGTGTTTTGCTTTCGTTGAATTAGAGCAGCACGTGCTGAACACGATATGTAATCTGACACAAAACAAGATATGTTGACTTTGAGCAGTTCTGGAAATCTGCCAAATGACATAATAATCGTGGCAAAATCCCCTTCTTAAACTGGAGGGTTAGACCAGAGCTCATTTTGCAGCGAATCGTATCCCTGGATTAATTTTGTTCAACAAATCTCAGTGATCTTAACCAGCCCTACGCATTTTGTAATTGTTTTCTCCTTTCAAAGAACTATAGATGGTTAGAATTTACATTACATTCACTGGTCAGCTGATGCACATCGTGTTGAGTCATAGCGCACACTGCATTCGCTTAGATAAGACATTCAATGTGTCTCTCAGTGTTTATAAACTGAATGTGCAGCAGCAATTACAGCCTGTGGCAAAATGTTTTATTGCACCGTTGCTGGTTCTGTTATAATGTGTAATTCCAAGGAGTATGAAGGAAGTAGATAAGGAAATTGACTTAGAAAATGAGTTCCATTCTTTTAACACCATTGTCTTTTGGAAGTCTTCTGATTGATATAAAAGGGAAGTGAGTTCTTATTGTCCCAAATATTACGTGTTTGCCTTACTTTGCTGTATCCTTTACTCAATGTGATTAGTCAGATCAGAGATTTCCATTTGCAGCATTTTCCTGTTCATAAACAAGTTTAATGTTTTGCCAGTTCCATAGCAATGGATAGTTGATTACTGACATTACAGGATAATGGATATGTGGAGATGATTACACAGAATAAAAGACAATTTGAAGTTATAAATGCACTTCTCACAAACTATGAATAATTCCATATATTTTAATGCTGGCTTCCACTACACTTGTGTCCGGGTAAAAGTTACAGTTTGTATCTGTACATACAGCACCGATTACATGTAACCCACAATCTTAACACAAACCCAATATGCAGGTCTCAAGCTTATACGATGCATACTAAAACTGCACCATTATTATTCGAAAAATTATATGAGATGCCCTCTCTTTGGCCTGCAACAAACTGCATTACATGGCTGTGTTATAATGTGGAAAACAAGAATGAAAGACTCATGGGAATGGAGTTCATGGGTAGAATTACTCCTATTGTTGTTGGATTATTTGGCCAGAAATCACATGGGAGCTTGACCAATCTCCTGCAGAATCCACAGAAAGCCTACAGTGCAGAAGGAGGCCATTCGGCCCATTGAATCTGCAACGACCCTTTGAAAGAGCATCCTACCTAGGCCCATTCCTCTGCCCTATCCCTGTAACCCCACCTAATCTGCACATCTTTTGACTGTGGAAGGAAATCGGAGCACCCGGAGGAAACTCACGCAGACATGGGGAAAACGTGCAAACTCCACACAGTCACCCGAGGCAGGAATCGAACCTGGGACCCTGGCAGCAGTGCTAACCACTGTGCCACCATGCCGCCCATCATGGAAGATCATGTGGGAGGGCTATGAAATAATTAAGTGTTTAGGGATGTCAAAAGCCACTAAGTTAGATGAGGTATCAGATGAAAGTAGGTAATCCTGGTAGTTGAGAGGATATGGAGTTTAAAAATCAGTTCCGGTTTAAACTGGACATCAAGACTCAGGGTGGTGGCAAACGATGTGATCAATGGTCCTTTCTTCTTCAATTGACTGAACATATCTCAAAAGCTATCCAGATGCCTTAAGGTACAGCTTATTATTGCAATACAACTTTTAGAGAATATACAGATTGTGTACACATATCGCTGAAGCGGGATATAGGCAGCATGTGACTAGCTGCCTGTTGGGTGTGTGTGCATGTGCACACATGCATGTGTGTGTACATATGCATGCATATGTGTGCACATGTGTCATATGTGTTGAATCCCAAGGTTACATGTGTTCGTCGAACTGTCCTGTATTGTGTATGTGAATGTGAGTTTTCAAGAAGAGGGAAACTAACACAACAGCTACAGTATTTCCAAACACAGGGGGATAGGACAAAGAAAATACCAGTTGCATGTTAGCCGTTGGTTAGATGGTTGAAGTCTTGCCTCATCAAGGCTGACACTCCAGTGCAGTACTGAGGGAGTGCTGCATTGTTGGAGGCTGGATGTGCCATCTTTCAGATGAGATGTTAAACCGAGGCCCCATCTGGGTGAGGTAAATTGTCCCTAATGGCGGGATGTCAATTAAGCTCATTAATGATTTACTTGACACCACTTATCCCTGAGGCTGGAATTCAGTGGTGGCTCAGGGGCTTAATGGGACTTCACACTCTCTGATGTCTTCCTCACTTAACTCCCGCCCCTTTAATTCCACCCTGTACCTAGCCCATCCAGATGGCCCCTTTCTCCGCCCATAATCATATCATCTCTCACCCCCTGCCACGTCGCAACAACCACCCCCCTTTCCCTCCCCCCAGTCCCCCCTTCCGCTTCCCGCCTCCCCCTGCCATCCCTCTCGGCCTTCTCCCCACCACCTCACTTCCGTTCACCAGTATAACCTGCTAGCGCAGCAGCCCCTGCCCAAACGCACTCTCCAATGACCTCTCCCTATACACCCCACTCCTCAGCTCAAGGAGGAAGACTCCCTGTTGACCTTACCCTCCCCCATCCAAACAAAGACTTCTCCTGAACTGCAGGCAGTCTTCAGTAAGGCCTTTGACAAGGTCCCTCATGGTAGACTATTACAAAAGGTGAAGTCACACGGGATCAGGGGTGAGCTGGCAAGGTGGATACAGAACTGGCTAGGCCATAGAAGGCAGAGAGTAGCAATGGAGGGATGCTTTTCTAATTGGAGGGCTGTGACCAGTGGTGTTCCACAGGGATCAGTGCTGGGACCTTTGCTCTTTGTAGTATATATAAATGATTTGGAGGAAAATGTAACTGGTCTGGTTAGTAAGTTTGCAGACGACACAAAGGTTGGTGGAATTGCGGATAGCGATGAGGACTGTCGGAGGATACAGCAGGATTTAGATTGTCTGGAGACTTGGGCGGAGAGATGGCAGATGGAGTTTAATCCGGACAAATGTGAGGTAATGCATTTTGGAAGGTCTAATGCAGGTAGGGAATATACAGTGAATGGTAGAACCCTCAAGAGTATTGAAAGTCGACTTCCGGGTGCGGCGATGACCAGCTGAGTCGCACGTTTCGGCAGCTCCCTGTGAAACGGACTTTTGGGCTCTTGATAGGAGCCCCAACGGCAATTTTGACGGCTAAAAACACTGTGCGGTAAACCAGAAGGGAATCCCCCCTGGATACGGATGGAAAAAGGAGAGGGAAGTGGCCAGATTGCAGTGGATCCTTTAGAACAGCGGCAAGGAAGGCAAGCAAAAACCAAGATGGCGTCGGAAGGTGGCAGTTTAACATGGGGCCCTGAACAACAAGAGTTCTTGAAATGCTGTGTGGAAGAGATCAAAAAGGAAATGAAGAAAGAGCTGTTGGCCCCGATACTACAGGCGATCGAAGGGCTAAAGGAGGAACAAAAGACCCAGGAGCGGGAGCTTCGGGTCGTGAAGGCAAAGGCAGCCGAGAATGAGGACGATATACAGGGCCTGGTGGTGAAGACGGAGACGCAGGAGGCACATCAGAAACGATGTGTGGAAAGGTTGGAGGCACTGGAAAACAACGCAAGGAGGAACAACCTGAGGATTCTTGGTCTTCCTGAAGGTGTGGAGGGAGCGGACGTCGGGGCATATGTGAGCACGATGCTGCACTCGTTAATGGGAGCGGAGGCCCCGGCAGGTCCGTTGGAGGTGGAGGGAGCATACCGAGTGATGGCGCGAGGACCGAGAGCAGGAGAAATTCCCAGAGCCATAGTGGTGAGATTCCTCCGTTTTAAGGATAGAGAAATGGTCCTTAGATGGGCGAAGAAAACTCGGAGTAGTAAATGGGAGAACGCGGTGATCCGCGTTTATCAAGACTGGAGTGCGGAGGTGGCGAGAAGGAGGGCGAGCTTTAATCGGGCCAAGGCGGTGCTTCATAAAAAGAAGATAAAATTTGGAATGCTGCAACCGGCAAGACTGTGGGTCACATATCGAGAGAGGCACCACTACTTTGAGACGGCGGATGAAGCGTGGACTTTTATTGTGGAAGAAAAACTGGAATGAGCGGGTTATTAAAAAGAACGTTCGAACAAAGTGGTGGGGCGAATGTGGGGGGCAAAGAGGGGTTTTATGTACTAATCCTGCGATGTGGTAACTTTTCTCTCTCCCACAGGTGGTGATGGGGGGAGGAGGGGAGGTGGAGGAGATGGGGCGTTGGCCATTGGGAGCGGGGCCAAGGGAGAAGCGCGGGCTTGGTTCCCGCGCTATGATAATCATGGCGGGAATAGAGAAGCAGGAAGGAGGGGGCATCGCACGGTGCGAGCCGAGGTCACGGGGGGAAGCCGAGGTCAGCCAGAGTTTGCTGACTTCTGGGAGCAACATGGGGGGAGTAATTACGCTAGCGGGGGATCTAGCGGGGGGGGGGTGGGAGGGGGGAATTACTGGGTTGCTGCTGCTGGGGAGAGGGGGGAGCTGGTATGGGAGAGGATGGGCGGGGGGGCACCGCCTGGGGGAGATACAGCTGCGTGGGAACCGGGTGAGGAGCTGGAAAAAGGTGATGGCTAATCGACAAGGGGGGGGGGGTAGGAAGCCCCCCAACTCGGCTGATCACGTGGAACGTGAGAGGGCTGAACGGGCCGATAAAGAGGGCACGTGTACTCGCACACCTTAAGAAACTTAAGGCAGATGTGGTTATGTTACAGGAAACGCACCTGAAACTGATCGACCAGGTTAGGCTACGCAAAGGATGGGTGGGGCAGGTGTTCCATTCGGGGCTAGATGCGAAAAACAGGGGGTTGCTATATTAGTGGGGAAGCGGGTAATGTTCGAGGCAAAGACTATAGTGGCGGATAACGGGGGCAGATACGTGATGGTGAGTGGCAAACTACAGGGGGAGACGGTGGTTTTGGTAAACGTATATGCCCCGAACTGGGATGATGCCAATTTTATGAGGCGGATGCTAGGACGCATTCCGGACCTAGAGATGGGAAAGCTGATAATGGGGGGAGATTTCAATACGGTGTTGGAACCAGGGCTGGATAGGTCGAAGTCCAGGACTGGAAGGAGGCCGGCAGCAGCCAAGGTACTTAAAGATTTTATGGAGAAGATGGGAGGTGTAGACCCGTGGAGATTTAGCAGACCTAGGAGTAAGGAGTTCTCGTTTTTCTCCTATGTCCATAAAGTCTACTCGCGAATAGACTTTTTTGTGCTGGGTAGGGCATTGATCCCGAAGGTGAGGGGAACGGAGTATACGGCTATAGCCATTTCGGATCACGCTCCACACTGGGTGGACTTGGAGATAGGGGAGGAAACAGGAGGGCGCCCACCCTGGAGAATGGACATGGGACTAATGGCAGATGAGGGGGTGTGTCTAAGGTTGAGGGGGTGCATTGAAAAGTACTTGGAACTCAATGATAATGGGGAGGTCCAGGTGGGAGTGCTCTGGGAGGCGTTGAAGGCGGTGGTTAGAGGGGAGCTGATATCAATAAGGGCACATAAAGGGAAGCAGGAGAGTAAGGAACGGGAGCGGTTGCTGCAAGAACTTTTGAGGGTGGACAGACAATATGCGGAAGCACCGGAGGAGGGACTGTACAGGGAAAGGCAAAGGCTACATGTAGAATTTGACTTGCTGACTACAGGCACTGCAGAGGCACAATGGAGGAAGGCACAGGGTGTACAGTACGAATATGGGGAGAAGGCGAGCAGGTTGCTGGCACACCAATTGAGGAAAAGGGGAGCAGCGAGGGAAATAGGGGGAGTGAGGGATGAGGAAGGAGAGATGGAGCGGGGAGCGGAGAGAGTGAATGGAGTGTTCAAGACATTTTATAAAAAATTATATGAAGCTCAACCCCCGGATGGGAGGGAGAGAATGATGGGCTTCTTGGATCGGCTGGAATTTCCCAAGGTGGAAGAGCAGGAAAGGGTGGGACTGGGAGCACAGATCGAGGTAGAAGAAGTGGCGAAAGGAATTAGGAGCATGCAGGCGGGAAAGGCCCCGGGACCGGATGGATTCCCAGTCGAATTCTATAGAAAATATGTGGACTTGCTCGCCCCGGTACTGACGAGGACCTTTAATGAGGCAAAGGAAAGGGGACAACTGCCCCCGACTATGTCTGAAGCAACGATATCGCTTCTCTTAAAGAAGGAAAAGGACCCGCTACAATGCGGGTCCTATAGACCTATTTCCCTCCTAAATGTAGATGCCAAGGTCCTGGCCAAGGTAATGGCAATGAGAATAGAGGAATGTGTCCCGGGGGTGGTCCACGAGGACCAAACTGGGTTTGTGAAGGGGAGACAGCTGAACACGAATATACGGAGGTTGTTAGGGATAATGATGATGGCCCCACCAGAGGGAGAAACGGAGATAGTAGTGGCGATGGATGCCGAGAAAGCATTTGATAGAGTGGAGTGGGATTATTTGTGGGAGGTGTTGAGGAGATTTGGTTTTGGAGAGGGGTATGTTAGATGGGTGCAGCTGTTGTATAGGGCCCCAGTGGCGAGCGTGGTCACGAATGGACGGGGATCTGCATATTTTCGGCTCCATAGAGGGACAAGGCAGGGATGCCCTCTGTCCCCATTATTGTTTGCACTGGCGATTGAGCCCCTGGCGATAGCGTTGAGGGGTTCCAAGAAGTGGAGGGGAGTACTTAGGGGAGGAGAAGAGCACCGGGTATCTTTGTATGCGGACGATTTGCTACTATACGTGGCGGACCCGGCGGAGGGGATGCCAGAAATAATGCGGATACTTGGGGAGTTTGGGGATTTTTCAGGGTATAAATTGAACATGGGGAAAAGTGAGTTGTTTGTGATGCATCCAGGGGAGCAGAGTAGAGAAATAGAGGAGCTACCGTTGAGGAAGGTAACAAGGGACTTTCGTTACCTGGGGATCCAGATAGCTAAGAATTGGGGCACATTGCATAGGTTAAATTTAACGCGGTTGGTGGAACAGATGGAGGAGGATTTCAAGAGATGGGATATGGTATCCCTGTCAATGGCAGGGAGGGTGCAGGCGGTTAAGATGGTGGTCCTCCCGAGATTCCTCTTTGTGTTTCAGTGCCTCCCGGTGGTGATAACAAAGAACAAAGAACAAAGAAATGTACAGCACAGGAACAGGCCCTTCGGCCCTCCAAGCCCGTGCCGACCATACTGCCCGACTAAACTACAATCTTCTACACTTCCTGGGTCCGTATCCTTCTATTCCCATCCTATTCATATATTTGTCAAGATGCCCCTTAAATGTCCCTATCGTCCCTGCTTCCACTACCTCCTCCGGTAGTGAGTTCCAGGCACCCACTACCCTCTGCGTAAAAAACTTGCCTCGTACATCTACTCTAAACTTTGCCCCTCTCACCTTAAACCTATGCCCCCTAGTAATTGACCCCTCTACCCTGGGGAAAAGCCTCTGACTATCCACTCTGTCTATGCCCCTCATAATTTTGTATACCTCTATCAGGTCGCCCCTCAACCTCCTTCTGATTACGAAGGCTTTTTTTAAAAGGATTGAAAAGAGCATCATGGGTTTTGTGTGGGCCGGGAAGACCCCGAGAGTGAGGAAGGGATTCTTACAGCGTAGCAGGGATAGGGGGGGCTGGCACTACCGAGCCTAAGTGAGTATTATTGGGCCGCTAATATTTCAATGGTGAGTAAGTGGATGGGAGAGGAGGAGGGAGCGGCGTGGAAGAGATTAGAGAGGGCGTCCTGTAGGGGGACTAGCCTACAGGCTATGGTGACAGCCCCATTGCCGTTCTCACCGAGGAACTACACCACAAGCCCAGTGGTGGTGGCTACACTGAAGATTTGGGGACAGTGGAGACGGCATAGGGGAAAGACTGGAGCCTTGGGGGGGTCCCCGATAAGAAACAACCATAGGTTTGCCCCGGGGGGAATGGATGGGGGATATGGAATGTGGCAAAGAGCAGGAATAACGCAACTGAAAGATCTGTTTGTGGATGGGAAGTTCGCGAGTCTGGGAGCGCTGACCGAGAAATATGGGTTGCCCCAAGGGAATGCATTCAGGTATATGCAACTGAGGGCTTTTGCGAGGCAACAGGTGAGGGAATTCCCGCAGCTCCCGACACAAGAGGTGCAGGACAGAGTGATCTCAAAGACATGGGTGGGGGATAGTAAGGTGTCAGATATATATAGGGAAATGAGGGACGAAGGGGAGACTATGGTAGATGAACTAAAAGGGAAATGGGAAGAAGAGCTGGGGGAGGAGATCGAGGAGGGGCTGTGGGCAGATGCCCTAAGCAGGGTAAACCCGTCGTCCTCGTGTGCCAGGCTAAGCCAGATTCAGTTTAAGGTATTACACAGGGCACATATGACTGGAGCACGGCTCAGTAAATTTTTTGGGGTGGAGGATAGGTGTGCGAGGTGCTTGAGAAGCCCAGCGAATCATACCCATATGTTTTGGTCATGCCCGGCACTACAGGGGTTTTGGATGGGGGTGGCACCGCCCACTTAAAGCAGCAATGCCCTGCAAAAGGCAGGCAATGTTTAAATTGCGGGAAGCCTGGACATTATGCAGCCTTGTGCAGGTCTGCACCACCAGTCAAGGGCCAGTGATCCCAATTTCAACTCAAGCACTTTCGATGTGTACAGATTCTGATCCTGGTAGCACTATGGATCCAGAGGACGACTGCCTGGTGTCTCCCTATCATGTGGGCATCATCACTACGTGGGAGTATGCCTCCTCAAATTCAGCAAGACGCCTATCTATCCTCAATGTGGGTTCCGCGGATGAATGGCGTGCTGTCATACACGTAAATCAATGCAGCATACAGTTCAAGATGGACACTGGTGCTTCTGTCAATCTCATCTCTCAAGCTGATTTTGACCGCATTAAAAAGCAACCCAAAATTCTTCTGCCAGCCTGCCAGCTCCTCGATTATAATGGCAATGCCACAACTGCACTAGGATCCTGTCATCTCTTCATCTCCAACAAGCCCGTCAATGCCACACTGTGATTTGAAATCAGCAAGCCTGATAAGGCATCCCTGCTTGGTGCCCATGCATGCCAGCTACTCAACCTCGTACAGCGAGTCCATGCCATGTCTTCTTCCAATGTGGATCTTCAGGCTGACATTGATGACATCCTTGCTCAATATCAGGATGTGTTTAGTAAATGGGTACGCTGCCATATTGCTACAAGATCCTACTCAGGCCTGATGCCACGCCTGTAATCCATGCACCACGCCGGGTGCCGGCTCCCCTGAAGGAACGTTTAAAGGCACAGCTACAGGAGTTCCAAGACCAGGGCATCATATCCAAAGTGACGGAACCGGCTGACTGGGTCAGCTCGATGGTCTGTGTGAAGAAGACCTCAGGAGAGTTGCGGATATGCATAGATCCCAAAGATCTTAACCAGAACATAATGCGGGAACACTACCCGATCCCGAAGTGGGAGGACCTGACCAGTGAGATGGCACATGCCAAATTCTTCACGAAGCTAGATGCATCGCGTGGTTTCTGGCAGATACAACTGGACGAGTCCAGCAGGAATCTCTGCACATTCAACACACCATTTGACAGGTACTGTTATAACCGTATGCCGTTCGGCATTGTCTCAGCCTCTGAAATCTTCCATAGGATAATGGAGCAGATGATGGAGGGCATTGAGGGTGTGCGTGTCTACGTAGATGATGTAATCATATGGTCCACAACCCCCGAGGAACACATATCTCGTCTCAAACAAATCTTTTGACGTGTCCATGCAAATGGCCTCAAGCTGAACAAGGCCAAGTGCTCCTTTGGCATGTCTTCCATCAAGTTCTTGGGCGACCAGATATCCCAGCAGGATGTGCGACCAGATTCGGACAAGGTCAAGGCCATTAACGCCATGAAGACCCCGGAAGACAAAAAGGCGGTACTACGCTTCCTTGGAATGGTGAACTTCTTGGGAAAATTCATTCCCAACCTGGCATCACACACCATGGCTCTCAGGCATCTGGTGAAGAAATCCACTGCATTCCAGTGTCTACCCACACATCAAGCAGAGTGGCTCGAGCTCAAATCAAAGCTCACTACTGCTCCGGTCCTAGCATTTTTTGACCCGGACAGGGAAACAAAAATCTCCACGGACGCAAACCGTCCGTGTGGTGTGTGGTGTGGTGCTCCTCCAGAGGGATGACTCCTCGTCCTGGGCCCCAGTTGCTTATGCGTCAAGGGCCATGACTCCTACTGAACAGAGATACACCCAGATAGAAAAAGAGTGCCTGGGCCTCCTAACCGGCATTGTAAAGTTCCATGACTACGTCTACAGTCTACCAACATTCACAGTGGAGACTGACCACAGACCCTTGGTCCATATCATTCATAAGGACCTGAATTTCATGACGCCCAGGCTTGAGCGTATTCTCCTTCGACTCCGAAGGTACGATTTTGAGTTTGTATACACATCAGGCAAGGAGCTGATAATTGATGGAGGCTGGTCAGCTCCAGCTGTTGTTGTTTGACAGACTGCTCCCAGATCGTTTGTAGTTCGTATGGCTGATGGCTCCATTGTCAGGCGCAACAGAAGAGCACTGCGCAAAGTTGCCTGCCCACCACCAGATCTTACTTTTCCATATGTTGCTATGCCTCCTCCGAACACCTCACTCCATGAGGCCACCAATCTGGCAGCAATCCCGCCTGTCAAGGCGCTGTTGTCCCCACCTCCACCTCTCAGGCGGTCGACAAGGATCAGACGCAAGCCCCAAAGATTGGACTTATAGACATTTATCTTGTGAATTTTGTTCTGTATCTGCACGCTAGACGCCTGTTATGTATATATTCATCCACTCGGCATTCAATGTAAATAGTTACACATGTAAATACAGTCGCATGTGCTCCAAGCAACCAACATTTTTTTAAAAAAGGGGTGATGTCATGATATGCACTCATGCACATAATGAGATACAGACAGGCAGTGACAGACACCCAGTACAGCCAATCAACACACAGGACAGAACACAACCAATCACCAGGCAGAACACTAGAGGGTGGTCTCCCACTATAAAACACACGAGGCATCAACACTCTGCCTCTTTCCACTGGTGACAACTGTAGTGACAGTCAGGGTGTATATATCAATTAGCACCTTCTACACGTGGCTCAGAGCTAGTCTGGTCGAGTTAGTTATAGTAAGCACACTTAGATTAGTAGAGTGTCAAACCCACAGCGAACTGTGTGCACTGCTTAACAAGTTCAATAAAGCATTTGAAAATCGCTTACTGTCACGAGTAGGCTTCAATGAAGTTACTGTGAAAAGCCCCTAGTCGCCACATTCTGGTGCCTGTTCGGGGAGGCTGGTACGGGACCAACATCACAGTTTGGAGTCTACTTTCAAATCCAACTGCATCCAGTTGCAGTTCGTGTTACCCCATGGTCATCCATGGTCGCGAAAAGCATGATATAAATGCAAGTCTCTCTTCCTTTCTTTCATGGTATCTGACAATTCAATACATCAAGATTGGTTTAACACTGTTAAATATTTTTCCTTAAAAGGTTTTGTTTTGTTTTTCTCACAACAGCTTTCAAGTGCCGTGATTATTTCCACATGCTTTCAGCAGTTTTTAATCAGAAAGAAGTTTAGGCTTCATAATATTGTCTTTATTTGTCAGTTTTTTTTGTACAATCCCCTTCTCAACTCGTTATCATACCAGCTGTCAACTAGGCTTCAAATCACAAACTATTATTTGTGTTTGGAGCGCTGCCTAATTCAAGAATAAAGCAATATTCATTGCACATGTAGCAGCCAAGATTTTAGTAAATTGGTCCGTGGTGGATCAGGTGATGTCTGCCCACATGACGCAGGGACAGAGTACAGGCCTTCTCTACTTCCATATATCCCCCCTGAAATTGCCGAGTTCTAATTCTAAAATTATGCCCCCATGTTTTTGGTTTTACCTCAGAGGGAATAATTAGCCTATCTACCCAATCAAATCCTTCAAACATTTTATCACTCTTATCAGATCGCCTTTTAGTCTTTTGTACTCGAGGGAATTCAAGTCATGTTTATGCAACCTGTCCTCCTAATTTGCCCCTCTAAACCTTGGTGTCATTCCAGTGAATCTGCGTTGCATCCCCTCCAAGATCGGTATATTCTTCCAGTGATGAGGTGCCCAAAATTGCACAGTTTTCAGACAGGGTCTGACCAAGGCTCTGTACAACTGAAGCATATCTGCCTCACTTTCATATTCCAGTCCCTGGGGCGATAGATTACATTACCTAATGATTCATACAAAGCTCAGCCATCATCAACAGAAATTCGCTTGGGGATATTGTTAAGCAATAAATCCCGAGTATTAGACGTCTAGCGTCAGCTTTGGCTGTGTGTGCTTCAACAAACGGAAAACCATTCTGGTTATCCAGTTTCACAGGGCTTAGCAATTAAAGATGTCTGATCCTGTGTGCCTGATTCAATGTGGCCAAGCAATGATCTCATCCAAATATCAAAAACAGAAACTGGAGTAACCCAGAGACATGACTCGCGTGCCGGGTCCTGATCTGTTATCATGGGCGTGGCGGTACATCAACCCCTAGATCCTGAAGATGTCTGTCCTAGGAAGTTGAAGCTTTAATTCTGAATCTCTCCTTGGATGAATTTTTTGAAAAGCACCATCAATCAGCCACTGAGGTTGGTGAGTGTTGACATCATAGCACCAAGACTGGATCAGGGATCCTTCCCATCGCAAAAGCCAATGACATGTCTCTTGGTTCTGGCATGTTGGTTAAAAGCTGGTGAGTGTGTCTTCCAACTGTACCATCGTAGTTGGAGGTTTCTCAGACTGTTGATCATTTTCTGATACCACTTCCACTGGCGTTGCTATGGTAATCTTATGTGCGGGAGTTGGTCTCTGCCCACTGGGACTTTCCAGGACCTGGAATGATGATGGACAAACCTGCTCCAGAAAAAGAGATATTGCTGCAGTTAAATCCGAGTCTGAATACTCCTTAATGTTTGAGGACTCAGGACTGTGCTGTTTTGACTGGCTAACGATAGTGATAGTCTTGACCTCTTCTGCTGTCTGGAGGAGATTCAGTGCTACTCAGCATCCCTGCTCAGAAAAGAGAACGGCTGGACAACATACATCAGCTCAAAGATCTGCTTGTTGCCATACCTCAGTCGTTCGCGGATCAAGGCGGTAACTGGGAGTCGTACTCCTACTGCTCCATAAAGTGAAGTGTCCATCATTCGAATCCAAAGGCCTTGGAGCCATTGTATCTCATCTGACAAGATTGTCATATTGACACCTAAATTTGATTTAAAATTTGCTAGATTACCATTTACTAGGATGTCAGTATTACAAATTGAAGAGGCGCATTCTCTGGATGTCAGCCAAGAAACATGGCTGTGTATCTTCAGGGTTTTTTGTCTCAACCTCATGGATTACCTTTGGGATGTCTGTTCAGAGGGGGAGTTTTGACTTGCGCACTTTACCCAAGTGTCCCTTGTAGTGATCTCTGTATATGTTAATACATGATTAATTAATGTGCAGTCAGTACAGTCAGATGCTCACTAGATGGCAACACTAATAGGAACTATAAAAGGAGTTTCCCACTCTTTCTTAGTGTTAGTATGTGTGTTTTGCAGCTAGAGGATAGACATGACCAGCTCAGAGTGCAGTGTAACATATTAATTGGTAATTTAATCTAATCTTAGTTAATTCTATTACTAGTCAAAGTATTAAAGTAAAATAACTCACAAGTATATTATTTTGTTACTCAATAAATAATTTGTCATCAACTGGAAGACTTTGACTGTTTATTATCAAATTAAATACAACTCGGCAAGATAAATGAGTAATATATATATTACATCTCTGTAATATAACATCCCTGTCTGTTGAAGTGGAAATATTGGGCAGTGCTCACAGGACACTGATCTTTACCTATTTCACATTGCAGTGCTGGCAAGGTAGATTTGCTGGGCCGCTCAGGAATTGTTTTCCTTGACTTGGATTATTCCTCCATTTCTGTAACCTGATACGATGGACTGAGGGTTGGTTTCTGACCCAAGTCGTGTTCCCTCCTCTTAGGATGGTTCTGTGTTGTTTACACATGTCAGGCAGTCTAACTTGCTGGATTACCTTGTCTAGGGTAAGATCATCTTTGTTTTCTTTTTTTTTTAAATTTTAGAGTACCCAATTAATTTTTTCCAATTAAGGGGCAATTTAGCGTGTTCAATCCACCTACCTTGCACATCTTTGGGTTGTGGGGGTGAAACCCACGCAAAGATGGGGAGAATGAACAAACTCCACACGGACAATGACCCAGAGCCGGGATTGAACCTGGGACCTCGGCGCCGTGAGACTGCAGTGCTACCACTGTGCCACCGTGCTGCCCTTGGTAAGATCATCTTTAGCTTTTGTGGGTCAAGGAATAATTAGTCTGCAACATACATCACGATTTTATCTCAGGTGAGCCCAGACTTTAAATTGCCACATTCACATCCCTCTGCCAGCCTGTAGAGATTGTTTATGAAGAAATTGATAAATTCCCCAGGCAGTTGGACTCTCTTATTAAATTTGACTCTCCACAAGCCAAGCTGGGGGCTAGCAATATTTGGAGTAGAGGACGAACCGGGAGTGCAGGAGACGAAAGAGGCCGGCATTCTGGCCTTTGCGTCCCTAGTAGCCCAGCGAAGGATCTTGCTAATGTGGAAGGAGGCGAAGCCCCCCAGCCTGGAGGCCTGGATAAATGATATGGCTGGGTTCATAAAGTTGGAGAAGATTAAGTTTGCCTTGAGAGCGTCTGCGCAGGGGATCTACAGGCGGTGGCAACCGTTCCTAGACTATCTCGCGGAGCGTTAGAGGAAGGTCGGTCAGCAGCAGCAGCAACCTTGGGGGGTGGGGGGGGGGATGGGGATGCCCTGGGAGGGGGGGGAGGGGGGGGAAAAGGGGGGACTGCCTGGGAGGGTGGATGAGCAAGAGATAACATGAAGGGTTGGGGAAACTGGCACGTACAGGTGAGGGCCAGTGTACAAAGCTGTGTAAATATATCATTTTGCCATGTATATATCTTGCTCTGCGCGATTTCTCGTTTTTTTTTGTTACGAGGGGGGGGGGTTATTGTTTGTAAGGGAGAAAAATTGTGTTAAAAAACTTTAATAAATATATATTTAAAAAAAAAATTTGACTCTCCAATATTTTATTGGATCTCAGGTTGAAGGATTTTAAACCATCATTAAATTTGGCAGATGACTCATCAATAGCTTGTCATGCAATGATGTCATTTGCAATTGCCCCTCTCAAGTAAAGGAGTGTACTGACTTGCATTTAGACCTGTAGCAATGCTGTATCTTAAAATTCCTCCAAAGACAGTGAAGCTGGAAATGTAAAATTGTGATCCATTTTCAGGATTTTTAAAAGTGTGGGTACAGCTTGATGCACTATCAATTATGACGAGAGTAGAATGTAATCGAGGCTTTATTACACAGAGATGTGTAGCCTCCTACAGCAACTGACGAAATGGCTGCTGCACGGAGAGCACACACATTTATACTCCGCGTACTGGGCGGAGCCAGCAGGCAGGGATCTACCCCCGTACCTGTAGTACAGGGGCCTTACCGTAATACCCATATATATACAGTATAATACAACAGTGGTGACTACCACACAGCTTTAAGAGATGACAGACTTCTCAAATGGGATTGCTGTTCACTGCTGAACACTGGAACTTTCCGCGCTGACTAGTTTTTGGTGGGATTTTCAAAATGATACGGCGCGCAATTGTACCAGCCCCTATTACTACACTATGTAGCCCCCTTTTAATTTATGAGTGGCTCGGTTTAAAACTAATCGAGCAGACAAGCTTTAGGCCAGGATCTTCCATTCCCGTTTGCAGCGGTTATCACGACGGGCAGAAGCGGAAAATCTTGCAAGATCAAGAACATTTATTTTACGTCCTCGTAAAACTCAGTTTGCCATAGTCCATACCTCTTGCTGATGGTGGGGCGGGTTTCCCACTCGTGAACATTTGGATTGTCATTTCCATTAACCTGCATCGAATTATAACCCCTGCTCACTGGTACCATGCCCCGATGCTGGATCATGAGGCTGTGCACACTGACGTGTTTCACAATGGTATATAAGGCAGCTGGGCCTGACAACCTGCACCTTGCTCCTCCATTCGAGGCCCATGTTGTCTGGGCAGCGCTCATGTGATTCAGTGTTAGGCTTTGATGGCAGCATCGGTTTCAGGGGGGAATGTCTCGAAACTCCGATCCCACCAGACCAGTGGCTGCAGGGTGAGGACTGGGGCTTGGCAAAGGGGGAAGTGGTCTCAGGCAGGTTCGGAGGCTGTAGAGCAAGGGCTGGTAGGGCGAAGCTGGTAGGGTGGTGGTGGGGGGATGGGGGCGAGGGGCAATTAAAGGGCCTCCTGACCGAACTGTGCATTTCCATGTGAGCAGACAAGCACAGCTGAGAGACATTACTGGACTCTCAATGGCATTGCAGGAATTCACCAAACTGAAGCAATCATGTGGATTCAGGTGACACTAATCATGCAAACTGGCACTAATTGATCTCCTGGGTTTAACCCCTCGCTCACAGCATAGCATTTCTCCACGGCAATGATGAAACTAAGTGCAATGGAGCAACGCGATAAGCTTTTGAAGAGTGTTGCATTTGTGGCACTGGACAGTTCCAGGAAGACAAGCCTCGGGCGACCCCCGCCATCTTGTATAGCCAGTTTAACAATTGGTGCTGTTGTATACTCCAAACACTGTAAACGTACAGTGCTGTGTATGAGGATGCCAGTGCCTGGGCTGAAAGCAGGTGAGGTTTACAACAGCTTTTTAAAAACATTAATCAGTCGAGTTGATGCCTCCGGGGGTGGGATCCCCATGGGTGAGGGGGAGTGCAGGCAGTGAGGGGGGAAACACCGGCGATATTTCTATGGTGTGGCGTGCCCAATGCTTGTCCGGTGAGGCGAGCCCCCTATACCTCCATGGTGGGGAGCGGCGGGGGTGTAATAGTGTATTAACACTTCTGTTCTTATCAGGGTATCCCTTAAAGATGGTGGCCCGATCTATGTGAAGCCATGTGCTGGCTCTATCAGGCCCTGCCCTACTAGAGTGATGGCGTAAACAATGCCTGCTCATTATTTTCTTTAAAGAGGCTCAAGATCTGGAGCGGAAACTGGTCTGTTCAAACTGGGGAAGTACACGCCAGTTTTCAGTCTGAGCCTGACACTTTGAAAAGATGTGGTGAGGCTGCACCCACTGTTTCATCAAGTAAATAATTTAATTATGTTGAGGTCCTTTGAGGACCCTTTCTGTTCCCTCAGAAATAAAAAGGTTGTTCACAGCTTTTTGGAATCAGAAGCTATCCCTGGAGGGGTCTTTCTGCATATTTAATAACTCTTCATAGCCAGTTCTAGAGATGTGAGTCTTACAAGGTTTGAGTAAACATCATTTATAGAACGCATTTGACAAGGTGCTGGACAAAAGGCTGCTGCATAAGATAAAGGTGCCTGGTATTACAGGTAATGTATTAGCATGGATAGAGATTGGTTAACTGACAGAGAGCAAAGAATGGGGATAAATGGGTACTTGTCTGGTTGGCGATCAGTGGCTAGTGGTGTGCCTCAGGGACCTGGGTATCCTTGTGCATGTATCGCAAAAAGTTGGTTTGCAGGTGCAGCAGGTAATTAAGAAAGCAAATGGAAATTTGTCCTTCATTGCTATCGGGATGGAATTTAAAAGCAGGGAGGTTATGCTGCAGCTGTATAGGGTGCTGGTGAGGCCACACCTGGAGTACGGTGTACAGTTTGGTCTCCTTACTTGAGAAAGGAATGCACTGGCACTGGAGAGGGTGCAGAGGAGATTCACTAGGTTGATTCCGGAGTTGAGAGGATTAGCTTATGAGGAGAGAGTATGTAGACTGGGACTATACTCATTGGAATTTAGAAGAATGAGGGGGGATCTTGTAGAAACATATAAAATTATGAAGGTAATAGATAGGATAGAAGCAGGGAGGTTGTTTCCACTGGCTGGTGAAAGCAGAACTAGGGGGCATAGCCTCAAAATAAGGGGAGCAGATTTAGGACTGAGTTGAGGAGGAACTTCTTCACCCAAAGGGTGGTGAATGTGGAATTTCTTGCCCAGTGAAGCAGTTGAGGCTACATCGTTAAATGTTTTTCAGGCAAAGGTGGATAGATTTTTGAACAGTAAAGGAATAAAAGGTCACAGTGAGGGGGTGGGTAGGTGGAGCTGACTCCACAAAAAGATCAGCCATGATTCTTATTGAAAGGAGGGGCCAGGTGGTCTACTCCTGCTCCTAGTTCTTATGCTCTTATGTTCTAAGATGCCGTGTCGACTGTACATGCTTCTAATTTGAAAGCGGCTTTTTAAACTCAGTGTAAAGGTTTGAGAACAGAAATGTGCTTTTAAAACAGTTGTCCTTAAAATATATCATATCTAACCACATGTTCCACAAGGGGCAGGTTTAGCTCACTGGGCTAAATCGCAGGCTTTTAAAGCAGACCAAGGCAGGCCAGCAGCACGGTTCAATTCCTGTACCCGCCTCCCTGAACAGGCGCCGGAATGTGGCGACTAGGGGCTTTTCACAGTAACTTCATTGAAGCCTACTCGTGACAATAAGCGATTTTCATTTCATGTTCTTGACATTATCCGATCTGTCTCCTGAGGGCAGATTGATTACCCTCTGTGCCCATACTGACTCGCCTCCATTAAGTTGGCGGTTTGGAAGAGAGCTTGAGATCTTAGCTAATTGTATCTTCCCACACACCAGCCCTTGGGGGGCTAAAATTTTCCCAAATGTCTGGATTAGATTCTCAAAATAAAACCAGAAAAGCTTGTGCATAACCTTTTTAAAGTATTAAAATTTCTGGGGATGCTTTGTTAAGTAGATCATGCTTGTCACGCTTGTGTGGCCACAGATCTGCCAGTGTCTCAGGTTTCTGTCTGCAAGCAGCAATTGCATAAATAACTTGTTTGATTCCTTAACCAATATTGATTTATGTTTTTTTTATGGGTTAATGGTGGAAGCAACCCTGTATGAATCTGAATATCCTCAAGCAGAAGATTTGTTGTAAGTTAACTAAATTATTTTATGCACCCACCTCCTTGGCAGATCCTCCTGAGCAAGTGGAGTAATCATAAAAATGACCTGATAGCTTCGAGCTGCTAAGCGTTGGGAAGTTTCTTTAAAGTGCAGGTCAAAAACAGAAAGGAAACCCCTCCAAAATCTGAATCTTGCAGAAACATTTTGTTTTTCATGACACAACTGTTTTTGACCTAGAGGAAGAAAACTGAGATAAATTTTGCAACTAAAACTGAGGAAAAGAACAGAAAGACTCCTTTAAGCCTCACCTTATTGTATTTCTCAATCGATTCCCAAATGTTTCACTTACATATGAATATAATAAATTGCCACTATTTATTGTTTGTATTTTTGCAGTAATATTATTAAAACCTAGGTTAGAATACGTACAGACAGTATGTCTGCTAGAGCTACGATTAAAAGTGAGGTGGTCAGTGATTTTTCAGGTGAAGTGATTTGCTAAAAGCCATTTTACCTGTTTGCAGATAACAAGCTAATGTAATGTTGTAACAGCCTGAGCCTGGCTAAACAAATCAAGGCACATCTTGTAACAAGAGACAAAAGAATGCTGTGTGGTTTGAGTGCGGTTGATGTAACTAATTGGAGAGGCTAGGTCTGTTTAGCCAAAGCAGTTGCTTCTAGGACTCTGAGCTGAGCAGGTTTTCAGCTTGGACCGAAACAAAGGTTTATCCCTCCAAGGACTCTGCACCAAGTTAAGCAAGTAAAATCCGGTTGTCAACTTTACACAAAAGTGGTATTTGAAATATGTGGATCGCTTAATTGGAATGTAGAGGCAGGTTCCAGGAAGCAAGTTAAGATGTTGTGCCTGTTAATTGTAATGCTACTTCTTTTTTGCTAATGTGCTTAACTAAAGTTTGTTTTAATATAAAAGCTGTGTACTGGTCAATATTATTACTCCTGTGGTGCAATAACATTTCCTCACAGTTTTACCATATAGTTGGGTCCTAATCTGGGATCTTAACCCAAATTGGGGTTCCGGTCTGGATCCATAACACATGAACAAACCAAATGTTTCACCTATTATAAAATGTCATGACCTTATGCTCACAAAATCCCAGTCACCCATCAGCCATATTCTCGCTGAACTACATTGGCCGGAATTCTCCAGCCGTTTGTTGGTGGCGGGATTCTCTGGTTCCGCTGACTGTGCACCCCTGCTGTGGGTATCCCAGCAGCGTTGAGTAACTTCAGTGGAAATTGTCACTAACAGTGGTGGGAACAGAGACTCCTACCGCCATCGAATGGCGTGCTGCCTCCTGCTGCGGATAAACAAGTGGCTGGAAGGTTGGAGAATCTAGCCCATTGGCTCCCAAAAAGCAATGCACTGATCTTAAAATTCAATTCCCTCCGTGGCTTTACCCCTCCATATATCTATAGCCTCCTCCTACCCCAAACCCTCCAAGATATCTGAACTCCTCCAATTCTGGGGCGAGAATCGCCGGGGCCTGGCGTGAATCCCGCCCCCACCGGTTGCCGAATTCTCCACCACCGGATATTCGGCGGGGGCGGGAATCGCGCCGCGCCGGTTGGCGGGTCACCCCCCGCGATTCTCCGGCCCGAATGGGTCGAAGTCCCGCCGCTAAAATGCCTGTCCCGCCGGCGTAAATTAAACCACCTACCTTACCGGCGGGACAAGGCGGCGCGGGCGGGCTCCGGGGTCCTGGGGGGGGGCGCGGGGCGATCTGGCCCCGGGGGGTGCCCCCACGGTGGCCTGGCCCGCGACCGGGGCCCACCGATCCGCGGGCGGGCCTGTGCCGTGGGGGCACTCTTTCCCTTCTGCCTTCGCCACGGTCTCCACCATGGCGGAGGCGGAAGAGACTCTTTCCACTGCGCATGCGCAGGAATGCCGTCAGTGGCCGCTAACGCTCCCGCGCATGCGCCGCCCGGCGATGTCATTTCCGCGCCAGCTGGCGGGGCACCAAAGGCCTTTTCCGCCAGCTGGTGGGGCGGAAATTCGTCCGGCGCCGACCTAGCCCCTTAAGGTTGGGGCTCGGCCCCCAAAGATGCGGAGCATTCCGCACCTTTGGGGCGGCGTGATGCCCGACTGATTTGCGCCGTTTTGGGCGCCAGTCGGCAGACATCGCGCAGTTTCCGGAGAATTTCGCCCCTGGTCTTTTGCATATTTCTGATTTTGATTCTCTACCATTGGTAAAGGTATCCTTTAGCTGAACCAGGTCCTAAGATGTAATTCCCTCTCGAAGTCTCTCCGTCGTCTTATCTCCTTTATGATACTCCTCAAAATCCCCCTGTTCAACCACACATAAGGATGTTATTGTTCTGGAGAGAGTGCAGAAGAGGTTTACAAGAATGTTGCCAGGGCTAGAAAAGTGTAGCTACTATTAGGGATTAGATTGGAGTTATTTTCCTTGGAACAACGAAGGCTGAGGAGTGACTTAATTGAGGTGTACGAAATTATGAGGGGAAGAGATAGGGTGGACAGGATAAAATTGTTTCCCTTGGTGGTAAATTGTAGAACCAGCGGACATCGATTCAAGATAAGAGGCAGAAGGTGTAGAGGGGATCGGAGTGAAGGCAATACAGGTGTCCCTGATTGTTGCAGCCTCTGAGCACCAGAAGCGGCGGTGGTCGTGAGGATGTCAAAATTGGTTGCAGATATCTTTAATGCTCAGGGTAATGATGAAGAATTTATGGGTTTTCAAGAAGCTGATTTTAGGAATAAGTGTGACCATCTTAAATATATACCAAAATTAATAGCAGACACCTTTGAGGCACCAAGTGATGATGAATTTTGGGGTTTTCAAGATCTTGAATCCAAAACACCTTATGATGATGCTGATGAACTGAACCAGAGCACGGGTGCTCCCAGCTTCCAGTCCAAGTTTATTACAGAAGAGCTTATTGAAATTTTCACTGAAGTTGGTTGGTCAACTGATTATGTTGTTGAAGGGTTCCCTGAATGTACTGTTGAATCTAATGGCAATACGGATTTGAAGTCTGAGAGTTCGGAAACGGAGACTGAAGATGAAGGCTTCACTGAATATGATGAAGGTGGTGAATCTTCTGTAGAAAGTGAGATGGAAGCAACACCACAGAAAGGCCATTTTGGACTGTGTGTGGCATTTAAATTTTCTACAAGGCGACCAGTGAAAAGAAAAGAGCAAGAGATCCAGGATTCTGAGTCTGAATCAGATGATGATTTAGGGTCCAGAAAGAAAAACTCTAATGGATTACTGAAGAGGGGCATGGACTTCAAAGAAAATAAAGAAATGCTTGCTAAACTAATGGCAGAATTAAAAACAATGCCTGGACTCTTTCCAATGAAAGTATGCACTTCATCATCACCTCCGAAACCAAAACGCACTCCAAAGAGGACGTTGTCTGAAGGCAAGATTGAACGCCGTGTCAATCCAACCAGAAATGCAAGGCCCCCCTGAGGGTTTCTCTGTCGACAAGTTTGCAATTTCTCCAACCAAACTTATGAACCGAGTGAAAAAGTTCCGCATGAGAGCTGATCTAACAAACTGTTTTGTTGAGGATGGAAATTTGAGCAAGGGGAGATGAAGATCTCCAAAAGGCAAGCCAAGGCCTGCCAATGACATAACCAAAGAGGATTTGGAAAATGTTGCCATCGCCGTTAAAGATAACATTTATGATGGTTGTTTGTGCAGCACCTGCCTTCAGTGCCGACAGAAAACAATCAATACAAAAACAAGATGCCGTAGTCAAGATTGCTATGGCGTGAAAGGACAATTCTGTGGACCCTGTCTGCGCCATCGGTATGGTGAAAATGTGAGGTCAGCCCTTCTGAACCCTGACTGGGTCTGCCCTCCTTGGAGAGGGATCTGTACCTGCAGCTTCTGTCGTCGTCGGGATGGACGCTGTGCTACTGGCAGCCCTGTTCATCTGGCAAAATGTTATGGGTATGACAATGTTCAAGCCAATTTGGAAAGCTGACAGAAGCAATGAGCTGAAGATTGAAACAGCAACTACTGGGATCTGTAAACAGGTTTAAAGAATTAAGAAGCCTCTTGCAGCTCGTTCAGTAAAATGACCGTTGAATTTTTTTTAAGCAACATGTATAAAAAGCACATTTTATTTAAATATTACAATTACTGGTAATTACCAGAACTTGGAAATAATCAGCAAAAATAATGTAAATGCGGTCTGTAGTGAGATGTAAAGTTTTTCAAAGAAACTTCATAATAATTGAAACGTTTGGGTTTTGGCTGTTTGTTCATTCAAATCCTTAGTTGGGGGCGGATGTTTGAGGGCAAATCAACATCTGACATGTGGGAGGCTTTCAAGTGTCAGTTGAAAGGAATACAGGACAGGCATGTTCCTGTGAGGAAGAAAGATAAATACGGCAATTTTCGGGAACCTTGGATGACGAGTGATATTGTAGGCCTCGTCAAAAAGAAAAAGGAGGCATTTGTCAGGGCTAAAAGGCTGGGAACAGACGAAGCCTGTGTGGCATATAAGGAAAGTAGGAAGGAACTTAAGCAAGGAGTCAGGAGGGCTAGAAGGGGTCATGAAAAGTCATTGGCAAATAGGGTTAAGGAAAATCCCAAGGCTTTTTACACTTACATAAAAAGCAAGAGGGTAGCCAGGGAAAGGGTTGGCCCACTGAAGGATAGGCAAGGGAATCTATGTGTGGAGCCAGAGGAAATGGGCGAGGTACTAAATGAATACTTTGCATCAGTATTCACCAAAGAGAAGGAATTGGTAGATGTTGAGTCTGGAGAAGGGGGTGTAGATAGCCTGGGTCACATTGTGATCCAAAAAGACGAGGTGTTGGGTGTCTTAAAAAATATTAAGGTAGATAAGTCCCCAGGGCCGGATGGGATCTACCCCAGAATACTGAAGGAGGCTGGAGAGGAAATTGCTGAGGCCTTGACAGAAATCTTTGGATCCTCGCTGTCTTCAGGGGATGTCCCGGAGGACTGGAGAATAGCCAATGTTGTTCCTCTGTTTAAGAAGGGTGGCAGGGATAATCCCGGGAACTACAGGCCGGTGAGCCTTACTTCAGTGGTAGGGAAATTACTGGAGAGAATTCTTCGAGACAGGATCTACTCCCATTTGGAAGCAAATGGACGTATTAGTGAGAGGCAGCACGGTTTTGTGAAGGGGAGGTCGTGTCTCACTAACTTGATAGAGTTTTTCGAGGAGGTCACTAAGATGATTGATGCAGGTAGGGCAGTAGATGTTGTCTATATGGACTTCAGTAAGGCCTTTGACAAGGTCCCTCATGGTAGACTAGTACAAAAGGTGAAGTCACACGGGATCAGGGGTGAACTGGCAAGGTGGATACAGAACTGGCTAGGCCATAGAAGGCAGAGGGTAGCAATGGAGGGATGCTTTTCTAATTGGAGGGCTGTGACCAGTGGTGTTCCACAGGGATCAGTGCTGGGACCTTTGCTCTTTGTAGTATATATAAATGATTTGGAGGAAAATGTAACTGGTCTGATTAGTAAGTTTGCAGACGACACAAAGGTTGGTGGAATTGCGGATAGCGATGAGGACTGTCTGAGGATACAGCAGGATTTAGATTGTCTGGAGACTTGGGCGGAGAGATGGCAGATGGAGTTTAACCTGGACAAATGTGAGGTAATGCATTTTGGAAGGGCTAATGCAGGTAGGGAATATACAGTGAATGGTAGAACCCTCAAGAGTATTGAAAGTCAAAGAGATCTAGGAGTACAGGTCCACAGATCACTGAAAGGGGCTACACAGGTGGAGAAGGTAGTCAAGAAGGCATACGGCATGCTTGCCTTCATTGGCCGGGGCATTGAGTATAAGAATTGGCAAGTCATGTTGCAGCTGTATAGAACCTTAGTTAGGCCACACTTGGAGTATAGTGTTCAATTCTGGTCGCCACACTACCAGAAGGATGTGGAGGCTTTAGAGAGGGTGCAGAAGAGATTTACCAGAATGTTGCCTGGTATGGAGGGCATAAGCTATGAGGAGCGATTGAATAAACTCGGTTTGTTCTCACTGGAACGAAGGAGGTTGAGGGGCGACCTGATAGAGGTATACAAAATTATGAGGGGCATAGACAGAGTGGATAGTCAGAGGCTTTTCCCCAGGGTAGAGGGGTCAATTACTAGGGGGCATAGGTTTAAGGTGAGAGGGGCAAAGTTTAGAGTAGATGTACGAGGCAAGTTTTTTACGCAGAGGGTAGTGGGTGCCTGGAACTCACTACCGGAGGAGGTAGTGGAGGCAGGGACGATAGGGACATTTAAGGGGCATCTTGACAAATATATGAATAGGATGGGAATAGAAGGATACGGACCCAGGAAGTGTAGAAGATTGTAGTTTAGTCGGGCAGTATGGTCGGCACGGGCTTGGAGGGCCGAAGGGCCTGTTCCTGTGCTGTACATTTCTTTGTTCTTTGTTTGTTTGTTCTAAACCTCAAAGAATCTATTCTACACAAATGGATGATTCCATGTTAATTGCAATGTCAGGGATCACACATATTGCAAGTATTTTTTATTGTTGCTATTCTAAGGTAATGTCGTGTTTACATGGACCACATTAACACTAAATCTTTTTCTAGTGTGTTACCCTGCAGCGGCGCAGATGCAAACTGCTGTTTTGTGTCTCGTTGCATACAATGTAAGCACAAGGAGATAGGTCAAGCAAACGGGTGTTGATGCATGGTTTTACATTTAGTTTTGGTAATCCATTCTCTGTTTATTCAAGAATCCTTGCAAGCATTAGTGCTTTTTGACTAAAGAAATTAATAAACAGAAAATTTAGGATTTAAAAAAAATTTAAAATGCTGCATGGAAGTTAGAATTTCTGTTGACATTTCATGGAAGAAAATACCAATATATATGCACAATCTTTGATTAAAACTGTTAAAAATAAACTTGTTGCAGTGGAAAAAAAGAAAAAGAAAAAAGATGTAGAGGGGACATGAGGAAGAAGTTTTTAAAAAGAGGGCAGTGGGTACCTGAAATTCACTGCTTGAGTTGGTGGTGGAGACCCTAAACTCTTTTAACAAGTACCTGGATCTGCACCTTAAGTGCGCTAAGCTACAGGTGCAGGAAGGTGGGATTAGAAAGGGTACCTGGGTGTCCTCGAGCTGGCATGGACAAGATGGGCCGAATGGCCTCCTTTGGTGCTGTAACTTTTCTATGATTCTGTGAAACCTTTGTGCACCTGCCTCAATTTGGATAGCACTGTGGCTTCACAGCGCCAGGGTCCCAGGTTCGATTCCCCGCTGGGTCACTGTCTGTGCAGAGTCTGCACGTTCTCCCCGTGTCTGCGTGGGTTTCCTCCAGGTGCTCCGGTTTCCTCCCACAGTCCAAAGACGTGCAGGTTAGGTGGATTGGCCATGCTAAATTGCCCTTAGTGTCCAAAAAGGTTAGGAGAGGTTATTGGGTTACGGGGATAGGGTGGAAGTGAGGGCTTAAGTGGGTCGGTGCAGACTCGATGGGCTGAATGGCCTCCTTCTGCACTGTATGTTCTGTGTTCTGTGTAATACGTTATATGGTTTAACGTTAAATTATGTTTGATAATGCTGCTGTGAGGTATCTTGGGGCATTTAAGCGATCAATAAAGGATGTATATAAATATGTTGTTGTGTCATTGCTGTTGTACGTGAATGGACCAAGTGTTTCACAGAAGTGAATGGGCCAAATATTTTGCATAAATGGATGGATCAATTGTTTTGTGAATGAAATGCAGCGGCTGTTGCTATGTAGACAAATGCTTAAGCTATTTTGTTACACAGCAAGTTCCTACTAACATTATCAAGATAAACAGCCAGTTAGATTGTTTATGTTGCTGTTAGTCAAGTGTATAATGCGGCCTCTACCCTTGGCGATTTATTTTTGAATTGCCATTTTAAATAGTACAACTGAATCACTGGGACAGGCAAAAAAGGGCCTGAGATATCTGGGGCGAGATACTCCGACCCCCCTCTGGGTCGGAGAATCGCCGGGGGCTGGCGTGAATCCCGCCCCGCCGGTTGCCGAATTCTCCACCACCAGATATTCGGCTGGGGCGGGAATCGCGCCGCGCCGGTTGGCGGGCCCCCCCCCCCCGCAATTCTCCAGCCCGGATGGGCCGAAGTTCCGCCGCTAAAATGCCTGTCCCGCCGGCGTAGATTAAACCACCTCTCTTACCGGTGGGACAAGGCGGCACAGGCGGGCTCCGGGGTCCTGGGGGGGGCATGGGGCGATCTGGTCCCAGGGGGTGCCCCCACGGTGGCCTGGCCCGTGCTCGGGGCCCACCGATCCGCGGGTGGGCCTGTGCTGTGGGGGCACTCTTTCCCTTCCACCTTCCCAACGGTCTCCACCATGGCGGAGGCGGAAGAGACTCCCTCCACTGCGCATGCGCGGGAATGCCATAAGCGGCCGCTATCGCTCCTGCGCATGCGCCGCACGGACATGTCATTTCCGCGCCAGCTGGCGGGGCACCAAAGGCCTTTTCCGCCAGCTGGCGGGGCGGAAATTCGTCCGGCGCGGGCCTAGCCCCTTAAGGTTGGTGCTCGGCTCCCAAAGATGCGGAGGATTCCGCACCTTTGGGGCGGCGCGATGCCCGACTGATTTGCGCCGTTTTGGGCGCCAGTCGGCGGACATCGCTCCGTTTCCGGAGAATTTCGCCCCAGGTGTCTTTGACAGCACTTCCCAAACCTGCCACCACAAATATCTCAAAGGATCAGGGTAGCATTGGAATGCTACAACCTGCAAGTTCCTCTCCGAGGTTCGCATCATCCTAATTAAGAAATATATCACTGTTCCTTCACTTGTCATTG
This sequence comes from Scyliorhinus torazame, assembly GCF_047496885.1. Lineage (NCBI taxonomy): Eukaryota > Metazoa > Chordata > Chondrichthyes > Carcharhiniformes > Scyliorhinidae > Scyliorhinus > Scyliorhinus torazame. The sequence goes on from NC_092712.1 coordinate 79,698,511, forward strand.
AGTCAAAATCCTGGAACTCCCTCCCTAATCGCACTGTGCGTGTGCCTACACCATATCGACTGCAGCGGTTCAAGAAGACAAAACACCACTGCCTTTTTAAGGGAAGTTAGGGATGGGCAAAAAAACATTGGCCTTGTCAATGATGCTCATGCGCTGTGAATTGATTACTAAAGTAATATTTTGCGAATAAAATTATTTTAAGAAACCTTCACAACTTCCTAAATTTAATGCCATAAATGCCCACTTGTGACTAAACCACATGGCATATATAGCCTTCGTTGTGTTAAGTACTCCATATCATACCTATTATAAAGAAAGGTTAATTAGGCTCAAAAGACACACTCCTTCAGTAGTACAACTTATTCTGTCATAGACTTTATCCATCTGATACAAAGTTAAAGTTACCAATCCTGTGGTCAATGGGATGTTGCTTTCGAAAGGACTTTGATTATGAAAAACAGTGCCACTATTTGTACTCCACCTCAACTGCCCCACCTTTTACTGGGTGCATTCCATTCAGAGTGCACTTATTGGCGAATTTGCCCCCAAAGCTCCTGAGGACAAGTTTTGCACTTACACTTCAGATCGCTGTCTGTGCGGAGTCTGCACATTCTCCCCGTGTCTGCGTGGGTTTCCTCCGGGCGCACCAGTTTCCTCTCAAAAGTCGTGCTTGTTAGGTGAATTGGACATTCTAAATGTTTCCTCTGTGTACTCGAACAGGTGCCGGAGTGTGGAGACTAGGGGATTTTCACAGTAACTTCATTGCAGTGTTAATGTGAGCCTACTTGTGACACTAATAAAGATTATTATTATTAAAGATCCTTAAAGTTGCTCAAGCAAAGCTCTTCTGTATTAAACTATTCCCACATCTACACTATGCAAAGCTGTCATGATGTCCTTCAACAATGCCCCCCTCTTACAACAGGAACTGCACCCAAATGTAATTGGCTGTGAAGTGTCTTGGAGCATCTTATGGGTCATGAAAGGTGCAATTTAAATGCAAGTTTGTTCTTTATTTATTTTCCTTTACCTTGGCCCAGCAACAAAGGACCATAGTACCCTCTGGAGTACATGGCCATCAATTCAATATTTTGCTATTGTACTGAGTTGTACTGGGGCTCAGATAGTTTTCGATGTAATATTAGTTCTATTCTCAGATAAGAAATATTGATAAACCTGCTGGTGTGTTTTGATATAATTGGAGTCACCATATGCTAAATAGCTGCCAGTTAAGAGTAACTTGATTACATTTACTATATTGTTAATAAATGTCTTCCTCGTTTCAATGTAGGGGTGATGGACCTTGATAGCCTTGATAACTGGTGCTCGTGACACTTAGCTCATGTTGCTTTAGGTTAATAGAAATAACTTTAATCAGTAAATGTGTGCAGCAAAGGAGTTAAACAATGCCAAGTATTATCTATTTATGATGTCTATCCATTGTAAGACCAATGAACTACTCTATCACTTTGTTGGATGCCTGAAGCACAAATGCCATTGCAAATATTCATGTGCACAACATATCCTGCAACAGAAAATGAAATACATTTCAAAGGAGGAATGATTTTTGTCATGGAAAATGAAATCATCATTCCAAAAATGGGTAATATAAAAAAATCCTGACTGTTAAAGTATTCATATTTTAATCAGTGTCGGACTGCATAACGTCCTGATATTTGAATATTTAAGCTTTTTACATTAAGTAATAAAATTGCATTCAACTGAGTGGAATAAAGATTACAAATAGTATTTCATTGAAGTGAGGTGCGTGGAGCTCTTTGTGTAAAGCTAAGGAACACATCAGATTTGGGTTGATAAAAGTAGACATTGTGCATAATTGTTCAATTGTGTATAGATCAGCTCAGTGAGAAAATAAATCTCGTAACTTTGTAACAAATGTTGAATCAACTTGAATTACCACTTAGACCAGTCATTTTCAGGTTGTAAAATTGGGCTGAATGGCACTGCTGGTGTCGGAGGTGCTGATAATGCTGCCTGATCCACTTCTGGCGTGGCCTGTGCAGCATGGCATGTCTGGAAAAGTGCCAGAGTGGACATGGTGTATGTGTGCCAGAGTCTTGCAGATTGGGCAGATCTTAATGTAGCCCAACCTTTGCAGGTCCTGTTAACACCCTCATAAACACTCCTTGTTGAACGTGTGTTTAGCTACACTAGGGGCCACTAGCATTATTTAAGGGGCTCAGCATGGGACTTTCAGGTGAGGTGCTTCAGACTCTCTTTTGCCATTACTGTGCACTGACTTGTTAGAAGAACTCTCAAATATTGTTGCGGTCAGAAGGAAGTGATCCTGGGCTATTCCAAGGGAGTTCAGTAGAGTTGAAGATGGCTCTCAAGGGACGTCCTTAATCCATCCTGTGAATAATTCTCCCTCTTCCTCAACCAGGAGCATTGTCTGAGGTATCAACAATTCACTATGGAGGTGGTCACTCACTGTGCCAATCACTCCAACCTCAGCTTTAGCAGCAGAGTAAGACAAGGATGCTCCGAGCATTGGCTGTGAGGATCATATAACCTTCAATTTCTACACCTCAGGATCCTACCAAGCACAACCTGTGACATTGTCAAAATCTCATATTTTGCTGTGCGCCGATGCATCCTGTATTTGACCAAGGCAGGCCAGCAGCACGGTTCAATTCCCGTACTAGCCTCCCCGTACAGGCGCCGGAATGTGGTGACTAGGGGCTTTTCACAGTAACTTCATTTGAAGCCTACTTGTGACAATAAGCGATTTTCATTTCATTTCCTTGGGATGAATTTCCGTTGTGTCTCCCGAATAACCCAAAAAACTCCTGCCATTGCTTCTGTCTTCCCTGCTAGGCTCCTTTTCCATCAACACTGGCCAGCTCTTCCCTCATGTCTTTGTCATTACCTTTATTTAATTGTAATACCGTTACATCTGATTCCAGCTTCTCCCTCTCAAACTGCAGGGTAAGTTCTCTCAAACTGCAGGGTAAATTCTATCATGTTGTGGTCACTGCTCCTTAAGGGTTTCTTCACCTTAAGATCCCTAATCAAGCCTGCCTCATTACACATCACCAAATCCAGAATTGACTGTTCCCTAGTGGGCTCTACCACAAGCTGCTCCAAAAAGAAATCTCTTAAACATTCCACAAATTCCTTTTCTTGGGATCCACTACCAACCTGATTTTCCCAGTCCACCTGCAAACCACTTGGCTTCAATGACGAGCTCCAGTCAGCATTTTTCCACACCTGCTTCCCATACTTTTTGAGTGTGGTATTGTAGATGGTGTCTCAAAATGTGTTCCATTTCGTTTCTGCATTCTGTGTGGGAAAGCTGGAGAGCAACTTTTCAATTGAGTAAAGATTTATCTGGATTGGCAGTATGGATAACGTTGATACGAGGATGGTTTTTCTGGTTCGAATGAAAAAACTTCATCTCAATCCTAGTGCAGACCAGGGGGTGATCACAGCCAGCACTGTGGGAGATGCGTGTATTGTGTATATCTTACTTCCATACAAGCGCTGCAGTGCAGAAGGAGGCAGCACACCTTCAAAGGAGCACTCCATCCAGACACACTCCTCCACCTAACCTGCACATCCTTGGACACTGAGGGGCAATTTAGCATGGCCAGTCCACCTAACCTGCACATCCTTGGACACTAAGGGGCAATTTAGCATAGCCAATCCACCTAACCTGCACATCTTTGGACTGTGGGACGAAACTGAAGCACCCGGAGCAAACTCGTGCAGACACAGGGAAAAAGTGCAAACTCCACACGGATAGTGACCCAGGCCTGAATCGAACCTGGCACTGTGAGCCAGCAATGCTAACCACTTGTGCCACTGTACAGAGAGTTTGGTGATGATCAGGTCCATCTGGTACCAATGTCCTGGACACCTTGTAGTATGGTTTCTTCTGAAAGAAGGTGTTAGTTGCACAAAGCTGAAAATAGCAGCAATATCCAAGTAGTCTCAGTCCATTCTCTTTTATCCCTTCACGAGATGTTGGCATCATTGGCTAGGCCAGGACTTGTTGCCCATCCCTAATTGTCATTGAGAAGGTGATGAGTTGCCTTCTTGAACTGCTGCTGCCTACTTGGTGTGGGTACACCCTCAATCCTGTTCATTTGGAAGTTCCAAGACTTTGACCGAGCTAAAGGGAAGGAATGGTGAAATATTTTAAAGTCAGGGTGGTGAGTGGCGTGGAGGGAAACTTGCAAGTAGTGGTGTTCCTATGCAACTGCCACCCATGCCCTTCTAAGTGGTAGAGGTCGAGTTTGGAAAGTGCTATCCACGGAGGCTTGCTGAGTTGCTGCAATGTATCTTGCAGATGATGCACATTACTGCCACTGTGCACAATGGAGGAGAGAGTGAAAGTTTAAGGTGTTGGATGAGATGCCAATCAAGCAGGCTGCTTTGTTCTGGATGGCATCAAGCTTCTTGAGTATTGTTGGAGCTGGACTCATCCAGGCAAGTGGAGAGTATTCCATTACATTCCTGACTTGTGCCTTGTTTATGGTGGACAGGCTTTGGGTGGAGGGTGTCAGGAGGTGAGTTACTCTATGCAGAACATCTGACCTACTCTTATAGCCACAATATTGATCTGGCTAGTCCAGTTCAGTTTCTGGTCAATGGTAAACCCCAGGATGTTGATAATGGGGGATTCAGCGATGGTGATGCCATTGAATGTCAAGGGGTGATAGTTAGATTCTCTCTTGTTGGCAATGGTCATTGCCTGGTACTTGGCTGGTGTGAATGCTATTGCCAATTGCCAGCCCAATCCTGGATATTGTCCAGGTATTGCTGCATATGGACACAAACTGCTTCAATATCTAAGGAATCATGAATGGTGCTGAACATTATGGAATCATCAGCAAACATCTCCACTTCTGACCTGATGATGGAAGGAAGGTCATTGATGAAGCAGTTGAAGATGTTTGAGTTTAGAACACTAACGTGAAGAACTCTTGTAGTGGTGTGCTGGAGCTGAGATGATTAAACTCCAACAACCACAACCATCTCCCTTTGTATTGATGTGATTCCAACCAGCAAAGAGATTTCCCCTGATTCCAATTGACTTCAGTTTTGCTGGGACTCCTTGATGCCACACTCAGTCAAATGCCATCTTGGTGTCAAGAACAGCCATGTCACCTCTGGAGTTCAGCTCTTTTGTCCATGCATGGACCAAGGCTGTAATGAGGTCAGGAGCTGGGTTTCCCTGGCAGAATCCAAACTGAGTGTCAGGCAGCAGACCATTGCTGAGTAAGTACTGTTTGATTGCACTGCGGACGACAGCTTCCATCAGACTGCTGATGATTGAGAGTAGGCTGATTGACCATGTTGGATTGGTCTAGTTTGTTTTCTTTATTCTTCCACAGGATATTGACGTTGCAGGGAAGGTCAGCAGTTATCGCCCATCTCTGATTGTCATGTGGCTGGAGTCACATGCAGGCAAGTACGGCTAAGGATGACAGATTATCCTTCCCTAAATGACATTAATGAATCAGATGTGTCTTTATGACAAGTTCACAGTCACAGTACTAAGGTCAGCCTTTAATTCCAGATTTTTAAAATTGCATTTATATTCAACCATCTGCCATGGCAGGATTTGAACCTGTGCCCCCAGAGCATAAGCCTAGAGCACTGGGTTTCTAGTTCAGTGACATTACCAATATGCCATCGTCTCTGCTTGTGGACAGAACACACCCGGGCAATTGTTAGGGGCACGTCTAGTTCTGGAGTTGTCAGGGTCCATAGTCTTTGCAGTCGCCAGTGCCTTCCATCATTTTTTAATATCATGTGGAGTGAATTGAATTGGCTGAAGACTGGCATCTGGGAGGAGATGGAGATCAATTATCCATTCGGTCTGGCTGAATATTACTTCTGTTGGCGGCCATAGTGTGAGTGGTCGTGCACAGGTAGCTCCTCCATGAAGGTATAGAACTGAGCTCTTTGTACCCAAAACACGGGAGAACACTTGGCCTCAATATCGGAGAATCGCCCCCAATGTACCTTCTTCTCAGGCAAACAGTCTAAGCTTTCCTTTGATCTATAACAAACAAACCTTCCAGGCTTATTGTCAGGGAAACTACGGAGCAGGTCACAAGACTCCATTCCCTTACTCTAAATTTAAAGATACAACCCCAAAACATAATCATCTTATAAACCCCGGCAGAGTGGACGTGACCCAGTACCAGGCTGACATTGATGAGGCACTGAGGGACATGCCCCAGTCTCCAATGACAATGGCCAAGGCGCTGCAGAGCTTGCACTAGTCGTAGGTGGGCATTGCCAAGGCACTGCAGAGCATGGCCCAATCACTGAGAAGCATCGTCAAGAGTGTCAACACCAAGGTGAAGACACTGGGGAGCCACCAGGACTGGCAGAGCCAGATGATGCATGGGCAGCCAGGGCTCAATCCAGCTGCCTCTCTGTCGCTAGGGCCCTATGGGCACCGAGCAGGAGCAGGGGGCACTGGGTGGCAACCCAGACCCATCCTATGGACTGGCGACAGTGGCACCAGCTCCCCTGAGTTCCACCTCTCTGATGAGGCTGCATCTCGCAGCCAGCACCCGGAACAGGGTGGCACAGCTATGCATGTCCCGCTGTCAAATGCGCCGGGGCCCTCCGGCCCCAGAGCCCCCAGAGGCTGATCATCAGGGGCATCGAAGGCGATGGGATGAGGTAAGCAGCTGGCTGCCTGCTCCTCTGATGTGCATCCTGGGGTTACACCTAGATGTAGCAGTAGAGCAAGGAAGGCCAAGCATGTCGAGGATCGCTGAGAGGACAGTGGGTGGGTGAGGGTAGGTGGGGGGGGGGGGGGGGGGGCGGGTAAGGAGTGGAGTGGGGGGGGGGATCATTTTGGGGGTAAGGAGGGAGAGGGTGGGGAAAGTGGGGAGAGGGAAAGTGGTGAACACGTGTACGATGAACATTAAAATATCCTCACCACAACCAGCATGATGCCTCTGGCTCTTTGTTCCACGATGCAGGCCGACTACCAATCCCATGCCCCATCCCACACAGACATGACCCCCGCCATTTATCTGACAACCCCTGCCCATGCACACCCGGCCGTGGACATGTGCCGGGGCCGGGCCCATCCCCTGGGTGATTGAACTTTGGTCGCTGCATCAGTGAATCTGCCTCCCACAGAGTTCAAGCATAATGTCCATGCATCAAGGTGTGAATGGGTATGAATGGGATGCTAGGCAATGAGCCCCACATGCTACATGGCCCGCCCACCCATGGGGATCACATGTCTGAAGTGCTTAATTCACCACGATTGCCAATCTCCACTGGCCATATGCCTCCGTGGTCAGTGGGAGTTATAGATGATCGCAGGGACTAGGGTTGCCCCAGAGCTGGAACACACGGTCCAGGGATTGGCATGGAGGACTCGCGCACGGTTGATCCCTCACCCCCATTAGTGCCCAACCCCCCCCCCCCCCCCCACCAACAGAACCCTCCCCAACCCCGATACCCCCAGCCCTCAATGGCGGCCCACCCCCAACCGAGGCGGCCGCCTGGAGCCGATGTCGTTTTTGACCTCTCCCAATATTCGCCGGCCTTGTGCTCTCCCTCAATTGAAACGATGCCTGAGAATCGCCCCCATAATCTAGGTTTGATGCTAGGACAACCTATAATACATATATGGTCAATACTCACCCTTCCAAGTTTTGTTTAACTGAAATAATTAAAGTTATGAATATTATATAATGACAAATATGATAGAATGTCTATATTATCAGTTCCATCCATTTGTTCCTCTAGTTTTTTTAAAGTTTTTCTTATAGACAAGTATATGATTGAATTTAACCTTCCACACTTGTAATCCAGGAAACAATGCTGCTCATTTGTATGCTCCCATGTTTCATTTATGAAATTTGAACTTTAAGGATGTAATTAGGTTGGATAACAGATGGAGATTTCTTTAGTTGGCAGTCTCTAAAACACACCTCATCACCATTAGCCCCCTGCTATTTTCCAATTAAGTTTGTTCCATTTCAGCCCCTATCATTTTAATCTTGAAAACTGCAGTCATTTGTAAAAATTGCTCAGATCTTTTTAGTTGAGATCAATATTAAGTTGGCCTGTGTGGTAGTATGTATTGGGGGTCGTGTGGGACTGGAAGCCCTAATGTCATTGGCTGACAGATCCCGGGTCCTGGTTGGCCGTTGACCTCAAGCTCCGCCCTGAAGACGGAGTATAAGAAGCCGGAGTCTTCCCCCGCAGGCCAGTTTACTATCGAGCTGCGGGGGAACAGACACGCTTAATAAAGCCTCATCGACTTCACTCTATTCGTCTCACGGAGTCTTTGTGCGCTGCAATTTATTAAGCGTGCCTAAAAAAAAAAAAGGACTATGGAGCTCAGGATCATTCCGGAATGCCTGAGGATCAGCCCCCACGCAGTGAACGCGGCAGCAGCCTTCAAGCACTGGCAGACTTGCTTCGAGGCCTACCTCAGAACGACCACCGGCCGAGTCTCAGAAGACTGCAGGTCCTGCACTCGAGGGTGAGCACGGAGATTTTCTCCCTCATCGAAGACTCGGACGATTTCCAGACGGCGTTCCCAGCACTGAAAAGTCTCTATGTCCGCCCTGTTAACCAAATCTACGCTCGCTACCAGCTCGCGACGAGACGGCAAGCTCCCGGAGAATCGATGGACGAGTTCTACGCCGCGCTGCTGATTTTGGGACGAGCCTGCAGCTGCCCGTCGGTGAACGCAAACGAACACACGGACATGTTAATGCGCGATGCTTTTGTGGCAGGTATGCAATCCTCCCAAATCCGCCAAAGACTTCTAGAAAAAGAGTCGCTAGGACTCTCAGAGGCACGGGCCCTAGCAGCCTCCCTAGACGTGGCTGTGCGTAATACCCGCACCTACGGCCCCGACCGCGCGGCATCCCATTGGGCCCCGTACGTACCCGTCGCGGCAAACCCCCTACCCCCCCCCCCCCAGGACACCCCACAGGCTTGCGCGGTCCAAACGCCGAGTCGCACCGGGGGCGCCCGCTGTTATTTCTGCGGCCAGGCGAAACACCCCCGACAGCGCTGCCCGGCCCGCGCAGCTATCTGCAAAAGCTGCGGGAAAAAGGGCCATTATGCGGTTGTGTGCCGGTCCCGCGAGGTCGCCGCCGTCCCGGGAGCACAGGGAGCCCTGCAAGCAGTTTACGCGCCCCAACCCCCCCAGCACGCCATGTACGACCCGCAGGCGCAGCCGCTCTGGGTCCCGACCACCGCGGTCCCGGGAGAACTGGGAGCCCTGCACGCCACCTACGCTCCCCAACCCCCCTCCCCGCATCCCATGTATGACCCGCCGCCGGCGCTACCGCTTTGGGTCCCGGCCAACACTCTCCACGGAGAGGAGGGAGTTTTCCGCGTCCCTAACGCCACCCTAACACCCACCCCGCGCCCCACGCCTGACCCGCCGGCGCCACCTACTTGGGCCCCGACCACCGCTGTCCCCGGTGAGGGAGCTCCGCGCGGTCCTAGCGCTCGCGGTCCTAGCGCTCCCCAGCCCCCCCTGCACACCATGTGCGACCCGCAGACGCCGCCATTTTGGGTCCCGGCCACCACGAGGGGAGGAGGGGCGCCGCCATCTTGGACCGCCCCAGACCTGTACGACGCATGGGGGCGGCCATTTTGTCCACCCCCGCCGCCATCTTGTGACCCCCCAGCCACGTGCGATGTATGGGGGTGGCCATTTTGTTCATCCCCGACGCCATATTGGACGGCAACAATGGACCCCACTCCACTACTACAACCACGGCTCGCTTCGATTACGCTCGATCAAGCTCGGCCCCGGACACTCCAGACGACGACGACAACGGTACTAATAAACGGCCACGAGACGCCATGCCTAGTCGACTCCGGGAGCACGGAAAGCTTTATACACCCCAACACGGTAAGACGCTGTTCCTTGACCACCTATCCCAGCGCACAAAAGATTTGCCTAGCTGCAGGATCCCACTCCGTACAGATCCAGGGATTCTGCATAGTTACCCTAACGGTGCAGGGGAGGGAGTTCAAAAACTACAAACTAAACGTCCTTCCCCAACTCTGTGCCCCCACCTTGCTGGGATTAGATTTCCAATGCAATCTACAGAGCCTTACGTTCAAATTCGGCGGCCCCATACCCCCACTCACTATCTGCGGCCTCGCAACCCTCAAGGTGCAATTCCCGTCCTTGTTTGCGAACCTCACCCCGGATTGCAAACCCGTCGCCACTAGGAGCAGACGGTACAGCGCCCAGGACCGGACCTTCATTCGGTCCGAAGTCCAGCGGCTACTAAAGGAGGGCATAATCCAGGCCAGCAATAGTCCCTGGAGAGTGCAGGTGGTAGTAGTGAAGACAGGGGAGAAACAAAGGATGGTCATTGACTATAGCCAGACCATCAACAGGTACACACAACTAGACGCGTACCCTCTCCCCCGCATATCCGACATGGTCAATCGGATTGCCCAATATAAAGTCTTCTCCACCGTGGACCTCAAGTCCGCCTACCATCAGCTCCCCATCCGCCCAAGTGACCGCAAGTACACAGCCTTCGAGGCAGACGGGCGATTATACCATTTCCTATGGGTCCCTTTTGGCGTCACAAACGGGGTCTCGGTCTTCCAACGGGAGATGGACCGTATGGTTGATCAACATGGGTTGCGGGCCACGTTCCCGTATCTCGACAATGTAACCATCTGCAGCCACGATCAGCAGGATCACGACGCCAACCTCCAAAAATTCCTCCAGATCGCCAATGCCTTGAACCTCACGTACAACGAGGACAAGTGCGTTTTTAGCACCGACCGGCTAGCCATTCTGGGCTACGTAGTGCGCAATGGGATAATAGGCCCCGACCCCGAACGTATGCGCGCACTCATGGAATTTCCCCTCCTGCACTGCTCAAAAGCCCTGAAACGCTGCTTGGGGTTCTTTTCGTACTACGCCCAGTGGGTCCCCCAGTACGCAGACAAGGCCCGCCCCCTAATACAGACCACGATCTTCCCTCTGTCGACAGAGACTTGCCAGGCCTTCAGCCGCATCAAAGCGGATATCGCAAAGGCCACGATGCGCGCCATCGACGAGTCCTTCCCCTTCCAGGTCGAGAGCGACGCCTCCGACGTAGCTCTAGCGGCCACCCTTAACCAAGCGGGCAGACCCGTGGCCTTTTTCTCCCGGACCCTCCACGCCTCAGAAATCCGCCACTCTTCAGTAGAAAAGGAAGCCCAAGCCATAGTGGAAGCTGTGCGACATTGGAGGCATTACCTGGCCGGCAGGAGATTCACTCTCCTCACGGACCAACGGTCGGTAGCCTTCATGTTCGATAGTGCACAGCGGGGCAAAATCAAAAACGACAAAATCTTAAGGTGGAGGATCGAGCTCTCCACCTTCAACTATGAGATTTTGTATCGTCCCGGTAAGCTGAACGAGCCGTCCGATGCCCTATCCCGCGGCACATGTGCCAACGCACAAATTAACCGCCTCCAAACCCTCCACGAGGACCTCTGCCACCCGGGGGTCACTCGGTTTTACCACTTCATCAAGTCCCGCAATCTCCCATACTCTTTAGAGTAGGTCCATACAGTCACAAGGGACTGCCACATCTGCGCGGAATGCAAGCCGCATTTTTTCAGGCCAGATGGAGCGCACCTGATTAAGGCTTCCCGCCCCTTTGAACGCCTCAGTCTCGATTTCAAAGGGCCCCTCCCCTCCACCGACCGCAACGCATATTTTCTTAATGTAGTGGACGAATACTCCCGCTTCCCTTTTGCCATTCCCTGTTCTGACATGACCGCGGCCACAGTCATTAAAGCCCTGAACAGCATCTTCACACTGTTCGGTTACCCTGCATACGTCCACAGCGACAGGGGGTCCTCTTTCATGAGTGACGAGCTGCGCCAGTTCCTGCTCAGCAAGGGCATAGCCTCAAGCAGGACGACCAGCTACAACCCCCGGGGGAACGGGCAAGTAGAAAGGGAGAGCGGCATGGTCTGGAAGGCCGTCCTACTGGCCCTACGGTCCAGGGACCTCCCAGTTTCACGGTGGCAGGAGGTCCTCCCGGACGCTCTCAATTCCATCCGGTCGTTATTATGTACGAGCACTAATCAAACGCCTCATGAGCGTCTCCTTGTCTTCCCTAGGAGGTCCTCCTCTGGAACGTCGCTGCCGACCTGGCTGGCGGCCCCAGGACCCATCCTGCTCCGAAAGCATGTGCAGGCACATAAGGCGGACCCGTTGGTCGAAAGGGTTCACCTCCTCCACGCAAACCCGCAGTACGCCTACGTGGAGTACCCCGACGGCCGACAGGACACGGTCTCCCTGCGGGATCTGGCGCCCGCCGGCAACACGCACCCCCCCCCGACACCATCAACCCAACCCCCCCCCTTCCTGCCACCGCCGCACCCCGTGACCGCCCCCTTCCCAGGAGGATCGGTTCCCCTCCCCTCAGCACCGACCAAGAATCAAGCCCGAGCTGAAACCGTACGGCTCCTGGAGGCGACAACACTGGTACAAGCACCACCACCACCGCCGGGGCCGAGGCGATCGACACGGACGACCAGACCGCCCGACCGACTCGTGGCGTCGATGTAAAATAAATATGGATTGTTCACAAGAACATTTTGCTTTTCTTCCTATACCCCCTGTAAATAGTTGCAACAGGACGAAATTGTCCAATACTGTATTGCCATGTGAATGTTTTGTCCTCCCAGGACCAGCCCTGTAAACCCTTACCACCATACGAAGCATCACCCCGCCGGGTTCATTTTTGACAAGGGGTGAATGTGGTAGTATGTATTGGGGGTCATGTGGGACTGGAAGCCCTAATGTCATTGGCTGACAGATCCCGGGTCCTGGTTGGCCGTTGACCTCAAGCTCCGCCCTGAAGGCGGAGTATAAGAAGCCGGAGTCTTCCCCCGCAGGCCAGTTTACTATCGAGCTGCGGGGGAACAGACACGCTTAATAAAGCCTCATCGACTTCACTCTATTCGTCTCACGGAGTCTTTGTGCGCTACAGCCTGTAAGTTATTAAATAAACAGATTGATCAAAGTCCAGATTTGTAAGGCAGCCAAACTGAAGCCATTTCTGTAGAAATAAAACAGACAGTGTTCTGGTCGGCAGAAGTGTATTTATTGCACACACATATAAAGAAAGAAACTGCAAATGCTGAAATTCAGAAATAACTAGAAATATGTGATAGACTAGTCAGCATCTCTTACAAAGAAACGGGAAGTCAGTCTTTCCGATGTAATTCTTCTTCAGAACTCAAAACTGCAAGAGAGGCAAGCACTTCTGTTGCCCTGCTGCCCATAATCTAACTGGCATCAAGTCCCATCCGTCCATCGCTCCTGCACTCGTTGACCTACATTGTAACCACTTGAATTTAAAATTCTCATCCTTGATTTTAAAATGGTTTCACCCCTCCCTATCTCTGTAATTTCCTTTAACCCTATCCTATGTGGTGTCTGCGTTAATGTACCTCTGGTCTTTTGACCATTTCTAACATTAATTGCCTTCAGCTCCCAAAGGGCAAATCCTTCAAATTCCCTCCCTAAATTGCTCTCCACCTGTCTATCCTGGTTTAAGAAATTCCTTTCAACTTATTTCCTCGACAAAGCTTTCGGTGACATGTCCTAATATTTGCTTGGGCAGAATTTAACATCCCCCCCAGATGGGGGTATGCTGGGGTGGCTGTATTATTCTTTGGATTGCCTTCCCTCTGGGCTCTAGCCCGCCCCAACCTCTCTGCAATTTTACAGTGGGTTGGGCAAGGCCGAGGCCATCCTGCCTGCTCTTGCCCTTATTGAAGCCCCGAAATGGCCAATTAATGACCACTTGAGGTCTGTTTCCCGCCCAGCCTCAATTTTCAGGCTGGTGGGGAGGAGTTCAGGAACAGCGGGAAGCCCATAAAGTGATCCTGTTCAGGCTTTGGAAAAATTCGGGGAGGGGGGTGGGGCCTCCATCAACAGCCTCCTTTTAACATTTGGCAGCCCCCCACAACTTAACTGTTCCTGGACTCCTGGGAGTTTGATGGACTGCTTGTTGCCCCACTTCTTCCCATTGCAGCTTCTGGGACTAGAAAACTACCGGCCAATCAGATTAGCTGGCAGTTCTCTGAGTCAAGTTTCCCTTTTGAATGATGGACGCAAGTCCCACCTCCAGTCAAGTATTGAATGGCTGCAGGGCAGGTAGTATCGGTGGCAGTTGGTTCACTTCTGACTCCGAGCATGGTGGGAAGGAAACTCTGCCTTCCAAAAAATCCTGGCCTTTATGTACCTTGGTGTCAAACATTGTTTCATAATGTGATAGTGAAGATGCCGGCATTGGACTGGGGTGGGCACTGTAAGAAGTCTTACAACACCAGGTTAAAATCCAACTGGTTTGTTTGGAGTCACTCGCTCTCGGAGCTCAGCTCCTTCATCAGGTGAGTCACTCACCTGATGAATGAGCTGAGCTCAGAAAGTTTGTGATTCCAAACAAACCTGTTGGACTTTAACCTGGTGTTGTAAGACTTCACAATGTGATAGTGAAGCACCGTCAACTGCTTTACTGCACTAAAGAAGCCATACGAATTTCAAAACTTTTTCTTAATAAATTTGGAGTAGCCAATTTTTTTTCCAGTTAAGGGGCAATTTAGCGTGACTAATTCACCTACCCTGCACGTCTTTGGGTTGTGGAGGTGAGGCCCATGCAGACACAGGGAGGAATTGCAAACGCCACACAGACAGTGACCCGGGGCCAGGATAGAACCCGGGTGTTAGGTGACGTGAATGAAAAGTCTTGGGCGTAATTCGGGAGACTAAGTGCCGATGCCGGAGTGAAAACTGGAGTATTTCACTCCGTCGTCGGAGGCCGCTCCCAGCCCCCTATTCTCCCGTCCCCGGGAGTCATTTATGCGTGCCGGGCCTTGCCGCCGTGTAAAAGCGGCGCCGCGTAAATGATGCGGCCGGCGCCGCATAAATTACTTCACCCACTCATGCGCGGTTGCCGTCCTCCCCGCGGCCGCCCCGCAAGAAGATGTCGGATGGATCTTGCGGGGCGGCAGAAGAAAGGAGGTCCTCCTTCAGAGAGGCCGGCCCGCCGATCGGTGGGCACCGATTGCGGGCCAGACCCCTTTTGAGGCCCCCCCCCGGGTGCAGGAACCCCCCTCACCCCCCCACAGGCCGCCCCCCCAGCGTTCCCGCGCTGTTCCCGCCAGCAGCGACCAGCTGTGGACTGCGCCGGCGGGAACCTGTCGTGTTGGGCGGGCCGGTGAATCGCCGCTTGCCCGTTACAAACGATAATCGGCGATTCTCCCAGCGGCCAGCCGTGATTCTCACCCCGCCGGTTTGGGGGGATGGGAGAATCGCGTGCGGGTGTCGGGGCGGCATGGCGGGACTCGTGCGTCGTCCCGCCGATTCTTCCATATAAGTAGGGGAGGAAAAAATACAACAGATGTACTGATCACCAAGAGAGAGTTACGACATTAAATGTTAAATTTAGATATAAGAACCAGTTAAATGACGTACAACCCGTCTCAATGAAACAGTGAAAAGAACGAAACCATATGCAATTAGCTAGGATGAGGAAAGGCAGGGGAAAGGTCTGGGAGCAGAACTGAAAACAGGAAATTCTGGAAGTATAGTGAGATCAACCAGGCCAGAAAAGAAAGATAAAGCACAGGCCTTATCTTGTTAATTGTTCTGTTGTAAATGCATCACCATCAGTGTGCAGTTTCACAGGAAATAGAGCCATGGAAAATGTTGTTTATTTCTGTTTTTAAATTTATTTTTTAAATTGAGGAGAAATGACAGACGAGATGATCTGGAGCATTTTCTGTCTTTAATCAAATTTCTTCATTTACCAATGTAAAACACTGACACCGTTCATCATTGTTAAAGTGCTGTATAGGCTTAGAAGAAGAAGCCCTGATGACCGTAAGCCATTGTTCCAGTGGGCCTCATCAGGGCATTTGCCAGCATACTCATTCCTCCACAGGACTTCCAGGGCTGATTTAGGTCAATTGGCTAGACAGCTGGTTCGTGATGCAGAGCAAGACTAACAATACGGGTTCAATTCTTGTACCGGCTGAGGTTATTCATGAAGGCCCCGCCTTCTCAACCTTGCCCCTCGCCTGAGGTCTGGTGATCCTCCGGTTAAATCACCATCAGTCAGCTCTCCCCCCTCAAAGGGGAAAGCAGCCTATGGCCATCAGGGACTTTGGCCACCTTACACCTCCACATGCGGATCAGGAGAGAGGGGCTAACAAATTAAAGAGTCTGCACAGGCACAGCCAGCTGAACAGCCTCATCCTGGGACAGAAGGTATTGTGATAAAATACAAAAGACCCGGAGAATTTGTGCTTGTCTCTAGGATGCTGGTGTGTAACTGTAGTAACTCTATCTTTCAGTGTCTGCTTAGACTGTCTAGGAGAGAGTTCAATATTAAGCAGAGAATACTGTTTCGTACCAATGTTCGGGCTGATGTTGAAGTACAGCTGGAACACATCTCATGATCTTGCCATAGAGGTAGAAAGAGCCCTGGTGTAAGTACTAACAGCACGGTAGGGCGGTACGGTAGCACAGTGGTTAGCTCTGTTGCTTCACAGCACTAGAGACCCGGGTTCGAATCCGGGCCACTGTCTGTGTGGAGTCTCGACGTTCTCCGCGTGTCTGCATAGGTTTCCTCCGTGTGCTCCGTAGTTTTTAAAAAATAATAATAATCTTTATTATTGTCACAAGTAGGCTTACATTAACACTGCACTGACATTATTGTGAAAAGCCCCTAGTCGTCACATTCCGGCGCCTGTTCGGGTACACAGAAGGAGAATTCAGAATGTCCAATTTGCCTAACAAGCACGGGTTGAATTCTACGCAGCCCCGTGCCATAATTGCGTTTGTCGCGGGGGCAGAGAATCCAATTTCACGGCTAAATCGGGCCCGGTACCAGTCTGGCGATTCTCCAGGACCCGAGAATCGGCGTGTTCGCGGAGTACACCGCGCAGCTGGGGCCCATTGCCAGAGGCCCGCCCAGCGATCCTCCGCTCCTGACCGGCCGAGTTCCCGACGGCACGGTTCTAACCACCTATCGCTGTTCGGGAAGCTCGTGTGAAGCCTGCGGAGTCAGTCCGTGGCCACCCTGGTGGGGGGGGGGGGGGGGGGGGTGATCGGACACCGGGGGGGCCTTATAGGCAGCCGGGGTTAAGATCCGCATGGTCGGATCTTCGGGCGCGCGGCCGATCAAGGGGGGTCTACATTCTTCATCTGCCTCCGCCATGAGTCCGCCATGGCGCTCGGCGCGACTGCTGGAGGCTGTCGCCTTGCGCTTGCGCGGACTCAAAACCAGATGTGCGGTGGCCCGTATCCACAGCTAAAGCTGCGTGAATTACTCTCTGTCCCTTCTAGTCCCCTGCAGGTCAGTGAATCGGCTGATCTTTTTTATAGGAATTTTCAGAGTGAAACGCGAGCGTTTTTATGCCGGCCTGGGGACATAGTCCCATTTTGGGAGAATCCAGCCTCAAGTCTTTGGGACTTGTGGGAGGAAACCGGAGTGCCCGGATGAAACCTACACAGACACGGAGAGAACGTGCAGACTCCGCACAGTCAGTATCCCAAGCGGGGATCGAACCTGGGACCTGGCGCTCTGAAGCAACAGTGCTAACCATTGTGCTACCGTGCCGCCAACAAGTCCTGAAAGACGTGCTTGTTAGGTGAATTGGGCAGCCTGAATTCAGTGTACCCACACAGGTGCCGGAGTGTGGCGACTCAGGGATTTTTACAGTAACGTAATTGCAGTGTTAATGTAAGCCTACCTGTGACAATAAAGATTATTTTTAATTTATTATTTTAACAGCTCTAGTATGGCTACTTTGTATCTGACATTGTAGAAGGTAAAAATGTAGTAACTTGAAGTCTGCGGTGCTCTACTTTCTTGTTCAGGATATGGCTCATAGTTTAACTAACATGAGGCTAGCTGGTAATGTTCTGACAAAAATAGGTTTAATACACAACAGCTACACATCAACTTTAAAACAAAGTTAATGTATATTCCACATGTTAACACAATCACTTTTTTAAAAGTTCCAAGCGCAATTATCTTGCTGGCATTTAAAGAACTTGGTTTTAAAATCACCAATGTTGTAAGTGACCTGGAATTCTAGGTAAACTGAGAATGAAATGAATTAGTTCATTGGAAAACAAAAGCAAAGTACTGTGAATGCTGGAAATCTGAAATAAACAGGAAATGCTGGAAATATTCAGCAGATCAGACAGCATATGTGGAAAGAGACCTGGGTGTCCTTGTTCATGAGTCACTAAAAGCTGGTGTGCGAGTGCAGCAAACATTTAGGGAGGCAAATGGGGCATTGGCCTTTATCGCAAGGGGATTTGAGTCCAGGAGTAAAGATGTCTTGCTGGTGAGACTGTGCCTGGAGTACTGTGTACAGTTTTGGTCTCCTTATGTAAGGAAGAATATACTTGCCATAGAGGGAGCGCAATGGAGATTCAACAGACAAATTCCTGATGGTAGTGGATCCCAAGAAAATAAATTTGTGGAAATTGTGCCTAAGAGATTTTTTTTGGAGCAGCTTATGACAGAGCAAAATAGGGAAAAGGCGATTCTGGATTTGGTGATGTGTAATGAGGCAAACCTGGTTAGGGAACTTAAGGTGAAGGAACCCTCAGGGAGCAGTGACCACAATATGATAGAATTTACTCTGCAGTTTGAGAGGGAGAAGCTGGAATCAGATGTAACATAGAACATAGAACATTACAGCGCAGTACAGGCCCTTCAGCCCTCGATGTTGCGCTGACCTGTGAAACCACTCTAAAGCCCATTTACACTATTCCCTTATCGTCCATATGTTTATCCAATGACCATTTGAATACCCTTAGTGTTGGTGAGTCCACTACTGTTGCAGGCAGGGCATTCCACACCCTTACTACTCTCTGAGTAAAGAACCTACCTCTGACGTCTGTCTTATATCTATCTCCCCTCAATTTAAATTTATGTCCCTTTGTGCTAGACATCACCATCCGAGGAAAAAGGCTCTCATTGTCCACCCTATCCAATCCTCTGATCATCTTGTAGTAACGGTATTACAATTAAATAAGGGGAACTACAAAGACATGAGGGAGGAGCTGGCCAGAGTTGATTGAAAAGGAGCCGAGCAGGGAAGACAGTGGAACAGCAATGGCAGTAGTTTTGGGGGTTATTCGGGAGGAACAACGGAAATTCATCTCCAGGAGGAAGAAACATGCTAAAGGGAGGACAAGGCATCCATGGCTGACGAGGGAAGTCAAGGACAGTGTAAAAGCAAAAGGCAAAGCATACAAAGTGGCGAGCATTAGTGGGAAGCCAGAGGATTGGGAAGCTTTTAAAAGAGAGCCGAAGACAACTAAAAAAGCAATAAGGTGGGGAAGGTGAATGCAAGCTAGCTAGTAATATAAAAGAAGATAAGACGAGTTTTTTTCAATATATAAAAAGTAAGAGAGAGGCAAAAATAGACATTGAATCACTGGAAAATTTTACTGGAGAAGTAATAATAGGAAACAAAGAAATGACACAGGTACTGAGTAGTTACTTTGCATCAGTCTTCACAGTGGAAGACGCCAGAGCTCCAGGAGAATCCGGGGCAGAGGTGAGTACAGAGGCCATCACTAAGGAGTCTGTTCTGCAGAAACTGAAAGGTCTGAAGGTAGATAAATCACCTGGAACAGATGGACTACACACCAGGGTTCTAAAAGAGATAGCTGAGGAGATTGTGGAGGCATTGATGGTGATCTTTCAGGAATCACTGGAGGCAGGAAAGGTCCCAAAGGACTGGAAAGTGGCTAATGTAACACCACTGTTTAAGAAGGGAAGGACACAGTAAAAGGAAATTATAGGCCGGTGAGCCTGACTTTGGTCATTGGTATGATTTTAGAGTCCATTATTAAAGATGAGATTGAGGAATACTTGGAAGTGCATGATAAAATAGGACTGAGTCAGCACTACTTCGTCAAAGGGAAGTCATGTCTGGCAAATCTGTTAGAGTTCTTTGAGGAGGTAACAAGGACTGTACTTTCAGTGAATTGGGTTGAGAACAGAGATAAATGAGTATTGAGGAGATAGTTCACTTTCCACGTGATCAATTTTCCTTTAACCTCCACTCCTACTTTTGGTACTTTACTCCCAACCATTTAGTTTTCACGAATACATTGAGTTTACGAATGCTGATGACAATTCAACAAATAATAATTTTCCAACTGGATCCCTTGATATTGTTTCCAAGAATTATCCTACAATTGATGTTAATGTTACTGTTGATGTTCCCATATTATGTGTTACTGTTGTGATTGTCCAAATGAATGTTCTCATTTAGTTATCTTTGCTTCTATGTCTGAAATCTATTTTTGTCATTCTTGCTTTATATAAGCTTTACTTATCAACAGTATCTTCCTTCAACGTTATGCTATGTTCTGATTGATTTAAGTTAGCCAGATTGTATGAATTTATTGCCAAACACTTGCCCTTAGAGAACACTTTGAAGGAATTGATTAAAATGATCCAATGTAACAGATGGGGAGAGTTAGTCATTATCAATCGCTGGCCTAAATTACACTGTGTGAAAGAACCTTCTGTGAGCAAAGATTTATGGACGTGGCTATTCCTGGCTAGGCCAGAGTTTATTGTCCATCCCTAATAGCCCTTGGGAAGGCAGTGGTGAGCAACCTACTTAAACAACAACAGTCCGTTTGGTGTAGATGCTCCCACCATGCAGGGTTTTCCACTGTATTAACCCAGCAGGAATGGCTGGATATTTCCCAGTCAATACAGTGTGTGATTTGGAGGATAACTTGAAGGTTGTTCTCATGCTCCTGCTGCTTTTGTCCTTCTAGGTGGATAAGATTGCAAGTTTGGAAGGTGTTTTTAAAGAAGCCTTGGTGAGTTGCTGCAGCACATCTTGTAGATAGTACACACTGCTGCCACTATGCATTGGTGTCGGAGGGACTAATTGTTTACCATAGAGAATGAGATGCAAATCATCCGGGCTGTTTTGTCCTGGATTGTGTGAAACTTCTTGAGTGTTGTTGGAGCTGTACTCATCCAGGTAAGTGGACATTATTCCATCACTCACCGACTTTTATTCGTAGATGGAGGACATAGAACTTCCATCATAGAACTTCCAATGCAGAAGGAGACCATTCATTTGACCCATCGAGTCTGCACCGGCCCTTGGAAAGAGCACCCTACTTAAGCCCACACCTCCACCCTATCCCTGTAACCCAACCTAACTTTTTTTGGACACTAAGGGCAATTTAGCATGGCTAATCCACCTAAGCTGCACATCTTTGGTCTGTGGGAGGAAATGGAGCACCCGGAAGAAACCCGTGCGGACACGAGGAAAACGTGCAGACTCCGCACAGACAGTGACCCACGGGAATCGAACCTGGAACCCTGGAGTTGCGAAGCACAGAGCTAACCACTGTGCTACCAGTCAGGAAGGGAGTTATTCACTACAGAATACCAATCTTCTGACCTTCCCTTATTGACAGTGTTTATGTAGCTGTTCTGGTTAATTTTCAGGCTAAGGGCGACCTCACAAGGTGTTGATGGTGGAAGATTCAATAATGGTAATGCCTTTGAAAATCAAGGGGAGGAGGCAGGGGTTCTTGGACATGATGTCCGAAGTTCTGGGTGTGGAACTGTTCCCGAGGTGGCGATATTTGGGGTGTCGGAAGACCCAGGAGTCCACCAGCTTGAAGGGCTTGTTGCTGTGCCATACTTTTCTTTGTTCTTTGTTAGACTCTCTCTTGTTGGAGAGGGTTGTTGGCTGGTACCTTTGTGGCACACATCATACTTGCCACTTATCAGCCGAAGTCTGAATGCAGCTGAAGATGGTTGGGCCTGGGACACGACCCTGACGAACTCCTGAAGTGATGCCCTGCAGTTGAGATGGTTGGCCAGTCACAACCTTTGTGCTGTTACGACTTTAACTCGTGCAGAGTTGTTCCCCAATTCACATTGGATTCTATTTTTCTAGTGCTCCTGAATGCCACACTTAGTCAAATGCTGCCTTTTTGTCAAGGGCACTCCCTCTCACCTCACCTCTTGAGTTCAGCTCTTTTGTCCGTGTTTGGAGTAAGGCTGTACTGAGCTGTAGAGCCACATGGCCCAGGCAGAACCCAAACTCTGCATCAGAGAACAGGTTATTGGAAAGTAATTCAATACTGGAAAGGCTGAAGCCGTTGTTTTGTAAAGCTCCATTCTCGAGCTGTGAACTCCATACTACGTATCTCCTGCCCTTTCCCAGGCAACTGTTTAAGGCTAAACAGGGCCATTTGCAACTGCGGTGTCATGTTTGACCCAAAGATGAGTTAGAGACTCCATATCATTAAAACTGACTATTTCCACTTTTGTAGCATTGTCTGACTTTGCCCCTGTCTCAGCTTATCTAGGGCGGCACGGTGGCACAGTGGTTAGCATTGCTGCCTCACAGCACCAGCGAACCAGCTTCGATTCTGGCCTTGGGTGACTATGTGGAATTCACATGTTCTCCCCGTGTCTGCGTGGGTTTTCTCTGGATGCTCCGGTTTCCTCCCACAGACCATAGCTGTGCAGGTTAGGTGGATTAACTGTGCTAACTTGCCCCTTAGTGTTCAAAGATGTACAGATGGATTGGCCATGATTGATGTGCGGGGGTTTTGGGGATAGGGCAGGGAAGAGGGCTAAGGTAGAGTGCTCTTTTGGAAGGTCAGGGAACACTTGATGGGCCTCCTTTTGCACTGTACAGATTCTACGTATCTTCTGCTGAAACCCTCATTCATTCGTGTTTTATCTCTAGACTTGTATTCACATGAGCTGTTGCCTGGTCTCCCACATTCTGCTCACGGACGCTGCTCAATAATCTGCTCACGGACTCAGTTTGGATTCCGCCAGGGCCACTCAGCTTCTGGCCTCATCACAGCCTTGGTTCAAGCATGGACAAAAGAGCCAAATGCCAGAGGTGAGGTGAATGACTGCCCTTGACATCAAGGCAACATTTGACTGAGTATGGCATCAAGGAGCCCTAGCAAAAATGGGAATGGGATTCAGGGGAAAAACTCCCCATTGGTTAGCTTTATACCTGGCACAAAGGAAGATTAAAGGGATATTCATGGAGCTTCTTCCAGTTCCCATAAGTTACTTAATTGTCTACTATGATTCATGACTGGAGGTAGCAGGACTGCAGAGTCTTGAGTTGGTTTCTTGGTTGTGGGCTCACATAGGCCTGGCTATAGCATTCTGCTTCCACTGTTTAACATGCAAATGGTTCTGTGTTAGAGCTTCACCAGGTTGGCAGCTCATTTTAGCCTGATACTGCTTCTCACATGCTCTTCTAGTTTCCTCATTGAACCAATGATAATTGCCTGGCTTGGTGGTAATGATAGAGAGATAAGCTGGACCATGAGATAACAGATTGCAGAAGAATTCAATTCTGCAGTTGTTGATGACCCACAGTGCCTCATGGATGTCATGTTTCGAGCTAGCTGCTCTGCCCCTGCCCCATTTAGCATAGCAGTAGAACCACACAACTTGATGAATGGTATCCTCAGTGTGAAGTTGAGACTTCATCTCCACTTGGATTGTATGATGGTTACTCCTACAAATATTGTTCCAGACTTAAACAGGTAGGTCTGTGAGGGTGAGGTCAAATTGGTTTCTCCCTCTTCTATTGCATCCCCATCTGACCCAGACATAGTCTGGCAGTTTTGCATTATGGGAGCGGACCACCGGAATCAGAGGTGAGCCATTCTTGGTGGTGGATGTTGAAGCCCCCCCCCCCTGCCCCCGGCCATGCAGTTCCATCAGTGTTTTTTTTAATGGTGTCAACATGGAGGAGTACTGATTCATTGCAGAGATATTTGCCTTTGTCGTGTTTGATGCCTGGATTGACGGCAAGAACTCCATCCAATTTTAATCTTATTAGACTTTATCAGAGCAGTTTGAAACAACTGATTGCACTGAACTTGAATATTACTGAAAAAAGTGGACTTGCTGTCAAAGCTTTTTGTTTTGCACTCATCAGGGCAAACACAAAAATGCCAACTTTCAAAGGGAACACCAGTTTATACTGCATGATTAAGTTGGCAAGTCAACTCTAATTGTTTGAGCCGCTACCATAGAGAATGCACAAGGGTACTATTGTGCATACATTCATATGAAGGGACCTGTCCTCTGCAGGCAAAGGGAACATTTCTGGATATTATGCCCTTTTTTCAATGAAACAAATGCATGGGAACAAAAGTTCCCTGGTGCATTTGTCATGGTAGAATTTCAACCAATTAAAATCAACTTGTCAACCTATCATCACCCTTTCCTGATGCAGTATCAATTGTTCCTCCTTTAGAAAATTGCATCTGTCCTGATGGGTACAAGACAAAAGGCTTTGAGAGCAGGGCTGGGATTCTCCATTGCGGGTCCACCCTGCCACCGTTGCTAATAAGGACGGAGAATTCAGCGTGCCGTTCACAGGATTCTCTACTCCCTCTGCTTGTCAATGGGATTTCCTTTTGAAGCCCCCCCACGCCGCCGGGAAACCCATGGGTGGGGGTGCACTGCTGGCGGGGCCAGAGAATCCCGTCACCAGCGAACGGCTGGAGAAATCCGGCCCATGTCTCTTTTTTCAGGAATGTGCAACTTCTGGGCCATTTTGGAGAGAAGGGGCGAAATTCTCCCCCAACGACGCAATGTCCGCCGACTGGCGCCAAACACGGCGCCAATCAGACGGGCATCGCGCCGGCCCAAAGGTGCGGAATGCTTCGCATCTTTGGCGGCCTAGCCCCAACATTGAGGGGCTAGGCCGGCGCCGGAGGGATTTCCGCCCCGCCAGCTGGCGGAAATGGCGTTTGTTGCCCCGCCAGCTGGCGCGGAAATGCGGCGCATGCGCGGGAGCGTCAGCGGCCGCTGTCAGTTTCCCGCGCATGCGCAGTGGGGAGAGTCTCTTCCGCCTCCGCCATGGTGGAGGCCGTAGCGGAGGCGGAAGGGAAAGAGTGCCCCCACGGCACAGGCCCGCCCGCGGATCGGTGGGCCCCGATCGTGGGCCAGGCCACCGTGGGGGCACCCCCCGGGTCAGATCTCCCCGCGCCCCCCCCCAGGACCCCGGAGCCCGCCCACGCCGCCTGGTCCCGCCGGTAAATACCAGCTTTGATTTACGCCGGCGGGACAGGCAATTTCTGGGCGGGACTTCGGCCCATCCGGGCCGGAGAATCCAGCGGGGGGTCCCGCCAACCGGCGCTGCCCGATTCCTGCCCCCGCCCAATCTCCGGTACCGGAGACTTCGGCGGGGCGGGGGCGGGATTCACGGCGGCCTACGGCCATTCTCCGACCCAGCGGGGGGTCGGAGAATGACGCCCGGTTAGAATCAATGACATTATTGGCTATTTGGCCTGCTGGGGCCTTTTGGTATGAACAGAGTTCCTAAAGTTTTAAAGCTTTAAGGCTTAGTCTCCAAAGGTTCTGTGTCTTTCTTATTAGCTCATTAGAGGTGAAGGCACTGTGTTAATTAGTTCATCTAAAAGCTAATGAGCCAGCCTAAGACAGTGAATCCCGCCCCCGCCCCCGCCGAAGTCTCCGGTACCAGAGATTGGGCGGGGGCTGGAATCGGGCCGCGCCGGTTGGCGGGACACCCCGCTCAATTCTCCGGCCCGGATGGGCCGAAGTCCCGCCCAGAAATTGCCTGTCCCGCCGGCGTAAATCAAAGCTGGTATTTACCGGCGGGACCAGGCGGCGTGGGCGGGCTCCGGGGTCCTGGGGGGGGCGTGGGGCGATCTGACCCCGGGGGGTGCCCCCACGGTGGCCTGGCCCGCGATCGGGGCCCACCGATCCGCGGGCGGGCCTGTGCCGTGGGGGCACTCTTTCCCTTCCGCCTCGGCCACGGCCTCCACCATGGCGGAGGCGGAAGAGACTCTCCCCACTGCGCATGCGCGGGAAACTGTCGGCGGCCGCTGACGCTCCCGCGCATGCGCCGCATTTCCGCGCCAGCTGGCGGGGCAACAAACGCCATTTCCGCCAGCTGGCGGACGGAAATCCCTCTGCCGCCGGCCTAGCCCCTCAATGTTGGGGCTCGGCCCCCAAAGATGCGGAGCATTCCGCACCTTTGGGCCGGCGCGATGCCCGTCTGATTGGCGCCATTTTTGGCGCCAGTCGGCGGACATCGCGCCGTTGGGGGTGAATTTTGCCCCTGAATCTGAAACCCTCACTTCAACACTGTTGTTTTTTTAAATACAAATTGGGCATGAACCATCCGCTTCTCCTTAACCTGTCAAGTATGTGGCATCAACCTTCCTCTTGAGATTAGTATCATTGAGGTCTGGTATTTCAATCCTCAAACACTCTCTACAAGATATCCATTCTATTATTTTCAACATGAAATGTGACTTGCGGTGGGTTTCCTTCCCTTCAGAGAAGCTTTTGCAATCATCCCACTTTGTCCCTTGCCCTGGCAACCTACCAGTGACAACTTCCAGCCACAGCCTGAGAAAAAGAAGCTGCTTATGTTCCTGCTTACAGAATCCGCTCAACTGACTCTACTCTTTTTCTCTTGGCTAATATTTCTCACTTCTTTCATGGCAACATCTTGCTCCATTCTGCTGTGGGGATGCTCATGGTTAAACTCTCCTGTATCTCCATCCACATAGGCGTTAAGAAATGTACAGCAGATCCAGGAAATTCCACATTATCATGTTACACATTTACCGCATCTGGTCCTATCTCTGTTACCCTCCTAACTCCTGCACTACTCAAGACTTAATGAATTAAAGCAAGCCTGACCTTGCAGATTCAGAACCCCACTGCGTCAACACCTAATTCCTGTCGAGATCAACCCCATTCCCTATCTTCTCTGCGCAAAAGCTTTCTCGTGAGCATCTCAGTCAATTAGCTTTTCGCAATTCCTGCAACCAGATGAGGAAATCGTATCCATAGTGCACTGCAAAGTTGCTCTCAGAGTTTCAGATTAGCCCTGCTGCCAATGGGTGCCAGAATTATGAATTGATTAGGCACTTTTATATTTAGTGGATGGTAGAAGATCTGTGAAAGATCTCTTGTGGGCGTACGTTTCTCATCTTAAGGGGATCAGTTCTGTTAATGATGATGCTGGGAGCGGCAGGCTGGAGTTTGATCTCAAACAATTGTCAGTTGGAGAAATACCTCTGCAACAGATGGTCCGGTATGGTGAACTGGAACCAGATGACTCCAGAAAATGCAGAAAGATCTAAAGAAATTGTGTTGGTATGCTTTTGCCTTTCGATAAACATGCTCCAGAAAATCTTAACTAATTCTGTTTTTGAACTTCCCCGCACAATTGACATTTTTCCAGAGAATACGGATAATTTGGGATTCAGTTCCACAGTGATCACAGCATGACTGAATTGTTATGGTGCAGAAGGAGGCCATTTGGCCCATCGTGTCTGCACCAGCTCTTCAAACGAGAATCATGACTTCCATTCAAATAATCATCTAATGTCCTCCTGAATGCCTCGAATCAACCTCCACCGTACTTCCAGGCAGTGCATTCCAGACCCAAACTCGTTGTGTGAGAAAGTTTTTCTCACATCATATTTGCTTATTTTGCAAATCACGTTAAACCTGTGAACGGCTGGAAAAATTGAATTGAAGAGTTGAGGTGCAGCTAGAGCGGCTCGTATTGCTGTCATAAACATTAAAATTAGTATTAATATAAATCCATTTTTCACACAGGGATATTGACTCTGCCAGAGCAGTGATGTGGTTCACTGATTAAAAATATATAAAGATTAAGTTCAGTTTATGTTAATCGTTATGCTTTTAAATCACTGGGATTTGTAGAGTGGCAATAATGAGGAGATGACATCTTTAATACTTAGCTCATTAATTTAACAAAATAGTTCCACCTAAAATACTCTCAGGTGCATTATGGATATGGAAAATATGATCAAAAAATGCCTTAACTTTATTTACTACAGTCATGTAGATACCCAGCTCAACACAATAATGTGTATCATATCAGTTACCATCTGATCAACTCAACGCTCCTAATCCTAAGTGACATCCCGTCCCCTCACATGAGAAGGGAGTTTGCAACAAGAAAGCTCCTGGAGAAGGTTTACATCAACCCAAGCCTGCTGCTACACAAGGACCTTACCAATCCACCTGCTGCTCACCTTCCATCACATCAGCCTGTAGGGCTAAGACCATTACGCCAATTAATAACACAAGAGGGCCTATGGTAGCAAGAATGGAACCAACAGACTATCATTAAAAACCACTTCCTCATCCCACAGCCGCCCACACAGCTTTAACCTGCCATGCCAACATTTGGCACTCTTCAACTATTTCTGCACTGGCCAAAGAAAATGGGACAAGTTGGGCCTTGCATGAAACCTGGAGTGCAGCTGTGCTACACCCCAGTCAGTGACTTACATCACTGAAAACTGCCCCCTGTCAAACTTCAGTGGAGGACTCAGAGAGCTCAATTTAGCCACTGCGGAAGCTATTGCCTGGTTTGGTGATTAGAGCACACACTTAAAAAAAACCGACATCCTGAAAGTAATGTGTGATCGGGTACTGTGTCAAGATTTAACAGATAATAGAATGTTATCCACTATTTTAGTTCATATTCTATTCATAGTGTGGATGAAAATGTTAAAAATTAGTTGCTAGTGTTTAGCTGTAGTTAGCAAATATTGGCCCATATTCAAAGGCAATGAAGGTGTGGCAGTCGATGGGAGTTTCCATGCTTGAGCAGTTTGGCTGGAATTTTGCCTTGCCTAGTGTATTTTTGCTTGCTAAGGAATCAATGGCCTTTTCAAGCTTAAGTGATGAGGATTCTACATCTAACACAACCATGTCAGAAAATTGTGGAAGACTTCCTCCTGCTCTGGTCAAGCGCAAGACCCGTTACACAGGACATACAAAAATCCTCATATATAAGAACAAAGGTGAGATTTCTACAGGAGCAGCTCATTACTCAGTCACTGTGAAAGCCTTCACTAAGATCACACCGAACAGATCCCCTGCAATTTGCAGATCAAGTGTATCTAGAAGCAAAATGCAGTTTTCAGGTTGGCAGATCCACAGTGCACATGATCGACTCCATGAAAGGTCAACTCTGATTTTAATCTAGCGACAGTGAAGGAACGACGACGCCGTTCCAACTCAGGATGGTGTGTGGCTTGAAAGGGAACTTGCAGTTGGCGGTGTTCCCATTCATTTGCTGTCGTTGTCCTTCTAGGTGGGAGAGGTCATAGGTATGGAAGGTGCTGTGGAAGGAGCCTTGATGAGTTGCTGCCACTGTATATTGGTAGTGACGGGAGGGAATGTTTAAGGTGGTGGATGGGTGACAATCAAACTGACTGGAAGCAAAGGCAAAAATACAGCCCTTCTTGATCAGAGGACTCTATAATGATGGTACTGCACCTGGTGCACAAATGGATCTTCAGCTGCAAAGACTTACGGATTTCTCTACCATGCCTTAAACAGTGGCTGTGGGACATTGTGTCACATCTCTGTCCTTGACTACACTAAACAGCACTCCACTGGAAGTGTTTAGCAAATTCTGCAACCTTAGATAATGTGTCTCTTGCTGCAGAACTTGATACATACATGGGTAAAGCAGCTACTACATTTGACTAACTCACAAAACATGCTTGGAATAATATCAACCTGACTCTTAGGACCAAAATACTGGCTTATGAGCCCTGTGCTCTCAGTACCTTGTACAACTTAGACTTACACCTGACACAAAGGAAGATGGTTGTGGTGGTTGGAGGTCAGTCATCTCAGTTCCACAACATCACTGCAAGAGTTCCTTAGGATAGCGTCCTCGGTCCGACCATCTTCAACTGCTTCATCAATGACCTCCCTTCCTTCAGGCCAGAAGATGTGGGGATGCTCGCTGACGACTGCACAATGTTCAGCACCATTTGCGACTCCTCAGATACTGAAGCAGTCCATAACCAAATGCAGCAAGATTTCCAGGCTTGGACTGGCAAGTGACAAGTAACATTTGTGCTACACTTGTGCCAGGCAATGACTGTCTCCAACAAGAGGGAATCTAACTATCGTTCCTGAACATTCAATGACATTATCATTCCTGAATCCCCCACTATCAAAACCCTGGG
This sequence comes from Scyliorhinus torazame, assembly GCF_047496885.1. Taxonomy (NCBI): domain Eukaryota; kingdom Metazoa; phylum Chordata; class Chondrichthyes; order Carcharhiniformes; family Scyliorhinidae; genus Scyliorhinus; species Scyliorhinus torazame. The sequence goes on from NC_092712.1 coordinate 79,728,587, forward strand.
GGTTACCATTGGCCAGAAACTGAACTGGACTAGCCATATAAATCCTGCGGCAAGTAACTCACTTCATAACTCTCCAAAGCCTGTCCCCAGTCTTCAGGACACAAGTCAGGATAGTGATGGAATACTCCCCACTTTCCTGGATTAGTGCAATGCCAACAATACTCGAGAAGCTCAAAACCATCCACAACATAGCAGCCCACTTGATTAAAATCCTTTCCACAAACATTCATTCTCTCCACTACCAATGCACAACGGCAGCAGTGTGTACCATCTACAAGATGCCGTGTGTACCATCTTGCACTGCAAGGACTCCTTAAGCAGCACCTTCCAAATCCACAATCACTACCATCTAGAAGGACAAGGGCAGCCAGGCACATGGGAACCCCACCACCTGAAAGTTCCCCTCCAAGCTGCTCACCATCCTGACTTGGAAATGTATCAGTGTTCCTTCACTGTTGCTGAGTCAAAATCCTGGAAGTCCCCCTCAACAGCACTGTGGATCTACCTACAGCATAGTGACTGCAACGGTTCAAGAAGGCAACTCACCACTATTGTCTTAGGGGAATAAGAGATGGGCAATAAGGGACACCGACATCCCACAAAGTAATTTAAAAAAAAACCCTGTGAAACATGGATGACTTACAACTCTCAAGAAACGAAGTTCAACAATTTTTATCTTTGTTTTCTGCGGCACATTTGCAGCCTTTCATGGAAGGACAAAATCACAAATGCGACCGTCCTCACAAATGTATATCTTTCCAGCAGTCAGTAGTAGAGAGGACTTCGCTGGCTTGATCACTTTTGCAAGAAGGAAGGTGGATGGAATCCCATGATTATTCTGTATGGTAAGGTAGCCAGAGCTAGAACATCAGGAGGATGCCCGAAGCTCTGCTTCAAGGATGGTTGCAAGCATGACATGACGGCCTGGTGGCACAGTGGTTAACACAGCTGCCTCACAGCTCCAGGGACCCGGGTTCAATTCCAGCCTCAGGTGACTGTCCGTGTGAAGTTTGCACTTTATCCCCGTGTCTGCATGGGTTTCCTCCGGGCGCTCTGGTTTCTTCCCACAGTCCAAACATGTGCAGGTTAGGTGAATGAGCTATGCTAAATTGCCGCTTAGTGTCCAAAAGGTTAGGTCGGGTTATGGGAATGGGCTGGAAGTGTGGGCTTAAGTGGGGTGCTCTTTCCAAGGGTTCGTGCAGACTCAATGGGTCGAATGGACTCCTTCTGTACTGTAAATTCTATGATCTATGATTGATTCTCGCACCTGGGTGATACTAGTTTATGAGAGGTAAATGACGTTGTCACCTGTGGGCCAGTGTGTGCCACCATTATGATCAATGGGCAGCAACTTGACAACCAAAAACAGCAACCCGCAATGGCCCACATGTTTACCTCATGGATTGGTCTTTTCAGCCAGTAGCAAAAGTGCACCACATGAAACGATCCAATCCGCAATGCATTTGCTGCATGTGCATCATCTTGTGTAAAATCAAAGTCACCATAGTCCCAGATGACCACAGGTTGCTTCCCCTTTTGCGGGGGAGAGCTCACTGGTGGTGCTTTAACCTGAGGATCACCACACCTCGGGCGATGGGGCAAGGCTGAGAAGGCGGGGCCTTCATGTATAACCTCATCACATACGGGAATTGAACCCGCATTGTTGGCCTTGCTCTGCATCACGAACCAGCTGACCAGCCAACTGAGCTAACTTTATCATCTTCTGTGGAAGGAAGGATGCCGCCAATTACAAAAGCAATATTTGGATATGGAAATAATTTAGATCAAAATTTACATCCCTGTCAGACTTCTATAAATAAATGTCAGGGTGAGGTACATTTTATCTGTGAGCAATGAAAAGGCAGATGACATTTCCAGTTAATTAACAGAGCTTTATAATGTCATGGTGTCCATCTAAATCTTTGTTTACTCTTTGCAGCTAAGCCATTAGCTGTCCAAATAATGAAGAACAATTTCTGTTCTGTATTACCAAATAATTTGTTCTTGAAATCCAATAAATGTTACCAGGAAATTGATCAAAATGGGAAGCTTTATCAATCATGTTTCCTGTGTGTTTCCACAATAAATATAAATATATTTCAGAAATCAATACATTGGCTAGCTTTGCTTAGTGCAACAAAACACGGTGTTACAAATGTGATGGATTATTAGATTGTTATGTTTCGGGACTGTGCCTTAAATTTAGGGTAAAATCGAATAATGCAAAAAGTCTAATGATCTGTTCTGGATTCTGTCTTGCAGCAAGCTAGGGTGACTTGATTGTTAAAGGTTACAAGGGCACTCAGGTTGTTTAATGGAAAGAGATGCAAATATTCATACCTGCAAACAGTGACCCAAGTGAGTTGACGGTGGATAGACTGTTAGTTTCCAAGTATCAGGGAAGTGCTAGAAATTCCAGGTTTTGTAATTGGTTATACCTGGGGAGGTCTGGAGGATCATGAAATCATACAGTACAGAAGAGGCCCTTTGGCTCATTGAGTCTGCACCGACAAAAAACCCTACTCTAATCTATACTAATCCCACTTCCCAGCACTTGGCTCATAACCTTGAATGTTCTGACATTTCAAGTGTTCATCCAAGTATTTTTCAAAGATTGTAAGGTTTTCTGCCTCGACTACCCGCCCAGGCAGTGCATTTCAGATTCCCATCACCCTCTGAATGAAAGACTATTTCCTCAAATCCCATCTAAACCTCCTGCTTTTCACTTTAAAATTATGCCCCTTGTTATTGACCCTTCAACTAAGAGGAACAGCTGTTTGCTATCCACCCTGTCCATTCCCCTCATCATGTTATACACCTCAATCAGATCCCCTCTCAGTCTTCTCTGCTCCAAAGGAAACAATTCAAGCTTGCCCAGACTCTCTTCATAGCTAAAATGCTCCATCCTAGGCAACATGCCGATGAATCTCCTCTGCACCCGCTCTAGTGCAATCACATCCTTCCTATAGTGCAGTGACCAGAACTGAACACAGTGCTCCAGCTGTGACCTAACCAAAGTTCTATACAGCTCCAACATAACTTCCCTGCTCTTATGATCTGTATCCTGACTGATAAAGGCAAGGTGTCCCATATGCCTTCTTAACTACACTATTAACTTGCCCTGCCATCTTCAGGAATCTGTGGACAAGTATCACAAAATCCCTCTGTTCCTCTGAGCTTCCGAGTGTCCTGCTATTCATTGAGTACTCCCTCGTCGTGTTACTCCTTCCAAAGTGCATCACCTCACACTATTCAGGATTAAATTCCATCTGCCATTGGTCTGCCCATCTGACCAGCCCATTTATATCATCCTATAACCTAAGAACTTCTTCTTCTTCACTGTCAACCACCTGGCTAATCTTCTTGTCATCTGGCAAACTTACTTATTATCCCCTCCACATTTTCTTCTATATTGTTGATATATATATATATATATATGGGTGGCACGGTGGCACAGTGGTTAGCACTGCTGCCTCCCAACGCCAGAGACCCAAGTTCAATTCTGGCCTTGGGTGACTGTGTGGAGTTTCCACTTTTCCCCCATGTCTGCATGGGTTTCCTCCCGACAGTCCAAAGCTGTGCAGGTTAGGTGAATTGGCCGTGCTAAATTGCCCCTTAGTGTCCAAAGATGTGTAGGTTAGGATGGAGGCTCGTGGATAGGACGGGGAGTGGACCTGGGTAGAGTGCTCTTTGCAGACTCAATGGGCCGATTGGCGTCCTTCTGCACTGTAGGAATTCTATGGTTGAAATATTTCAGTTTAATATTGTACATGAAACAAAGATTCCTTTGACTGGATACACATTGCAATCTTTTAGAAGAGGGGTTAGCATTGAGAATGCACTAGTTCTTGGTGACTGTCAGAGTCCACTTGCCAACCAATAAGCATCCTCTTCTCATACAGTATAACTTGTTGTTTTCCCCTTTTGTTAGTATTCTTGCGAAGTGTCCTGATGAGCCCTGGGTGAAAAGCTTCAACATGTCTCTTTTTTTCAGCAATCCTCAAGTTCTGTGCTACTAATCGACTATTGATTAGTAAAATGCTTTGAGGTGAGGAAAAGTATAATTGTGAACATTTACAAAGTTTATCTGCTGTGAGTTTCTAGTGTGTACAAATGCAGATATTGATAAATTGGAATTTCAGGCTGCTCAGTCATACGAGCACACATACGATCTAGGAGAAGGAGTAGGCCACTCGGCCCTTCGAGCCTGTTCTTTCATTCAGTAAGATCAAGGCTGGTCTGATTGTAACCTCAGCTCAATATTCGTGCCTACCTCCGATTACGTTTCCCCCCCTTGCTTACCAAAAATCTAACTGTCTTTGCCTTAAAAATATTCAAAGAAACTGCTTCCTCCGCCTTTTGAGGGAGAATTCCAAAGACTCATAACCCCCGAAGACAAAAACATTCTCCTAACCTCTGACCTAAAGGGAGACTCCTGGGGCGTCATTCTCCGACCCCCCAGAGGGTCGGAGAATGGCTGTTGGCCGCCGTGAATCCCGCCCCCGCCGGTTGCCAAAGTCTCCGAAGGGAGAAAAGTCGGCGCTGCTGTCGGAGAATGTCACGGGTCTGCGCAAGGCAGCCGATTTTCGGCCTGCTGATATTCTCCCTTCCGGATGGGCCGAAGTCCCGTTGACGTGATGACCGTTCACGTCGACGTAAATCAAACCTCCTTTTCATCGGCGTGACCCTGTGCTCCAGGCTCACGCCGACCAGCGTGGAGGTGAGTGACGGCCTGGGGGGTTGGCTCTGGGCAGGCGATGGCGTGGCCGCAGTCTGAATGTGTGAGGAGAGGTGTGTCTCGGGTTGTGTGTGTGTGTGTGCGGCGGGGGTGGGGGGGGGGGGGTGGTTAGAGTGGGCTGGGCTCCGGGGGAGTGCCGGGAGGGGGGTCCATGCCGGGGAGGGGGATGGGGGGTCTGTGCCGGGGAGGAGGTTGGGGTCCGTGCCGGGGAGGAGGTTGGGGGGGGTCCGTGCCGGGGAGGGGGATCGGGGGTCCGTGCCGGTGTGGAGGTTGGGGGGGGTCCGTGCCGGGGAGGGGGATGGGGGGTCCGTGCCGGGGAGGAGGTTGGGGTCCGTGCCGGGGAGGAGGTTGGGGGGGGGGTCCATGCCGGGGAGGGGGATGGGGGGGGTCCGTGCCGGGGTGGAGGTTGGGGGGGGGTCCATGCCGGGGAGGGGGATAGGGGGATGGGGGGTCTGTGCCGGGGAGGAGGTTGGGGCCCGTGCCGGGGTGGAGGTTGGGGGGGGGTCCGTGCTGGGGAGGGGGATGGGGGGTCCGTGCCGGGGTGGAGGTTGGGGGGGGTCTGTGCCGGGGTGGAGGTTGGGGGGGGGTCCGTGCCGGGGAGGGGGATGGGGGGTCCGTGCCGGGGTGGAGGTTGGGGGGGGGTCCGTGCCGGGGAGGGGGATGGGGAGTCCGTGCCTGGGAGGAGGTTGGGGTCCGTGCCGGTATGGAGGTTGGGGGGGGGGGGGGTCCGTGCCTGGGAGGGGGATGGGGGGTCCGTGCCGGGGTGGAGGTTGGGGGGGGGGTCCGTGCCGGGGTGGAGGTTGGGGGTGGTCCGTGCCGGGGAGGGGGATGGGGGGTCCGTGCCGGGGAGGAGGTTGGGGTCCGTGCCGGGGAGGTGGTTGGGGTCCGTGCCGGGGAGGAGGTTGGGGGGGGTCCGTGCCGGGGAGGGGGATGGGGGAGGGGGTCCGTGCCGGTGTGGAGGTTGGGGCGGGGTCCGTGCCGGGGAGGGGGTTGGGGGGTCCGTGCCGGGGAGGAGGTTGGGGTCCGTGCCGGGGTGGAGGTGGGGGGGGGTCCGTGCCGGGGAGGGGGTTGGGGGGTCCGTGCCGGGGTGGAGGTTGGGGGGGGTCCGTGCCGGGGAGGGGAATGGGGGGTCCGTGCCGGGGAGGGGGATGCAAGGGCAAGTGAGTTGGTCCACCTGGCCAGGTGCCAGCCTCCAACAGTTGGACCCATGCGGTCCATGCCACCTGGCTGGAGGGAGGAGGGGATATGGGCAATGATGACATGTCGTCGTTCCCCTCCCCCCCACCAGGCCGTCATGTTTTCCGATCATCCAGCGATGTTGGACGCCGTGGCGGCAGCCACTAATGTCTATGTTGCCCAGGATGAGGAGGAGGAGGAGGAGGAGGAGTGTGCCAGAGAGGCGGCGCAGACTGCCGCAGGGGTACAGGCGGCAGCCGCCCAGGCTGGAGGGACACCTGACCGACAGGACGAGGAGGGGGAGGAGGACGTCGCGGCCCCACGGCAACGGAAGCACCTGAGGGCGCCCCGTGTGTACCGGCCCCGGCAGTCATACCAGGACTCCACGGACCGGGAATGCAGGAGGAGACTCCGGATGAGGCGGGAAACCGTGGCACACATCTGCCACCTGCTGGCACATCTGTCACCGCGTGGCACTGGCGGGTGACACCCTCTCCCCGTGTCCGTCAAGGTTACGGTGGCCCTGAACGTTTATGCAACGGGGTCATTCCAGGCACTGAGTGGGGACCTGTCCGGCATATCGCAGACATCGGTGCATCGGTGCATCCGGGCAGTGACAGATGCCCTATATGCCATGGCGCACCGCTACATCCGCTTCCCCGTGTACCGGGCCAGCCAAGATGCCCGGGCCGTGGGCTTCTCTGCCGTGGCCGGGTTCCCCATGGTCCAGGGCGCGATTGATGGGATGCACGTCGCCGAGCGGCCACCTGCAGATAACAGGGCCGTGTTCACCAATAGGAAGGGGACCTATTCGATGAACATACAGGTGGTCTGCGACCACCGCATGATGATCCTGCACGTCTGCGCCCGTTACCCAGGCAGTGTACACGACTCATACGTGTTATCGCGGTCATCCATCCCCGGCATGTACGAGGGACGCCATCCCCGGCTGAGGGGCTGGTTGCTGGGTGACAGGGGCTACCCATTGCGATCGTGGCTGATGACGCCTATACGGAGGCCACGCAATGAGGCGGAGAACCGCTACAATGATGCCCATGTAGCGACAAGGGGAGTGATAGAGAGGTGCTTTGGCGTGCTGAAGATGCGTTTCAGGTGCCTGGACCTCTCTGGGGGCGCCCTCCAGTATCGGTCAGATAGGGTCGGCCGCATCATTGTGGTGTGCTGCGTCCTGCACAACATAGCCCAGCAGAGGGGCGATGTGCCGCAGGCAGAGGAGGGCGGAGTAGAGGAGCAGCAGGAAGAGGCCCAGTCCTCCCCAGATGAGGGGGATGGGGGTAATGGTCAGGGTAGACGGGGTAGACACCGTTACCGGCTGGCCCAGCGGGCACGGGACAGACTGATAGCCGCCCGCTTCACTGACTAGATGTGCGTGGGAATCGGGTAGTATGGCCACAGACCGCACACCATGGCAACAGCCGACCACCCACACCCCCCACCCATCCACCCACCCAGCACCCTCACCCCCCTCCCCAACCCCACCCACCCCACCCGCATGCACACCACCCCCCCCCCATTGCCGATCCACCTGCGGCACAACGGGCCGGGCTCACACAGTTGCGGGTGGATGCGTGTCTATTGCAGGCCATGGAGGATGATGACAACCCGCCCTGCGGTGAGCTCCTGGCTCCACATCGTTGGACTATGTCTGACCCATGGCCACAGTACCACCATCCACCCGGACCATCCCTGCATGCGGCTGTGACACTGCAGCGCACGGTCCCGTCCTCTGCCCGGGGGATGTTGATGGCGGCCCAGGGGGAAGGGGGCAGACTCACCTGGGGCTGAAGTAAGACCACCCCTCACACACACACTTGCGCTCAACGTACATGACACCCCCGCACGCTTTGGACAGAGCACAAAGGCAGCTTCTGTAGGTGTAACATTGACTTTAATAACCAAACGAGTTCATGCACGTGCCCTAGCCCCTAAATCTCATCTGTGCCCTGCACCCGTGCCAACTTACTCAGTGTCTAATTGTTTGGCCTTACGGGCCCTTTGACTACGTCTACGTGGTTCCCCAGACGGTACAGCAGAACTGGAGGTGGACTCCTGTGATTCCTGCCCTCTGACACTGGATCCCTTTGGCGGCCGTTTCCTGGGGCGTCCTGGCCTAGATGGGCCAGGCTGCGGCGCGGGCGACTGGGATGGCGAGCTGCCAGCCTGTCCTGCCCGTTGCCCACCCGATGCACCTGGGACGGAAGGGGCGGGGGGGGGGGGGAGTCCGAGGTGTCGCGGTGTACCGGGACCTCCCCTACAGGGGGAGCCGGGACGGACCACACCACCTCCTCCTCCCTCGGGGTGCCCGATGGCCCCCAGGCCTCTACATGGGTGGGGGATGCGAACGGACTGGCCATCCGACGCCCCCCCTACATCTGGCGCTGCCAATCCTGGAGGCCCGTGCTGGTATCGACAGGGTTCTGCAGGTTTGCAGCCATGGAGCCCAGGGGGTTGGCAAACCCTGTCTGTGACAGTGCGACGCCGGCTCGCACATTGCCACTGGCGCCTCAGCGATGGCCTGCAGAGACTGGGCCATGGCCTGCTGAGACTGGGCCATGGCCTGCAGAGACTGGGCTATGGCGTTGAGCGCCTCTGCCATCTGGCGCTGGCACTGGCTCATGGCCTCCTGTGAGAGGGCAGCCATGTCCTGGGCCACAGACGCCGCCTGCACGGAAAGCCCCAGGCCTCGCAAACCGTTCCCCATGTCTGACACCATTGCCTCCACCGCGGACGCCACCCGTGCGGTGTCAGCCTGGGTGGCACGCATGACCGGCACCACTCTCAGCTCCTGGACGCGGGTGGACTCCTCCACCTGCGACTGCAGCCGCCGCAAGCCGGCCGTCACCCTCTTCGCTCGTCTCCGGGTCGGTGGTTGCATCGGATCTATGTGTGGGTGTGGTAACTACAGGAACCCGGGATCCATCTGGGCGGCAGATGTTCGCTTGGGCTGGGCTGCGCTCCGACCGCCCGGCCCCTCTGCTGCTCCTACCTCCACCTGCTGTACCGGGACGGCTGTGTTGTGCGCACCAGTGAGTGTACCAGACGCCTCATCACTAAAGTGCCCAACCGAGGTGAGTGTTTCTGCGATGGTGGAGGGTGTTGGTGACAGCAGTGGCGTTGTGTCGTGCTCTTCGTCCCACTCTGAGTCCATGGCACTTTGGGGTGGGGGTTCGTCTCCACCCATCCACTCTGAGTCACTGTCCGGTATTTCGTCTTCCTGGGTAGTGCTGTCCCGGGTAGGGGTGTCCCGGGCAGTGCTGTCCCGGGTAGTGCTGTCCCGGGTAGTGGTGTCCCGGGTAGTGGTGTCCCGGGTAGTGGTGTCCCGGGTAGTGGTGTCCCGGGTAGTGGTGTCCCAGGTAGTGGTGTCCCGGGTAGTGGTGTCCTGGCTCGGATGTGACGGGGGCCTGTGGCTGGGTGGTCGCTCCCGCATGTGACGGGGGTGTCGTCTCCCTGTTGCTCCAGGTCTCTCCGTGTCCCGTGGTGTGCGAGGGGCATCCTGTGGGCGTCGCATGCTGGAGGGTCCGGGACTCTCCGTCTCCCGTGGCCTCCGAGGGGCATCCTGCGGGCGTCGCATGCTGGAGGGTCCGTGTCTCTCCGTGTCCCGTGGTGTGCGAGGGGCATCCTGCGGGCGTCGCATGCTGGAGGGTCCGTGTCTCTCCGTCTCCTGTGGCCTCCGAGGGGCATCCTGCGGGCGGTCTGCATCTGCGGGGATGGGTGCCTGGGCGTTTGGTCCTGCGATACACAATGAAGCATGCATGGTTATGGGGCAGTGATCAGGTGATATGGGGGAGGGGGATATAGGGGAGGGGGGATATGGGGATGGGCTGTCGGTGGCTCACTTGCTAGTACGCCCCCGACCTCTGCATCAGCAACCTCCCGGTCGTCAGGTCCGCCAGCCAGTTCCAGGGCCCTTTCCTGGTGATCGGTCAGTGGCCTCTCATCAGCGGGGCCTCCTCCAGTCCTCACATGCTCCCTATTGTTGTGTGCGCGCTTCTCCTGTGGGGGGGGGGGTGGCAGGGGTAAAAGGCAACACTGTTAGGCAGGTATATGAATGCACGCCATCGGTTGCGCGTGCATTGCAGAGGTTAAGGTTAGGGCTGGATTCACATGGGGATATGGGGGAGGGGGGATATGGGGGAGGGGGGATATGGGGGAGGGGGGGATATGGGGGAGGGGGGATATGGGGGAGGGAGGATATGGGGGAGGGGGATATGGAGGAGGGGGGTATATGGGGGAGGGGGGTATATGGGGGAGGGGGGTATATGGGGGAGGGGGGTATATGGGGGATATATGGGGGAGGGGGATATGGGGGAGGGGGGTTATGGGGGATATGGGGAGGGGGGATATGGGGGAGGGTGGATATGGGGGATATGGGGGAGGGGGGATATAGGGGATATGGGGGAGGGGGGATATGGGGGATATGGGGGAGGGGGATATGGGGGAGGGGGGATATGGGGGATGGGGGATATGGGGAATGGGGGATATGGGGAATGGGGGATATGGGGGAGGGGGGATATGGAGGTGGGGGGATATGGGGGAGGGGGGATATGGGGGATATGGGGGAGGGGGGATATGGGGGAGGGGGGTTATGGGGATATGGGGAGGGGGGATATGGGGGAGGGGGGATATGGGGGAGGGGGGTATATCGGGGAAGGGGAATGAGGGGGTATATGGGGAGGGGGAATATGGGGGAGGGGGGTATATGGGGAGGGGGATATGGGGGAGATGGGGAGAGGAATATGGTGGAGGGGGGTATATGGGGAGGGGGGTATATGGGGGAGGGGGTATATGGGGAGGGGGTATATGGGGGAGGGGGGTATATGGGGGAGGGGGGATATGGGGAGATAGGGGAGAGGAATATGGTGGAGGGGGGTATATGGGGAGGGGGGTATATGGGGGAGGGGGTATATGGGGAGGGGGTATATGGGGGAGGGGGGCATATGGGGAGGGGGATATGGGGGAGATGGGGGAGGGGGCATATGGGGGAGGGGGGATATGGCGAGGGGGGTATATGGGGGAGGGGGGATATGGGGAGGGGGGATATGGGGGAGGGGGGATACGGGGGAGGTGGGATATGGGGGAGGAGGGATATGGGGGATATGGGGGAGGAGGGATATGGGGAGGGGGGATATGGGGAGGGGGATATGGGGAGGGGGTATATGGGGGGATATGGGGGAGGGGGGATATGGGGAGGGGGGATATGGGGGAGGGGGGATATGGGGGAGGGGGGATATGGGGGGATAATGGGGGAGGGGGGATATGGGCGAGGGGGGATATGGGGAGGGGGGATATGGGGGAGGGGGGATATGGGGGAGGGGGGATATGGGGGAGGGGGGATATGGGGAGGGGGGATATGGGGGAGGGGGGATATGGGGAGGGGGGATATGGGGGAGGGGGGATATGGGCGAGGGGGGATATGGGCGAGGGGGGATATGGGCGAGGGGGGATATGGGGGAGGGGGGATATGGGGGAGGGGGGATATGGGGAGGGGGATATGGGGGAGGGGGGATATGGGGAGGGGGATATGGGGAGGGGGGATATGGGGAGGGGGGATATGGGGAGGGGGGATATGGGGGACATGGGGGAGGGGGATATGGGGAGGGGGGATATGGGGAGGGGGGATATGGGGAGGGGGGATATGGGGGACATGGGGGAGGGGGATATGGGGAGGGGGGATATGGGGGAGGGGGGATATGGGGGATATGGGGGAGGGGGGATATGGGGGAGGGGGGATATGGGGGAGGGGGGATATGGGGGAGGCTCACCCTGCCTGCTCGGACGAGGTCGTTCACCTTCTTGTGGCACTGGGTGCCTGTCCGTGGTGTCAGGGCCGCAGCGGTGACGGCCTCTGCCACTTCCCTCCACAGACGCCGGCTGTGGCGTGGGGCATCTCTGCGGCCGTGCCCGGGATACAGGGCGTCCCTCCTCTGCTCCACCGCGTCCAGGAGCGCCTCCACATCCCGTGACTCGAACCTCGGGGCTGAGCGGCGGGCCAGCCATCCAGTCGGGTGTTCCGGTCGGGTGTTCCGGTCAGGTGGGGGGGAGCAGCGCGGCCTTATGAGCCGTCACACCGTGCGGCGCGTATGACGCTGCACGGCGTGAACTACTGCGCAAGCGTGGATCCTGTTACGTCGCTGCTAGCCCATTTCGGGCCGGAGACTTTCGACCCATTTTTCCGACGTGACGCAAGTCGGATTTGCGCCGTTTTTTGCGCCAATCGGCGGACTTTCCGCCGATAACGGAGAATTTCGCCCCTTATTTTGACACAATGGCCCTTAGTACTAAATTCTTCCACAAGTGGAAACACCCTCTCCACATCCATCCTGTCAAGATGTAATAGTCTCACGTGTAATAGTGGTATCCATGTCGATGATCTGGCACGTCTTGCAGAGATTGCCATGGCGTGCCAGATCATCGACATGGATACCACTATTACACGTGAGAACACCACCCACCAGGTACGCGGTACATACTCGTGCGACTCGGCCAACGTTGTCTACCTCATACGCTGCAGGAAAGGATGTCCCGAAGCATGGTACATTGGCGAGACCATGCAGACGCTGCGACAACGAATGAACGGACATCGCGCAACAATCACCAGGCAGGAATGTTCCCTTCCAGTCGGGGAACACTTCAGCAGTCAAGGGCATTCAGCCTCTGATCTCTGGGTAAGCGTTCTCCGAGGCGGCCTTCAGGACGCGCGACAACGCAGAATCGCCGAGCAGAAACTTATAGCCAAGTTCCGCACACATGAGTGCGGCCTCAACCGGGACCTGGGATTCATGTCGCATTACATTCATCCCCCACCGTCTGGCCTGCGAAATCCTACCTACTGTCCTGGCTTGACACAATTCACACCTCTTTAACCTGGGGTTACCCCATCTCTGGATCTGTAAAGATTTAATCACCTGCTAATGGTCGCATTCCAAGCATTGTTTGGCATCTTTGAATCTGGCTATATATGTGTTTCTGGAACAGACCTCTTCATTCACCTGAGGAAGGAGCAGCGCTCCGAAAGCTAGTGACATCGAAACAAAACTGTTGGATTTTAACCTGGTGTTGTAAGACTTCGTACTGTTCTAAAGTGACTCCCTTTTATTCTAATGCTGTGCCCACGGGTCCTAGTCTCCCCTGCTAATGGAAACAACTTCCCGACATCCACCCTATCTAAGCCATTCATTATCTTGTAAGTTTCTATTAGATCTCCCCTCAAACTCCTAAACTCCAATGAATATAATCCCAGGATCCTCAGACGTTCATCGTATGTTAGGCCTACCATTCCTGCGATCATCCGTGTGAATCTCCGCTGGATCCGCTCCAGTGCCAGTATGTCCTTCCTGAGGTGTGGGGCCCAAAATTGCTCACAGTATTCTAAATGGGGCCTAACTAATGCTTTATAAAGCTTCAGAAGTACATCCCTGCTTTTATATTCCAAGCCTCTTGAGATGAATGACAACATTGCATTTGCTTTCTTAATTACGGACTCAACCTGCATGTTTACCTTTAGAGAATCCTGGACTAGGACTCCCAAGTCCCTTTGCACTTCAGCATTATGACTTTTGTCACCGTTTAGAAAATAGTTCACGCCTCTATTCTTTTTTCCAAAGTGCAAGACCTCGCACTTGCCCACGTTGAATTTCATCAGCCATTTCTTGGACCACTCTCCTAAACTGTCTAAATCTTTCTGAAGCCTCCCCACCTCCTCCATACTACCTGCCCCTCCACCTATCTTCGTATCATCGGCAAACTTAGCCAGAATGCCCTCAGTCCCGTCATCTAGATCGTTAATATATAAAGAGAACAGCTGTGGTCCCAACACTGAACCCTGCGGGACACCACTCGTCACCGGTTGCCATTCCGAAAAATAACCTTTTATCCCAGCTCTCTGCCTTCTGTCTGACAGCCAATCGTCAATCCATGTTAGTACCTTGCCTCGAATACCATGGGCCCTTACTTTACTCAGCAGTCTCCCGTGAGGCACCTTATCAAAGGCCTTTTGGAAGTCAAGATAGATAACATCCATTGGCACTCCTTGGTCTAACCTATTTGTTATCTCTTCAAAGAACTCTAACAGGTTTGTCAGGCACGACCTCCCCTTACTAAATCCATGCTGACTTGTCCTAATCTGACCCTGCACTTCCAAGAATTTAGAAATCTCATCCTTAACAATGGATTCTAGAATCTCGCCAACAACCGAGGTCAGGCTAATTGGTCTATAATTTTCCATCTTTTTCCTTGTTCCCTTCTTGAACAGTGGGGTTACAACAGCGATTTTCCAATCCTCTGGTACTTTCCCTGACTCCAGTGACTGTTGAAACATCACCAACGCCTCCACTATTTCTTCAGCTATCTCCTTTAGAACTCTAGGGTGTAGCCCATCTGGGACCGGAGATTTGTCAATTTTTAGACCTCTTAGTTTCTCTAGCACTTTCTCCTTTGTGATGGCTACCATATTCAACTCTGTCCCCTGACTCTCTGGAATTGTTGGGATATTACTCATGTCTTCTACTGTGAAGACTGACACAAAGTACTTATTCAGTTCCTCTGCTATTTCCATATCTCCCATCACAAAATTACCAGTGTCATTTTGGAGCGGCCCAATGTCAACTTTTGTCTCCCGTTTGTTTTTAATGTATTTAAAGAAACTTTTACTATCATTCCTAATGTTACTGGCTAGCCTACCTTCAAATTTGATCCTCTCTTTCCTTATCTCTCTTTGTTATCCTCTGTTTGTTTTTGTAGCCTTCCCAATCTTCTGACTTCCCAATACTCTTTGCCACATTATAGGCTTTCTCTTTTGCTTTGATGCATTCCCTAACTTGCTTTGTCAGCCATGGCTGCCCAATCCCCCCTCTGATAACCTTTCTTTTCTTTGGGATGAACCTCTGTACTGTGTCCTCAATTACACCCAGAAACTCCTGCCATTGCTGTTCTACTGTCTTTCCCACTAGGGTCTGCTCCCAGTCGATTTTCGTCAGTTCCTCCCTCATGCCCCTGTAGTTACCTTTATTTAACTATAACACCTTTACATCTGATTCTACCTTCTTTCTTTCAAATTGGAGATTGAATTCGACTATAGTCTTTATAGTTCCAGCTGGCTTTCTCTCATGCTCTAATTTTCCCTTCCTTATCAATCATTTGGTTATTCTTTGTTGTGTTTTATTTTCTGTCCTGCCCCTATCTCTGTGCAATTGTACGCTTTTTCTTTAAAGTTGACACTATCTTTAATTATTTCAGTTAATCACAGATGTTGGGTCCTCCCTTGGAATTTTTCCTTCTGGATGGGATGTATCTATTATGTGTGATTGATGTACCCCTTAAATGTCTGCCACTGATCTCTATTGACCTGTCCCTTAACCTCGTTTGCTAATTCTCTTCAGCTAGCTGTGCTTTCATGCCCTCGTAATTGTCCTTGTTTAAGTTTAAAATAAGTCCGTTACGTGCGGCTGAAAAATACCTGATATAAACTCCTGCAACACACAGATATTATGCTATGGAAGGCAACTGTATAAAGGCTGCATGGATGTAGATATTCTAGTGGCTTGCTTGGTTTATTTTTGACTTGGGTTACAGAGGAAAACTTTATGGCCTCTCTTCTCGTGAGCTGGATGTGGTACATAATAAAATATGCTCTTTATTGTCTGGAGAAAGAATTACCTTCACAGGTGTAAATGGACTTTTCTCATTTTGCACTTTTGCATCCTCTCGTGTTTCTCTCTGAGGCTTGCGCTGGTCATAGTAAGATGGCAGCAGAATGTCCTTGTTGAGCGCAGTCTGAATGATAGAAGTGAAGCATTTAGAAAAACCCTGCTGTATTTCCTTGATTGTCCAGTCATGTTGCAAATACAGTGAGCCTTGTTATATGAATAAATAAATATTCTGCTTTAACAAAACCTCACCACATAGATTCCATTTTTATAACTCTCTAATGATTTCTACATAATTGAAATAGATTTAACAGCCTAGGAAGTGAGGGTCACAGCCTTCCCAAGTTTTCTTGCTATATCCTGAATTATCCTGCCTGCATTTCAGTTTGGTTGGAAGAATCAGATGGAAGGCAGTGGAAAGTTTGAAAAGCCAGCAAACCATTCCTATAGAACGGAGAACATAGGTTGGAGATATTATTACGTTTGCACGAGTACATATTTTAATTTGACATATCAGTGTTGCCCTGAGGGATTGTTGAAGGTTTAATGGAGACCATTTCTGCCTATGTCATTGTCTGATGACTGCATTTCAAAGTAACTTACTATGAAGTGCTTCAAGCTATTTTAGTGTGATAGGTACTTAAAGCACAGTGCAGCCTTTATAATTAACCATGTTGGCCTTCTGCCAGAATTGTTAAAATCTTGCCAAAGACACTGGACGCGATCCAACGGGAAAAGCACTAAGTTTGGTAACGAGCGTGACTTGCGCATATCGGCCTTGCCAAGGCATCGCGGAGCATGTCCCAGTCTCTGAGGCCACTCCAGAGCAGAGGAATGTGTACCAAACGCAGGTGGACATTGCTGAGGCACTCCAGAGTATAGCCCAGCCACAGAGCAGCATCGCTGACGGTGTCAACACTAATTTGCAGACAATGTTGAGCTGCCAGTGTTGGCAGAGCAGGTGACACAGTGGCCTCTGGAGCTCACGCCACCTGCCCCTCCATCCCAAGGTGACTCCCAGGCCTTACGGGCACCGGAGGCCGACCCAGGGTCTTCCAACAGGCAGACAACAGCGGCCTCCAGCTCACTCGAGTTCACCCCTCCTGAAAATGGCGCGTCTTGAGGTCAGCAGGCAGAACAGAGTGGCACGGCAAGGCAGTGCCACCAGTAAGGCGGCTGGGGCCCTACGGCCGCTGGCCCTCCAGAGGATGCCCGCCAGGAACATCAAAGGCCACAGGACACGGAAAGCAGCAGGCTGCCTCCTCCTCCGATGTGCATCCTGGGGACGCATCTAATAAACATAGCGGCAGAGCACAGAGAGCTAAGAAGATTGAGGATCACTGAGTGGGCACTGGGGGGGTGGGGGTGGGGGGGGGGGGTGGCACCACCGGTAGCTGGGGAGAGTTTAGGGATTTGATTGTTCACCATTAAAACTGTTACATCTGAGACCTGTGAAGCTTCTGTCACATGATTCCGCTTTGCAGGCCGGACTGCACCCCCAGCCCCTGCACCCAGGCACTGTTGTCCTAGATATGTGGCCCCTGAGGCACGCCACGTGCAGATGATTGGTGTGCGTACATTGTCAGCAGAAAGATAGGAGTCAGACAATGGCATAGGTTGAGGAGCACCAGAGCTTACCCCACAGCAGGTTATCATCACCCTCCTCCTTGTTTAATGACCCGCTGACAGTGCCAACACAGGCCCATCACCCCTGTCATAATATACACCCATGCACATCATGAGGTAAAAGCAGGCAGTGACAGACACCCAGGTGAGCCAATCAACATACAGAACAGAACACGACCAATCACCAGACAGAACACCAGAGGGGGGCTTCCAACTATGAAACACACGAGGCATCAGCACTCTGCCTCTTTCCACTGGTGACAACCGTAGAGACAGTCAGGGTGTACAAATCATTCAACACCTTCTACACATGGATCAGAGTTAGCCTGGTCCAGATAGTTAATGTTAGTTTACTTAGAGTAGTAGAGAGTCAACCCACAGGCAGCTGCGTGCTTCGTTACTGAAGTTAAATAAATCGTATTGAACCAACACCTACGTTTGGTGTATGCTTTATCATTTAACTGCATCATATTGCAGTCCGTGTTACCCCAGGGTGAATAATACGACACGATACCAGGAGTGGCTACTGCTTCTAAGTAATTTATCTTTGGGAATTCACTGACGGCCAGCAAGTGCCTTCCAGCGGCATGGAAAAGATCCAGGCACCTCCACAGCTCCAGATCTCCGGGAACCTTGGCGCCAACTGGCGGGTCTTCAAGCAGAAATTCAGTCTCTACCTTGAGGCCTCGGGCCTCGAAAGTGCGTCCGATGCCCCAAAAATCCGCTGCTACTGCCGACTGCGGGGGACCAGGCCATCCAAATCTTCAAGTCGCTCACTTTTGCCGACGGTGAGGACAAAACCAAGCTCCAGGCTGTCTTAGCCAAATCCAACAGTCACTGTGAGGTCGAGACGAACGAAACCTTTGAGCGCTATGTCTTCCACCAGCGCCTTCAGGGCAAGGATAAGCCTTTCCAGTCTTTTCTCACTCATCTTCTCATTCTAGCGCAATCCTGCAACTACGGAGACACCGCTGACTCCCTCATCAGGGATCAGATTGTGTTTGGCGTCCACTCCGATGCCCTGCGGGTGCAGCTCCTAAAAATAAAAATATGACCCTGCCAGTGGCCATCGAGACGTGCAAAGTCCACGAACAGGCGAAAATTCGCTATTCCCGCCTTAAGTCGGCAGAGCAGGACCAACTTGCCTCCCACGAGGCAGAGAGTGTACAGGCCATCGCCCGAATGCAGCGCCTGAGCATCAATGAAGACGGCCATTCTGCGCGCTTTTCCAGGGGTCCCACGCATGCGCACCACGGTCGGGAGAACGAAGCGGCCGAAAACTACACTGTGCATGTGTGAGCGGCGGCTGACCGCACTGCGCATGTGCGACAACGCACCGGGCGTCACGACGTCGCCGTGATGACGTGCCCCAACTGCGGCACCGCCCATTTAAAGCGGCAATGACCTGCAAGAGGCGGGCGATATCTCAACTGCAAGAAGCTTGGCCATTATGCGGCTTTGTGCAGGTCTGCACCTCCGATAGGGGGCCAGCGATCCCAGTTCCAACACGGACGCGTTCAAAGTGTGCAGCAAGGGCTGCTGGATTTGGAACCTGATCCCATCACGGATCCAGAGGACGACTGTTCCGGCCATTCATGTACCTGACCTGGATCACCTTCCAGTGCTGCAAAAGATGCAGCAGATCAGAACCCGGCAAAAGCTGACATATGATGCTCATGCTACTGATCTGCCCGTGCTCTCTCCGAAGGACGCTGTTCACGTCAAGTTGCCTGGTGGAGGCTGGTCAGCTCCAGCTGTTGTTGTTCGACAGGCTGCTCCCAGGTCGTTTATGGTTCGCATGGCTGATGGATCTATTGTCCGGCGCAACTGAAGGGCACCACGCAAACTTGCCTGCCCACTGGATCTCACGTTCCCAGATGTCGTTCTGCCATATCCGGGCACCTTGCTCCACGAGGCCACCAATCTGGCAGCATGCCAACCTATCAAGACACCATCATCCCCATCTCCACCTCTCAAGCGGTCCACAAGAATCTGACGACAGCCCCAACGACTGGACTTATAAATAGTTCCTTTGTATATATGCTGTTATGTTTCTGCACCCTAGACACCTTACATGTACATATCCATTCACTCACCAATTGCTGTATATAGTTACTTTTGTAAATATGTCGTACATGCTCTAAGCAGCCGACAAATTTTTTTTAAAGGGGGGATGTCATAATATGCACTCATGCACATCATGAGGTAAAAGCAGGCAGTGACAGACACCCAGGTGAGCCAATCAACATACAGAACTAACACGACCAATCACCAGACAGAACACCAGAGGGGGGGCTTCCAACTATAAAACACACGAGGCATCAGCACTCTGCCTCTTTCCTCTGGTGACAATTGTAGTGACTGTCAGGGTGTATATATCAGTTAGCACCTTCTACATGTGGCTCAGAGCAAGCCTGGTCTAGATAGTTAATGTTAGTTTACTTAGAGTAGTAGAGAGTCAACCCACAGGCAGCTGTGTGCTTCGTTACTGAAGTTCAATAGATCTTATTGAACCAACGCCTACATTTGGTGTATGCTTGATCATTTAACTGCATCGTGTTGCAGTCCGTGTTACCCCAGGGTGAATAACCCGACAACCCTGCTCACTCTGGAGTGATGTTACACAGACCCTGGGAGCGTGGAACAGTGTGGTCGGGGAGGGAGGGTGTGAATTGGGGGGGGTGGGGAATAGGTGGGAGGGGCAGGAAATGGATGGGAGGGGCGGGGAAATTAGTGTGAGGTTGGGGGAATGGGGGAGAGGTGGTGGGAAGGCGGTAGGGAGTCGGATAATAGACACAGTCCCATCCTATGAGAGGCGGGCGAGGATGATGCCTCACTGGCCCCCCGGGCACGCCGGACCCTCGCTGCCGCCTGTCCTCGATCCTCCGGCTGCCACTGTATGTCCTCCCCATGCTCGCCCTCCAGCCCCGCCTGGGCTGGCTCCTCTTCAACGCCCCCCTCCTCAGTCGAGGCCGTATGTGAGGCACGATCAATTGGACAAAGACGATAGTTGAATCCAACTGAGGCTTTATTGCTATCAGATTTGTGGCCTCCCAAAGCAGCTGGCAAAATGGCTGCTGGCTGGAGGACACACATATTTATACCCCGCCTCCTGGGCTGAGCCAGCAGGCAGGGACTACCGGCGAACCTATAGTACAGGTCCTACCGTACATCACCGAATACAGGTGCAATATGGTTTACCACATTCACCCCCTGTTAAAAATTGAGTCCGGCGGGGTGGTGGATAACTATATACAACAATGAGTTAATATTTACAATATTTGAGCAAACAAATGTCCTTTGATGTCTGGTGGACCGGTCAGAGGCTTAGCCGATCCAGGGCCTTGATGTTCCTCTGGGAGCGACGCAGTGGTGTCGGCAATGTTGGTGCTGATCTGGTCGATGGTGACTCCGGGAGCATGCCAAAATCCTCTTCATCGTCGGGCGTGGGCAGGTGGGGAGACGGATGGTCCTGGGCGGGGTTCTGTTGGGAGCAATGGGGGAGGGGAGGGTGGCACCGGGGGCGGAGGGGGTGTGGGGGTGGAACCTGCTGGTGCCAGGTCCCTGAGGGAGACAGTATTCTGCCGGCCGTCAGGGATCGCCACGTAGGCGTATTGGGGATTTGCATGGAGCAAGTGCACCCTCACCACCAATGAGTCCGCCTTGTGGAGTCGGACGTGCTTACAGAGAAGCACAGTTCCCGGAGCTGCGAGCCAAGTCGGGAGCGACACCCCGGATGTGGACTTCCTGGGGAAGGCAAAAAGAGGTTCATGGGGTGTGTTGTTAGTAGCAGTGCAGAGTAATGAGCGAATGGAGTGGAGCGCAGCAGTGAGGACCTCCTGCCAGCGGGAGGCCAGGAGTCTTCTGGACCGTAGGGCCAGCTGGACGGCCCTCCATACCGTCCCATTCTCCCTTTCTACCTGTCCGTTTCCCCGGGGATTATAGCTTGTCGTTCTGCTGGAGGCGATACCCCTGCTGAGCAGGAACTGACGTAGCTCATCACTCATGAATGAGGATCCCCTGTCACTGTGGATGTAGGCGGGGAAACCGAACAGAGTGAAAATTGTGTTGAGGGCTTTAATGACGGTGGCAGACGTCATGTCAGGGCATGGGGTGGCAAAGGGGAATCTGGAGTATTCGTCGATCACACTGAGAAAATATGTGTGACGGTCGGTGGAGGGGAGGTGGCCTTTGAAGTCCACGCTGAGGCATTCAAAGGGGCGGGAGGCCTTCACCAGTCGCGCGTGGTCCGGCCGGTAGAAGTGTGGCTTGCACTCCGCACAGACCTGGCAGTACCTGGTGATTGTCCTTACTTCCTCAATGGAGTAGGGCAGATTTTGTGCATTAAATGAGGTGGTACAACCGTGTGACTCCTGGGTGACAAAGGCTGTCTTGCAGGACCCGAAGTCGGTCTACTTGTGCGCTGGCATATGTACCTCGTGATAGGGCGTCTGGAGGTCCGTTGAGTTTGCCGGGGCGATACATAATCTCGTAATTATAGGTGGAGAGCTCGATTCTCCACCACAAGATTTTATCATTTTTGATCTTGCCCCGCTGTGTGTTGTTGAACATGAAGGCTACCGACCGTTGGTCAGTGAGGAGAGTGAATATCCTGCAGGCCAGGTATTGCCTCCAATGCCACACAGCTTCAACGATAGCTTGGGCCTCCTTTTCGACGGATGAATGCCGAATTTCTGAGGCATGAAGGGTGCGGGAAAAGAATGCCACGGGCCTGCCTGCCTGATTGAGGGAGGCGGCAAAGGCGACGTCTGATGCGTCGCTTTCTACTTGGAAGGGCAATGTCTCATCTACAGCGTGCATTGTGGCCTTGGCAATATCAGCTCTGATCCGGGCGAAGGCCTGTTGGGCCTCGGCCGTCAGGGAAAACTGGGTGGACTGTATGAGTGGGCGGGCCTTGTCCGCATAGTTTGGGACCCACTGAGCGTAGTACGAAAAGAACCCCAGGCAGCGTTTGAGGGCCTTGGGGCAGTGGGGGAGGGGGAGCTCCATGAGGGGGCGCATGCAATCGGGATCGGGTCCCAGAACCCCGTTCTGGACCACATAGCCGAGGATGGGTAAGCGGTTCGTGTTGTAAGTGAGGTTTAGGAGAGTAACGGTGTGGAGAAATTTAGCAAGGTTGGCGTCGTGGTCCTTCTGATGATGGCCGCAGATGGTGACGTTGTCTAGGTACAGAAAGGTGGCCCGCAACCCGTAGCGGTCGACCATTCGGTCCATCTCCCTTTGGAAGACCGAGACCCCATTTGTGACGTCGAAGGGGATCCTAAGGAAGTGGTATAGGCGGCCGTCTGCCTCGAAGGCGGTGTATGGACGGTCCGATTTACGGATGGGGAGCTGGTGGTAGGCGGATTTCAGGTCTACCGTTAAGAAGACCCGGTACTGTGCAATATGGTTAACCATGTCAGATATGCGTGGGAGGGGGTACGCGTCGAGCTGCGTGTACCGGTTGATGGTCTGGCTGTAGTCCACGATCATTTGGTGTTTCTTCCCAGTTTTAACTACTACCACTTGAGCTCTCCAGGGGCTGTTGCTGGCCTCGATGATGCCTTCCCAAAGCAGCCGCTGGACTTCGGACCTGATGAAGGTCTTGTCCTGGGTACTGTACCGTCTGCTCCTGGTGGCGACGGGTTTGCAATCTGGAGTTAGATTGGCAAAGAGGGAAGGTGGGTCGACCTTTCGGGTCGCGAGGCCGCACACAGTAAGGGGTGGTAAGGGCCCGCCGAATTTCAGAGTTAGGCTCTGGAGGTTGCACTGGAAGTCCAGGCCGAGGATTAGGGCAGCGCAGAGGTTAGGGAGGACGTAGAGGCGGAAGCCGCTGAATTCTACGCCCTGGACTGTGACCGTACAGTACCCCCGGATCGCTACACAATGGGATCTGGAGGCCAGGGAGATTTTTTGGTTGGCGGGATGTATCGTGAGGGAGCAGTGCCTTACCGTATCCGGGTGTATGAAGCTTTCGGTGCTCCCAGAGTCCAGCAGGCAGGAGGTTACATGTCCGTCGACTTTCACGCTGGTGGATGCGTTGGTCAGGTTATGCGGACGAGACTGGTCGATTAACATGGAGGTGAGTCTTGGTTGGTCGTCGGGTAATGGGGCGGTTGGTGAGCCCAGCTCCTGGAATGCTTTTGGTGCCCATGTGCTGAGGGGTAGACAAGATGGCGGCACCCGAAGATCTTGCGGGTTACAAAATGACGGCACCCATGGAACGTACGTTGCAGGGGTGGAACAAGATGGCGGCGCCCATGGAATGCACGTGTTGCGCGGAGGGGAAGTTGGCGGCGCCCACTGGCCGCACGTAGTCTGAGGGGGGGGGATGGCGGCACCCATTGTCCGTGACCGAGGGGGGTGGGGGCGATAGTGGCCACTGAGTGGGCCTGGCACACCGCGGCGAAGTGGCCCTTCTTCCCGCAGGCTTTATGAAGGGCAGTGCGGGCCGGGCAGCGTTGGCGGGGGTGCTTCTGTTGGCTGCAAAAATAGCATCGGGGGCCCCCGGGGTTCGCTGGCTGGCGTGCAACGCAGGCGTATTGGGTGGGCAGCGCCCCCGCTGGGGCGGCTGTCTGTGTGATCCACAAAGCGTAGGAGGGGTGGGCCGCATGTCTGGGGGTGTAGGACTGGACGTTGTGCAGGGCAACCGTCATGGAGAGCGCTAGCATTTTAGTCTCTGCGAGGTCGTGCGTGGCCCCTTCTAGGAGTCGCTGGCGTATGAGATCTGACCCATTTCCAGTCACAAAAGCGTCCCGCATAAGGAGGTCTGAGTGTTCCGTGGCCGTAACGGCCTGACAGTCACAGTCCTGGACTAGTGGGATTAGGGCCCACCGGAAGTCTTTTATGGACTCACCAGGGAGTTGAGAGCGAGTGGCGAGTGCGTGCCTGGCGAAGAGCGTGTTCGTTTTCTGTGCGTAGTTGTCCTTGAGTAGAGTCATGGCTTCGGCGTAGTTCGGCGCGTCCTGGATTAACAGAAAGACTTTGGAGCTCAACCTGGAATATAAAATCTGAATCTTCTGAGCCTCCGGAACAGGGGTCGGCGCCGCGTTGATATACGCTTCAAAGCAAGCTAGCCAGTGCTGGAAGTCCTTTCTGGCGTCGCTTGATTGCGGATCCAGCTGCAGGTGATCCGGTTTGATACGGAGGTCCATCCTTAGAAACTGATAGCAATAAATTGAGGCACGATCAATTGGACAAAGACGATAGTTGAAGCCAACTGAGGCTTTATTGCTGTCAGATGTGTGGCCTCCCACAGCAGCTGGCGAAATGGCTGCTAGCTGGAGGACATACATATTTATACCCCGCCTCCTGGGCGGAGCCAGCAGGCAGGGACTACCGGCGAACCTGTAGTACAGGTCCTACCTTACATCACCTAATACAGGTGCAACAGTGGTTTACCACAGTATGTCCCTGCTCTTCCATCTCTAGCACGTTGCCCCGGTGCTCTGCCAGGTTGTGGAGGGGATAAGACCACTAGAATGGGCACATCAGATCACCAGCCGGCCCTCTGGGGGGTGTACTTTAATTGGGAGCATTTTTTTTAAATTTAAAAAATAACATACGGGAATGTTTAATGACAGAAAGAATAATAAATGTTGAATGGAACTGTTTCAGTTTCCCTCCTAACATCACCATCAAAGTAATGAGTGATGAACGGGGAAAGCTTGTTCAGGTAAGGCTTAGCAACAAGAGCAAGGATTAACCATTTAGTTTAATGGGTTTGGAGTCATAGAGTCACAGGGCGGGATTCTGCCGCAACTGGCCGGATGGCCCGACGCTGGCGCCAAGAGCAGCGCGAACCACTGCGCCGTCGGGCCGACCTGAAGTTGCGGAATCGTCCGCATTTCCAGGGGCTAGGACGGCGGCGGAGGGGTTGGCGCCGCGGCAACCGGCGGCGAAGGGCCGGCGGGAGTTGGCGCATGCGCAGACCGGCCGGCGAGTTCCTGCGCGTGTGTAGGGGGGCTCTTCTCCGCGCCGGCCATGGCGGAACCCTACAGAGGCCGGCGCGGAAGGAAAGAGTGCCCCCAAGGCACAGTCCCGCCCGCAGATCGGTGGGCCCCGATCAAGGGCCAGGCCACTGTGGGGGCCACCCCTAGGGCTGAATCCCCCCGTGCCCCTCCGAGGACTCACCTAGTTGGCCTACAAGCCAGGTCCCGCCGTGATGGACCATGTCCATTTCCCCATGTCCATCGGGGCCCGGGGAATTGCTGGGGGGGCCGCTGCCAATGGCCCCCGACCGGCGCGGCGTGATCCCCGCCCCCACCCGAAAACAGGCACTGGAGAATTCAGCAGCCAGTGTCAGAATGGCGGGGTGGGATTCACGTGTCTGGAGAGCTGTTCAGACTGTTGAGTCCATTTGTGGAACCTTTTTTGGTCAGTTTAATACTGAGATGTTCCCACAAAGCATTTGTAAAAGCTTAGACAGGCATTGATATGTGTTTACTTGCATTTCTTAAACATTTCCAGTACTGCACTTAGGAAAGGTCATAAACCTGAAGTCATTCTATTTCTCGCTGCACAGATGCTTCCAGATCTGCTGAGTATTTGCAACATTTTCTAAAAATATTCAGAAATGCAGCACTTGTGTTTTCTTCTGTTGGTTCTGGTGTTTTTAAGGACGGGGTGCGGTAGGGGGGGGGGAGCGGTGCGGGGGGAGGTTTAATAAGGACACGGGGAGTACACACTGAGTAAGAATAAAGAACTTTGTATTATTTACAGTTGTGTTATATACAACTCCTGGTAGAAGAGACACCGGGTGTCTCCACGGACGGTGCCTCACTGGCCTACCCGTTATACATAGTTGAATGAAGCCTCCCCTCCCCTCAGCGGGGGAGCTCGTATTCCGCGAGAACCATAGGAAGATAATCATTCCCACCCGTAAGTCCCGTGCGGGATATGACGGGCGGGGGAAGTTAGTTCCAAGGGGAAAAACACTTTGCATTGATCTGCTTGTACTTTGTCCATTCAGCAATTGATCAAGCTGAGAATTCACCGGGGTTCTTGTTTGGTGGCAGTTCCTCAGCTTTAGCCTCTGACGGCAGGGTTCACAGCCTGCATTTGAATTAGGAATTGAGTCAGAATCCATTCCCTTCCTTCTTCAACCCTGATCATGTCTTTCCAAATTCCCACCCTTCCTCCCCTCTCGATTTCCTCCCCCCCACTTCTAAATCCTCCCCCTACCTCATTCCTCCATGTCTCATTCCGATTCTACCCCACATTCTTTCTCTTCCCCTTCTGTTCCCATTCTCCCCCTCCTCTTCCCTCCTCGATTCCCTCCCTCATCCCGCCCTACATTAAATGTAATCTGCCATGTGTTTGCCCATTCCACCAGCCAGCGTGCCAGGCTGACAGTGCCAAGATGCCCAGGTGTCAGGTGAGTGCCAGCGTACCACGTTGCCCTGTCCCCGACCACCCGGTCTCAAATGGTCTGCGATATCCCCTGAGGTGCCATTATGCCTTGTCCACCTTTGTGTGGACCAGTACTATCGGGCGCCCTGGCGAGGTCTCGCAGTTGAATCGCGAGCGCTGGGTGAATCCGGCATCCGGGTATTTAAATGAGCCATTATGCAGATCTGGATTGCACCCAATGAAGACCAGTTCCAAATCTCGTTGGATAGAGCGAGTTGGGTAACTCGTAATCGGCTTGGCGCCTGTCGTGGAGCTCAATGTGGGGCTCTCGCGCGATTCATCCGTTGTTTCGTGCTGGGCGCAATGGGTCGCTGAATCGCTCCCATAATTTACTAAAGGGTGAAAGAATGGAAATGTGTGCTACGTTGAAGAATAAAGTGAAATGGGGGAGGTGGAGAATGCAAAACCCAATGGGCTGGAACTTCTGAGGAGTGGCAATCACCTTCACTCTGAAGCTGTCTATTTACCTCATACCTGAGCTCGGCACTTCTGGCCCAGGCTCCTTTCCTCTTCACAAATACTTGCTCAGGGAGTCCTTTTTCTAGGGCAGTATTATCAGGGGAAGCCAAGTCATGCCCCTTTTTTACAGCACTGGCTGCCATATTTTGCTAAGCCTTCGTTCAGTAACACAGTGAAAAGTTTCAGGACATTTTCATAGCTTTTCACTGTCTGAGTGAATGAGTGGTTTGAGGTAAGTGGGTAGGGTGATATGGAAGTAGGATGGGAGGGTACCAGCTGGGTAGGGTGGCAGGGTGATAAGGTGGTAGAGTGTGTGGGGTGGCAGAGTAACAGGGTGGCCAAATTGGATCAGGTCAGGTTGGGGGGGGTGTTGAGGGCCAGGTGACTCGAGAGAGTCATGTGCGGAGTCAGAGGGTTAGTTGGGAAGTTGGAGGGTCGGGTGAGGTGTCGCAGGGTCGGAGTGAGTTGGAGGGTTGGGTTGAGAGTCACAGGGCCATTGCGGAGTCAGAGGGTAAGGGGAATAAAAGGGTTGAAGGCCATCAGAAGGTCAGGGTAGAGACTCGGAAGGTTGGGTGAAGAGTCGGCGGGGGTGGGGTGGGGGGGGGGGGGGGGTGGGGGTGGTTGGAATCAGAGGTTTGAGGTGACCTGGAGGGCCTGAGATGTTGGATGGTCAAGGGGGGGGGGGGGGGAGCGGGTGAGGGGGGGGGGGGGTGAGGATTGAGTGGGTCAGGAGGAAACCAGGGGGCCGGGGAAGTCAGTGGGATTGGAGGAGTCAGAGGGTTGAGGGGAGTTGGAGGGTGGGGGAGTCGGAGGGTCGGATGAATAGTTGAAGAGAGTCAGAGGGCTAGGTGGGGTGTTGAGCGTTGAGTGGAATCAGTGAATAGAGGTTGGAGTGGTTAGAGTTGAATTGGCAAGGTTGGGATGTGGGGGGGGGGGAGGGGGGGTGGCGCAGGGAGGAATCAATGGGAAGTTCTGAGTGATCTTTTGCATAGTTACCCAGGAGTTAAATATGTTTTTTTCTGGGGTAACTATTCTGTTAAGCGAGTCAGAGTTGGTGTCATGTTTGGAGGGTTGCAGGTGCCGGGGAATTTTCCACTGGAATGTAAAACTTCCTGGGAAATTCCCTTTAGAGTCCCTTGTGTTGGGGCTGCCGATGGTTACCTCTGCAGTATGACCATCCAGAAACTGGAAGATTTGGGTCAGTATCTCCTAGCAGTACTTGCTGTTTATTCTCTCTGCTCCATGTTCTGTGCCTGCTACAGTCAGTGACCTTACCCTCTGACTCCTGTTTGAAATGCTTTTATTTTTGTGATGACCATAAATCTGGCTTGAATAAGTCTTTCAATTCCTTCGTTGAAAGGTTGTAGAGGTAAGCCAGGTTTTGGAAAATATTGGAGAAAATTCTGAAGGAGAGAATCTATCTCCACTTGAGGCAAGGTTTGATCAGGAATAGTCAGCATGGCTTTCTCAGAGGGAGGTCATGCCTAACAAATTTGATTGAATTTTTTGAGCATGTGACCAGGTTTGCAGTTTACATGGCTTTCAGCAAAGACTTTGACATGGGGGACTTATAAAGAAGGCAATTGCACATGGGATACAGGGGGCGGGATTCTCCGACCCTCCGCGCCGGAAATTGACCCAGTGTGGGGCCGGAGGATAGCCGTTCACACCGGAAATCCAGCGCATCCACGATTCATAAGAACATAAGAACTAGGAGCAGGAGTAGGCCATCTGGCCCCTCGAGCCTGCTCCGCCATTCAATGAGATCATGGCTGATCTTTTGTGGACTCAGCTCCACTTTCCGGCCTGAACAACATAACCCTTAATCCCTTTATTCGTCAAAAAACTATCTATCTTTATCTTTAAAACATTTAATGAAGGAGCCTCTACTGCTTCATTGGGCAAGGAATTCCATAGATTCACAACCCTTTGGGTGAAGAAGTTCCTCCTAAACTCAGTCCTAAATCTACTTCCCCTTATTTTGAGGCTATGCCCCCTAGCTCTGCTTTCACCCGCCAGTGGAAACAACCTGCCCGCATCTATCCTATCTATTCCCTTCATAATCTTATATGTTTCTATAAGATCCCCCCTCATCCTTCTAAATTCCAACGAGTACAGTCCCAGTTTACTCAACCTCTCCTCGTAATCCAACCCTTTCAACTCTGGGATTAACCTAGTGAATCTCCTCTGCACACCCTCCAGTGCCAGTACGTCCTTTCTCAAGTAAGGAGACCAAAACTGAACACACTACTCCAGGTGTGGCCTCACTAACACCTTATACAATTGCAGCATAACCTCCCTAGTCTTAAACTCCATCCCTCTAGCAATGAAGGACAAAATTCCATTTGCCTTCTTAATCATCTGTTGCACCTGAAAACCAACTTTTTGCGACTCATGCACTAGCACACCCAGATCTCTCTGCACAGCAGCATGTTTTAATATTTTATCATTTAAATAATAATCCCTTTTGCTGTTATTCCTACCAAAATGGATAACCTCACATTTATGTATTCCATCTGCCAGACCCTAGCCCATTCACTTAGCCTATCCAAATCCCTCTGCAGACTTCCAGTATCCTCTGCACTTTTTGCTTTCCCACTTATCTTAGTGTCGTCTGCAAACTTGGACACATTGCCCTTGGTCCCCAACACCAAATCATCTATGTAAATTGTGAACAGTTGTGGGCCCAACACTGATCCCTGAGGGACACCACTAGCTACTGATTGCCAACCAGAGAAACACCCATTAATCCCCACTCTTTGCTTTTTATTAATTAACCAATCCTCTATCCATGCTACTACTTTCCCCTTAATGCCATGCATCTTTATCTTATGCAACAACCTTTGTGTGGCACCTTGTCAAAGGCTTTCTGGAAATCCAGATATACCACATCCATTGGCTCCCCGTTATCTACCGCACTGTTAATGTCCTCAAAAAATTCCACTAAATTAGTTAGGCACAACCTGCCCTTCATGAACCCATGCTGCGTCTGCCCAATGGGACAATTTCCATCCAGATGCCTCGCTATTTCTTCCTTGATGATAGATTCCAGCATCTTCTCTACTACCGAAGTTAAGCTCACTGGCCTATAATTACCCGCTTTCTGCCTACCTCCTTTTTTAAACAGTGATGTCATGTTTGCTAATTTCCAATCCGCCGGGACCACCCCAGAGTCGAGTGAATTTTGCTAAATTATCACTAGTGCATTTGCAATTTCCCTAGCCATCTCTTTTAGCACTCTGGGATGCATTCCATCAGGTCCAGGAGACTTGTCTACCTTTAGCCCCATTAGCTTGCCCATCACTACCTCCTTGGTGATAACAATCCTCTCAAGGTCCTCACCTGTCATAGCCTCATTTCCATCAGTCACTGGCATGTTATTTGTGTCTTCCACTGTGAAGACCGACCCAAAAAACATGTTCAGTTCCACAGCCATTTCCTCATCTCCCATTATTAAATCTCCCTTCTCATCCTCTAAAGGACCAATATTTACCTTAGCCACTCTTTTTTGTTTCATGTATTTGTAGAAACCTTTACTATCTGTTTTTATATTCTGAGCAAGTTTACTCTCATAATCTATCTTACTCTTCTTTATAGCTTTTTTAGTAGCTTTCTGTTGCCCCCTAAAGATTTCCCAGTCCTCTAGTCTCCCACTGATCTTTGCTACTTTGTATGTTTTTTCCTTCAATTTGATACTCTCCCTTATTTCCTTCGATATCCACGGTCGATTTTCCCTCTTTTTACCGTCCTTCCTTTTTGTTGGTATAAACCTTTGCTGAGCACTGTGAAGAATCACTTGGAAAGTTCTCCACTGTTCTTCAACTGTTTCACTATAAAGTCTTTGCTCCCAGTCTACCTTAGCTAGTTCTTCTCTCATCCCATTGTAATCTCCTTTGTTTAAGCACAAAACACTAGTGCTTGATGTTACCTTCTCACCCTCCATCTGTATTTTAAATTCCACCATATTGTGATTGCTCCTTCCGAGAGGATCCTAACTATGAGATCATGAATCAATCCTGTCTCATTACACAGGACCAGATCTAGGACCGCTTGTTCCCTCGTAGGTTCCATAACATACTGTTTCAGGAATCTATCGTGGATACATTCTATAAACTCCTCCTCAAGGCTGCCTTGACCGACCTGGTTAAACCAATCAACATGTAGATTAAAATCCCCCATGATAACTGCTGTACCATTTCTACATGCATCAGTTATTTCTTTGTTTATTGCCTGCCCCACCATAATGGTACTATTTGGTGGCCTATAGATTACTCCTATCAGTGACCTTTTCGCCATACTATTCCTGATTTCCACCCAAATGGATTCAACCTTATCCTCCATAGCACTGATGTCATCCCTTACTGTTGCCCGGATGTCATCCTTAAATAACAGAGCTACACCACCTCCCTTACCATCCACTCTGTCCTTCTGAAAAGTTTGATACCCTCGGATATTTAACTCCCAGTCATGACCATCCTTTAACCATGTTTCAGTAATGGCCACTAAATCATAGTCATTCACGATGATTTGCGCCATCAACTCATTTACCTTATTCCAAATACTATGAGCATTCAGGTAAAGTACACTTATGTTGGCTTTTTTACCTCTGTTCTGAATCTTAACACCTCGATCAGTAACCTCTCCTAAGTTATATTTCCTTTTAACCTTTCTCCTAATTTTCCTTGTCATTGAACCCATATCTTCCTGTAACAACCTGCAGCGTCGCTTACCATTAATGTTTCCACTTCCTGTTTTATTTCTTTTAGTATTCCTGGTCCTATTCACTGAGCTCCCCTCAGTCACTGTACCTTGTACTGTCGCCCTTTTTGATTTTTGACTATGGCTTCTCTGCCTTACACTTTCCCCCTTACTGCCTTTTATTTCTGTCCCTGTTTTACTACCTTCCAACTTCCTGCATCAGTTCCCATCCCCCTGCCACATTAGTTTAAACTCTCCCCAACAGCTCTAGCAAACACCCCCCCCTAGGATATCGGTTCCAGTCCTGCCCAAGTGCAGACCGTCCGGTTTGTACTGGTCCCACCTCCCCCAGAACCGGTTCCAATGTCCCCGGAATTTGAATCCCTCCCTCTTGCACCATCTCGCGAGCCACGCATTCATCCTCTCTATCCTGACATTCCTACTCTGACTAGCTCGTGGCACTGGTAGCAATCCTGAGATTACTACCTTTGAGGTCCTACTTTTTAGTTTAACTCATAGATCCCTAAATTCAGCTTGTAGGACCTCGTCCATTTTTTTACCTATATCGTTGGTGCCTATGTGCACCACGACAGCTGGCTGTTCACCCTCCGCCCCCCCCCCCCCCAGAATGTCCTGCAGCCGCTCCGAGACATCCTTGACCCTTGCACCAGGGAGGCAACATACCATTCTCCGCAGACCCGCCAGTTGCGCGCACGCGGTCGGCGTGGCGCTGGTTGGGGGCCATTGGAAGAGGCCCCCGCGGCGATTATCTGCAGTCGACCGGCCGAGTTCCCGCCGGTGTGTTTTATACCTGGTACCACCGGGCGGGAGCTTGGACACGTTGTCGTGATGGCATTTATGGTGGGGGGGGGGGGGGGGGGGAGAATCTGACACCGAGGGGGGGGCCTCAGCGGTGGCCAGGCCCGCAATCGGGGGCCACCGATCGCCGCAAATTGTGATCTGGGGGGGACTCACCTTACTCCGCGCAGGCGCCGCTGTGTGGGTCAGCGGCGCCTGCGCCGAAGTGGGCCACCACGTGCATGCACGGACCCACGGTCTGGACAGGTGGGCCCTGCTGGCAGTCAGAGCTTCTGGACGTACGCTGGGGCCCTGCTAGTCCCCTGGAAAATGGAGAATCACCCCGGATGTTCGAGGAAAAAGTCTGGAGTGATTCTCACCCATTTTCCGGCGGGCGTGGGGACTTAGTCCCCAAAAGGGAGAATCCCGCCCAGGGTGGCTGGACAGTGGAAGTGTCCCTGAGTTCCCACAAACATCCTAAATTGCTGATGACACTTTTTGAAACCTAGAGTTACGGCACAGGTGGAGATGATTTGGCCCAATATTTAGGTGCAAAGACCACTGGAGTGTTGCCCTTTATATCTTGCAATTAGAACACCTGGGACAAAATCATGTTTCTGGTGACCTCCATCAGGATCGCTGACCTCCATCTCTGAATCTTACGGCCACTCCCTAACGTCTCCATCATCTCCGGGTAAACCTGTTCCAGAGGCTCAGCATCTCACTGGGACCCAGCTGAGTCCTGGTATCCAGCAGATCTCTGACTGCTGTCTCGCCTGGATCTTCCTGCCTCCACCTGTTGTGCATCAGCAAACCTTTGGTGCTCAGCAGAATGTGCCCCAGAGGCCTGACCACTACCGTTGCCCATCGATGTGTGTGTCTCTGCGCTGGTGGAGGGAGGGGATTACAGCTGTGACGCACCAACAGTGGCATTCTTGGAGCTCTCCTCCAAGGTATTCTAATGGGAGGCGGGGTGGGGTGGAGAGCATGGAATGGTGCTAGGCGGTAGCAGTACCAGGACTATTCTTGTGCAGGGAGGGGTGGGGGAGGGCCAATCCACCCGTGTGAACCAGTTGCAGTCGTTGATCTTTTTACGGCACTGGGTGCTGATCCCCCTGGTCACATTCCGTGAGCTGGCGGACGCTGCCACTTCCTCCCAGGCGGCACTGGCTGCTCTGTAGCTCCCCTTCCGAAACCCTCGGTGGACCAGGGCACCCCATCTAGCCTCACCCACATCTTATAATCTGCCCAGGTTGGCATCCCCAAATCGTAGGGCTGGTCTTCTCAGAGGCATGGCTGCGAGCTGTGTGGGGTTGGCTGGGTAGGGACGGTTTAAGTGCTGCTGTCCCTTGTTAGCAGGGGGCTGCCAGCGTGGTCCTGGTGAATCAGCCGGGGGGATCATCATTTGCGGCGTGAAGCCCGTGGGGTCTCGTTAAGTGGATCAATTAATGTTTCATCGCGGTGACGGTCTCGCCAGTTCAGTTTCCGCTCACTACCACACTTAGAATCTTTTCCATTAAATCGCGCTCTATGCTCCAGATAACAGAATGGAGTGACATATCAGGAGGAATTGACGTTGATCAATGGATTATTTATGGAACAAGTTTGTACTGATTTACAAATTCAGATGTACTTATTTTATATTCCCGCGGCAGGCGGTGTTGCTAATTGTGTTTCTCTTAATTTGGCTCTGAATATGGCTGTCAATATGGTCGCCTTCCTTAATTCTAATTACGTTTGCTCTAGAGTTGCCAGGTATCTCTCGATACCGCCACAAGGTTCAAAACCGAATACTGATCAAAGACTCGATACACCAGTTAGTAAGTTCAAACTCAATGCTCATTTATTTAAACACGGAGTCAAATATACTCTTGCATAAAACTCTACAAACTAAACTATCACTACTGCGAAAAGCCTATACTTAGCTTCGGGCGCCCACTCAGTCAGAGGAACAATGGCCGTTGTTCAGTTCTGAGGCTGCTGGGGTCGAATTGGTACGGAATAACAGCTAGGAGCGTCTGTCTCGTAGCGTGCGTTGACCGTGGACTTACTTGTTCTGATGTTGCTGTTGGGCAGGTCTCTCCTTGGTGAGAGCCGGAGCCGCAAGAGAGCGATTCTCTCTTGGGGGATTCGGTTGGTGGGAGTCAGACTCTTATGTCATCATCTTCTCCCGGCTGCCATACTCTTGACTGGAGTAGTTTGGCTAAAGCTGCTTGGGGTGAATTGGGGTCCATCTCATCATTCCAGATGAGCCTGAACGAATTGTTGCGGTGCCAGAATCGTGTGTCGAGGTTGGAGCTACAAGGTTTTAATCCGTAATTGTCGGGCGTTGGGTCTGGGTCAGGGGCTTTGATGTATGTGACTTCGAAGGGGTCACTGGAATCATGCTCGGATTCGCTGGGAGTGGGGCCTGGTGCAGGGGTGTAATTATAACGTGGTGTGCTGTGGCTGTCGTCATTGATGTCGCTATCACTGTCGCTGGCGCTGCTGGTTGAAGGAAGGGAGAGGCGGAGCCGTGCCTCTGGGGGTGGAGTTGAAGATGTGTCTGAGGACGGGCTGGACTGGCCGGGGGAGGGTAGGGATAAGTCATTTGTGGGTGGGGCGTGCTCGTCTGCTGCCGCGAGTAAGATGTGGTGTGCATGGTTGTTCTGCGAGCCATAAGTCTTAAGCTGGTTTATGTGGAACCATGCAAATTTGCCATTGGGACATTGGCTTACTTTGTCCAAAATGGACATTTTGGGGGAAAGGAATGATCTGGGGTTGTATAGGGAAAGCATCACTTGCTGCCCTACTACAAACTCGGTGGCGTGTATCTTTTTGTCGAAACAAGTCTTGCTTTGTTTCCTCCTGGTCCCAAGTCTCACAGCTGCTGCGGGCTGGGCTGCCTTTATATTCTCAAGTAACTGCTGTACAGCATTTTCATGCGTGAGGGCGGTGACTGCGGGGCTGGCCAAATCCAGTCCTAATAAATACTCTGTCCCTTTCATGGGGCGTCCGGTCATGAGGGTGTGGGGGATGTATCCTGTGGACGTGGATACCATGTTTCGTAAGAACATTAAAGCAAATGGGAGAACTGAATCCCAGGTGCTGTTGTTCTGTTGCACCATTTTCCTGAGGGTGGCTTTTAGAGTTCTGTTCATCCTCTCTACAATGCCGCTTGACTGGGGGTGGTATGCTATGTGAACTTTCTGCCTGATTCCGAAAATTGTGAGGACGTTCTTCATTAATCGTCCTGTAAAATGGGAGCCTTGATCGGACTCTATACTGCGTGGGAGACCCCATCTTGTAAAGATTTGCTGTGTTAGGATTTTAGCTGTTGTCTTGGCCTTATTCGTTCTCGATGGAAAAGCTTCCACCCATTTTGTGAAGGTGTCGATGACTACCAACACATACTTATAACCATTTCTGCAGGGGGGTAGGGGTCCTATGTAGTTTATCTGCAAATTCGTCCAGGGGCCATTAACGGGGCGGGTGTGACTAAGCTGAGCCTTTCTTGCACATCTGTCCGGATTGTTCTGGGCACAGATCAAGCAATTTTCAATGTAGTGAGTAACATCGGCTTTTAAATCAGGCCACCAGCAGAGAGGTCTGAGGTGGGTTAGGGTGGGTTTAATGCCTTGGTGTCCATGATTGGCATGGAACTGACAAATGATCTGGTTCCTGTCCTGGCTGGGAACTACATAAATGCCTTCTTTTAAAATCACACCGTCATGTGTGGTGATTGCGTTTTTAAACTTATCGTACAGGGCTGGGAAGGTTCCCTTTAAAACTTCCCTGAGTTTTTCATCTTCCTTCTGTGCCTTTGCTAGATCCTGAATGTTGGTCTGTGAGACCTGAACCGCATGTACTGGGGTGCTCTCGGGGGGGTTCCAAAAGTAACCATGCCTGGAACCTGCTTTCGCTAGGATGGCTGCTTTAACGTTACCAGGGGGGGGGGGGGAAGAACGGTGATGACTGCGAACATGAATTATGCCATATTTTCTATATTTGGCTGTCTCTAGGATATGCTGGAGTAATGGGGCTGAGGGTAGGGACTTTCCGTCTGCGGAAACAAATCGTCTAGTGTCCCACCGGTAGGAATTCCGTCAAACTATTGCAGACATACAAGCTGTCCAAATAGATGTCTGCAGGGGTCGGAAACGAGACAGGGTGGTCTACAATGTACGCTATGGCTGCCAGTTCTGCTGCCTGCGAGCCGAAGTGTCCTGGCAACTTTAATGAAATCTCATCTAGGGCGCATCCCTGCGTGTCCTCTACATAAATGCCGCAACCGGTAATTCTCTTTCCGTTCAAAACTGGAGGAGCCGTCCACATACATTTTCAGGGGTGCGCACGTGTCCGTGGGCTGGGGTCTCTGGGGTGTATTACCTGCTTTCCTGGGGGCTGACTTAGGTATAAATGGGCCTGTGTTGTGTTTTGTGGTGATGATCTCACACTCATGTGGGGTTCCTGCATATTACAAATTATTGGCTAGGAAGGTGTGGGTCTTGGTTCTTTTAACTGTAATGTCCCGTCCCTGTAAAAGAAGGGTCCAACGGGCTGCGCGGATTTGGCTGACTGTGCCATCTTTAAGTCGACCGTCTAATAATAGCTGTGTTGGGGTGTGTTCAGTGAGAATGGTGATGGGGTTGAGTCCTGTAATGTAGGCAAAGTACTGTACTGCCCAAAAAACTGCGAGCAGGTGCCTTTCGCAGGCAGAAAATCCTTGCTCGACAGGATCTAACACGCGTGAGGTGTATGCCATGGGGCGTAATTGGTCATGGCGTTCCTGGAGGAGTATGGCCGAAAGGGTTCGGTCGGTGCTTGCAACTTCAAATGCATACAGGGAAAGTGGATCTGGAACCTGTAATGCGGGGGGCTGTGCTGAGGGCTCTCTTTAAAGCATCCACGGCATCCGTGTGCTGTGGAAGCCATTCCCAAGGCGCCTATTTCTTGAGAAGGTCGTATAGGGGCGCTGCTTTTGTGGCGAAACCGTCGATATGGTTTCGGCAGTAGCCAACCAGTCCTAGAAATGACCGGAGGGCTGAGACATTGTGGGGAAGGGGCAATTTGACGATCGAGTCTTTTGCTCGATCTTGCGTTTACCAAGTGTGATTACTATACCCAAGTAAATCACTTTTTCCTGCAAAATCTGGGCCTTCTTGGGGTTGACTTTCCATCCAATTTCTTTTAGGGGTGCTAGGAGTTCGGCGAGAAGCAAAATGTGCTCTCCCTTTGTGTCTGTCTGTAGTAGCAAGTCATCTACATACTGGACCAGACAATCGGGGCGGGAAAATTTTGCTAGTCCATTTGCCAGCTTTCGGTGGAAAATGGAGGGGGAGTTGTGGAAGCCTTGTGGCAGGCATGTCCACGTATATTGTTGTCCCTGGAATGTAAAGGCGATTTTGTACTGGCACACTTTATCCAATGGAATGGACCAAAAGCCGTTGCTAATGTCCAAAACCGAAAAAAAAATTGACTGTAGTCCCTGTTTGAGCATGGTCTCGGGACTCGTGGCTACGGTGGGGGCTGCTACTGGGGTTACGTTGTTCAGTTCCCGGTAATCAATGGTCAGTCGCCATGATCCATCGGGTTTCCTGGCAGGCCAATTTGGTACGTTGTTTGTGGAAGCTACTGATCTGAGTACACCTTGATCAAGCAAACTCTCTATTACTTTTGAGATTTCTCCCTCTGCCTCTTGGGGAAAACCATACTGCTTTTGGGGTCGGGACCTATAATGTTTACCAAGTCAGCTATTTTGCCAGTCATGCTTGTGCTGTGCAAATGCTGCTTTGTGTTGCTGCAGAACTTCCCTAACCTGTTTGTCATGACTAATGGCTCCAGGGTCGAATCAGAAGTTTCCTACTGAGTTAATCCTATTTTCATAGTCTCTAACTGTGAGCGTGGCGGGGGCTCGTGCTGCCTTTGTCATTCTCCAAACACATTTATTAACTGGATCAAAAGAGAGGTTGTGGGAGCTCATAAAATCGATTCCTAGGATGTGTTCAGCTGTCTGGGGTAGATCGACCAAAACTACAGGGTGTTTAGTTGTAATGTTCCCTATTTGTATCGCTACAGGGGCTGTAATGTGTCCTTGTTGTAAATGACCTGTAAAGCCGCTGAGTGTGATGGTGTCTGTTGTGGGCCACGTGTCTCGCTGAAACATCGTGGAGGAATTCAGTGTGGTGCGGGTCCCTCCTGTGTCCCAAAGAAATTCTACGGGGTGTCCCCGGACTTTGCCTGCTACTACCGGTCTACTGGACTTGTCCCAAAGGGTGTCACAGACCCAAGTTGGGGAGCCCGAACACCGTCAGTCGGTGCCGTTCATGTCTATGTTCTCTGAACGGGAGCTAACGCTATGGATTGCCTTTGCCCTATTCTTATTTAGGGTGCCTGTCTGTTGGTTTCTCTGCTGATTTTGGGGCGCGTTGCACTCTTGTGCAAAATGTCCTAATTGTCCACAGTTGTAACATTCCTGGGGTTTTGGCTGTGGTGGCTGTTCCTGCCCTCATTTACCCATGTGGGGTTCTGGTGCGCTTTAACTGGATTCATGTCTGCCTGCTCTTCCTCGGGTTTTGCAAATGTAGTTTTGCCTTGGACTGATTGTTCTCAAGAGCGGGACAATCTCTTCAAAACCCATTTCTCGTTGTGGGCCTCATCTGAGGGGTCGTAATTTGCGCAAGCTCTCTGTCCTGCGTCTGTTGCGTGAGAGACTAGGATTCAAGTCCATTTGGCCATATTATCTGTGGACAAATGGGCGCAGGCTAACTCTCCAAAAACTGCTGTGAAATGTATCCACAACGTCCAGCAAACACTGTGGGGTGCTCTGTCTTCTTTTGCCTACATTTGTTTAGGCCTTCTACGGGGTCTCCTCTGTGCCGATCGCATCTAGGATCGCTGTGTGCATCTCTTGAGTGTGCCTCCTCCTACATTCTGTGGGTCGGGAAGGGCTGAACGACTGAAGGGTCGAGGCTTACAACTGTGAGCTTCACTTGCTCATTTTCGTCCAGGCCGTACATGGTAGCCTGCTGTTTAACTCTAGCGAAAAACTGGTGAGGGTCTGATGTGGGAAGGAACGGTGTAATTTTTCCACACATGTCCCGTAATTGGGTCACGGTTAACGGGGTTCTTTACAGGAAATCTGCGTTTCCTTCTACTGTGGCCCTGCGGTGTGTGGTTACAGGGTTCATGGGGGTGTGTTCTGCCTGTTCAGTCGGGGGTTGGGGTGCTTTCCTCTTTTGGGGTTTTTCTTGCCTACATGTCCCATGTACGTATCTGTGGGCAGTTTCATTTAACTCCTGCCAATCGGGGCCATTTTCCTGGTCTAACTGGGGTCCAAACGTACTTTGAAACCCATTCTGGACAGAAAGCAGAGATTGCAATTCTGCAATTTGCTTCCGGCACTTTGCGTGATCTACTGAGCTCTGCCTTTGTTCCGTCGTGGAAGTGTGGAGCGCTCGTAGGGCTGCTTTCAAATCATTGCACTGTTTCTGCAATTTCTCTACTTGTTGCTCGGTTTCTTGTCTTATCAAGACCGCACGTTGCTTGTCCTGGTAGGCCTTTTCGTACTGGATCTGAAAACTACTCAAATGGGTGAGACAAGACTGGTGTGCCCTCTTGGAATCATTCACCTCTCTGTCCCTCGCTGCTAACTGTTCTCTCAAATCTTTATTCTCTTTCTCAAACTCGCTCACATCTCCCGCACTATTTCTGTCTCTCTCCTCTATCTCTCTGCGGAGCGTCCTAACGACCTCCTCTGTGCCTCGCAATTGTGCCAAGCAGGACACGATTGCCATCGGCCTGCGAGCTTTCCCTAAGCTCTTCTTGTGGATCTCTGACAGGTTCTCCCATCAAGTATGTCCTATACTCCCGGGACCTGTTTCGTCATTCGTGTAGAATTCGCTCCAAAGAGGCCATCCTTTCCCTTTGAGGTACTTTCTGATTTCCTCTTCCCATACGGGACACTGTCCTACTCTACTGGTCGCTGTGACCTCGAATTCCTGGGGGTTCATAAGGCGTTCCATTGCCTTCATTGCCATTTTCTCTATCTGGGTTCTCTACTGAATTTGGAACAGGGGGTGATAAAGTGGTGATGTAAACACGGATACGGCTTACGCTAATTTCCGGCCTACAAAACCCCCGACAGTTTTACGCAACAAAATCTCTCCGGTTTATCTTATATCCCTGTTAGTATGCATGCATTAACACACTTCCGAATCTCAGAGGTTTGATCAGTATTGTTCTTACACTTGTGGTCTTTCTGTTTCTAATTTGGATTCTCTCGGAGTGGTTAGGCCACTTCTAAGTCGAGTCCCGTCAGATGTCGCCAGTAAATGTTGCTAATTGTGTTTCTCTTAATTTGGCTCTGAAGATGGCGGCCAATATGGTCGCCTTCCTTAATTCTAATTACGTTTGCTCTAGAGTCGCCAGGTATCTCTCGATACCGCCACAAGGTTCAAAACCGAATACTGATCAAAGACTCGATACACCAGTTAGTAAGTTCAAACTCAATGCTCATTTATTTACACACACAGTCAAATATACTCATGCATAAAACTCTACAAACTAAACTATCACTACTGCTAAAGCCTATACTTAGCTTTGGGCACCCACTCAGTCAGAGGAACAATGGCCGTTGTTCGGTTCTGAGGCTGCTGGGGTCGAACTGGGACGGGATAACAGCTAGGAGCATCTGACCTTGGACTTACTTGTTCTGAGGTTGCTGTTGGGCAGGTCTCTCCTCGGTGAGAGCCGGAGCCGCAAGAGAGCGATTCTCTCTTGGGGGATTCTTCTTATACCCAAAAGGGGCTTCGCGCGCTTTTGGGCGCCTTGAACCTGGCCCCAATTAATTGGGCCGTTTCTCAATCGTTCCTATCGATTTCCTCCAATGCAGGGTGGGTGCCCTGATGGCTGGCCGTGTCCTAGGTGGCCGTTGGCCTGCTTTGCTCTGGTCTCCTCTGGCGCCAGGGTGTCTGCCTTGGTATCGTTTACTTAAATATTACCCTTTTGTCCTCGGGGATGGCTCATTAGTATGGTAATGGATTTGCAGTATCGGTCTTGTCTGGCAGCTACGGCTCCAATCAACAGACAAACCCTGCACCTGCTTGCTTTCTCAGTATTGTCCATTTTCCCTGCAATCTTTGCAAAGTGTCCATTTTGTAATCGGGAAGTGGCCATCCCAGATGGCTACAGCGGTAACGGAAAATGTACCCCGAGTGCCGTTTCGTGTACGAAAGGACAATAAAGTTAGAGGTGGTAATTGGGTTTGGGACATTGAAAGCTTCTGCTGAATAAAAGCAACCCACCTGTGGTGCTTGTTTTTGAGTTTACAGACGAGCCTTTCCATCTCACTTGTCATTGTTGAGCAGCATTGTTGCTAATAGCTGCTGTCATTGAAAGTTTAATCTGTGTGCTTTAGTTCCATCATCCACTTTTAACATTTTGTTTTGGCAATGTTGGTGTTTCTGGCGAGGCTGACATTTATTTCACCTCACCAGTTGCCCAGTAGTGATGGTGGCAAGCCTTCCTCTTCAACTGTGGGTAGCAATTTGATACGACTAAGTGGTGTGTTAGGCGACCTCGGAGGACAGTCAAGCGGCAACCAGATTGGTGAACATCAGTTCCGAACAAGAGTGGCATTCGACTCGAAACATTGGGCCGGAATTTCTGACCCTCACGTGGTCTGTTTCCCGCCAACCAAAGCGGCTTGCCGCTGGCCACCGGCAGGATCTTCCAGTCCCACTGTCCCACTGATGTCTACGGCATTTGGCGTGGCTCATCCGTTCGGCCGCTGGGGAACCTGCCACGGTGTGGGGGGAGGGGTTCACCCTCAACGGGACCGGAAGATCCTGCCGGTGGGAAGAGCCGGAATATCCCACCCAGACCTGCAGAGTTTTGCCACCATCTTCTGTTTTCATTTCAGATTTATAGCATCCGCATTATTCAAACTTTTCTTCCTCTCGATTAATAGTTCAGTCGCATAACCACTCCCCTTTTATACCCCCATAATTTGTACCAGGAACAGTCATAAAGCTGCTCAATTCTCGATTGTTCGGTGCTGCACAAACATCCAGAATTCCTTATAAAATAAACAAGGGCGGAAGTAAGCATGGAACTCGAAGAAAGGTTTTACACTATTTAGTGCACTCCTCCCAACAGGCCGGAGCACAATTTCAAGTTTACAACAGTGATTACTCTTTAAAAGGACTTAATTGCATGTAAAGCACTTTAGAATGTCCTGAGGCCATGAATGCCACTGTATAAAGTCAAGTTCTTTCCTAAAGATGCTGATTTTAAGTGAGAGGGAGGAGATCATTAAAATTAAAGGGAGGGGTTTGCCCCTTCCCTAATGCCAGAAATCTTTTGCAGCCTATATGGTTCCCTGATGATTTGATTATCGGGTACATTTTGAAATACATCACAATGTCTGGTGATTTGCAACTGCAGAGACTATGTTGTAATTAATGTTTCTTGTCAAGTTTGCTCTCTTTGCTGCTCTTTGGAAATGTCTAAGGGTTGAATTCCTCCTCTCTGCCTGCATGGTTGTCTTGTCAGGGTACATCACGAGAAAATTCGGAGTCATTTGGAATGCTCTGGCCGTCACGCTAGAGGACTGGCGAGGACCATAAATCCAAAGTCATAAGTGAGGAGTACAGTCAGAATTTATAATGCCCTATAAAGTTTCGCTGTTGATAAATCAGAATTCCAGAGGGGAGTCTAGGGAATATGTTATATAAGCAGAGTCGAGAAACTCCAACAAATTTTAGATTAGAAACATGCCCTCCAGTACTTCACCCAAATGGCCATGTGTGAGCTGAGAGAGTCTTGGCAGTTATTCAACACCGGAGAGTATCATGGCTTAGTCTAATCTATCTTCACTTGATGGCCACATAAGCATAATTCCTAGCAGGGGTCACTGCATAGTGCTGACAAATAAGAACCGTTGCTAATTCCTCTCTCCTTATTCTCGGGACACTGAGACCAATTGTAGATCCCTTACTACCATTATTGTAAAATCAGGATTACCTCACCCCTCCCTTCCCCAATGAAGATTATACATGGGAACTTTACAGATGGAGCTTAAAAAAAAAATCTGCGTTATAGATGGGGGATAAAGTTATAAACTGATGAAAACCAGAAATCTGTGAATCTCCAGCATCAGGAGTGAGTCACTCGCACTGATTTAAACATGGCGGTCCAATGACCAAACGTCACCTCATGTATAGAGAAGAGCTGCATGCCACCTCACTCTTTGTTGATAAAGCTGACTCCCACTTTTGCCCCGCTTATTATCTGCCACATGCTCGGCCCAATTGCCTGCAGATCAAAGAACTGGATATCGGGCATCAAGATGCACACATCCTCCTGTCTGGAATGCATCAGACCGTTTTGCTCAAACCTTGCTCAGGCCACCTCATTTTCCCAGGGTGAACAACTGTCCTGAAGTTTATGGAATTGCTCCGTAATTTAGCTAATTGCCCCTCCTCCCGTGTCATCACTTGCCCTGTATTTCCAGTATCCTTGTGTTTATTGATGTAAACTTGTGCTTACTGCACATGTGCTGCCATGATGTCAGCCCTTGCCTACGTGGAGTTGGACAGGGGCCAAGAAGAAGCGAGGAGCTAAAGGTTTCCTTTTTCTTGTTGGGGCGGCACGGTGGCACAGTGATTAGCACTACTGCCTCACAACGCCAGGGACCTGGGGTCGATTCCGGTCTTGGGTGACTGTGTGGAGTTTGTATGTTCTTCCCGTGTCTGCATGGGTTTCCTCTGAATGCTCCGGTTTTCTCCCACAGTCCAAATATGTGCAGGCGAGGTAGATTGGCCATGATCAATCCGCGGTGTTACAGGGATAGGGCAGGGGAATGGACCTGTGTTTTGGGTCACGTTTTCCTTCAGAGGGTCGGTGCAGACTCAATGGGTCAGTGCAAACTTAATGGGCCAAATGGCCTTCTTCTGCACTGTAGGGATTCTATGGATAATTTGCATTCATAAAGCACTCACAAAGAAAAACATCCCTAGACACTTTGGGGGGCTATAATTGAGGGAGAAAAAAATTACATTGACCCGCTGCTGTGTTTTCTATTCTCTCCTTTACCCTTTCGCCCTTTATGGCTTCATAACAGCATACAATCCCTTCAGTGTTGTCTGCTCACGCTCTTTACTGCAGTTTCTGTATTTGGCCATGACATGTGAAACTTTTGATCCCCTGAGTCCAAGACAAATGTTACATTTTACATTGCAAACTTTATAACGAATTAAAGAAATACAATTCTGCGAGTGGTAATCAACACCAGCTTTGAATTTGGGTAGTGTTATGAATATACATTAATTTTCTTTGGTGGTTACTCTGATCAGTCATGACTTCGGCAGGAGACCAATGAAACCTGTGTTTATGTAGTTTACCTGAATCTAAAATAATCAGAATGGGACTGTTTTACTGAA
Organism: Scyliorhinus torazame; assembly: GCF_047496885.1. Classification (NCBI taxonomy): domain Eukaryota; kingdom Metazoa; phylum Chordata; class Chondrichthyes; order Carcharhiniformes; family Scyliorhinidae; genus Scyliorhinus; species Scyliorhinus torazame. The sequence continues at coordinate 79,773,580 of NC_092712.1, forward strand.
GCTACCTGGATCTGCCTTGATGTGTTGGGTGTTCTGGATCACATACAGGTCACCAACACTTGAAGTAGTGCAACACTATTTTATTAAAAGGTTAACTATTTAAACATACTTGAACTGTGGGTAAATACGATACTAGCTTTAACTAAAAGACCTTTGCCTTGTCCTCACCAGTTGATGCACTCAGCACATGGTGAATGTCTGTGTCGCAGGCTGTGAGCTCTGTGCTCCTGGCTAGCTGCTACTCGAATGAGCGGGAACTCTGATGCCCCCTGTCTTTATAGTGCGTGTGCTCTCACTGGTGATTGGCTGCGGTGTTGTGTATGTTGATTGGGTCCACTGTGTGTCCATCAGTATGTGTGTGTCTGCACCATGATATACTGGTGTATATTATGACATGCTTGTTATTTTTACATAGATTATCATAGAATTTACAGTGCAGAAGGAGGCCATTCGGCCCATCGAGTCTGCACCGGCTCTTGGAAAGAGCACCCTACCCAAGGTCTACACCTCCACCCTATCCCCATACCCCAGTAACCCCACCCAACACTAAGGGCAATTTTGGACACTAAGGGCAATTTAGCATGGCCAATCCACCTAACCTGCACATCTTTGGACTGTGGGAGGAAACCGGAGCACCCGGAGGAAACCCACACACACACGGGGAGGATGTGCAGACTCCGCACAGACAGTGACCCAGCGGGGAATCGAACCTGGGACCCTGGAGCTGTGAAGCAATTGTGCTATCCACAATGCTACCGTGCTGTTCTGTGACATTTGGCTCATTTTGTGGAGTTTGTTTGCTAGCTGTAAATAATAAGCACTCTTCAATCCACATGAGCATCTGTGGAGTTATCGTGCGAAATGTCCTTTGACCATTCAAAGTACAATATACGACTTTGATAATTAAGTGATAAATTTACCAATAGTCTGAATATTGTGCCCCATGTCATTTCTTATTTCGTTCATTGCAAGGGCTTCACATCTGAACGATGCTACAATTTCCACAGAGACTTGCTACTTAATGGGAAAAACGCGAACTCTTTTACAAAGAGCTGTGAGATGATTAGAAATACCCTCTAAGAGTGGTAGAAAATTTTGGGAGGCATTAAACATTCTGCCATTCACAGGGGTTACTCAATGTTTTCCCCCGTGGTTTTGGATCCAAAGGTACCCTCTGAAAGAGCAAATGGCCATGCCATTTTGGTTTCATTCGTAAATATCGTTCCACCAATCTGCTGAAAGTATCTTTTTGTGTGCATCCCTTCTGTACAATTGAATCACTTTACATATAAGCACAACTCTTAGAAATGCAAGTACCATTCAAATGTGGGTGCATTAATGTTGGGAGACTATCCCTTACACTTAGTGAAACTATTTATATCATCAGCTCCCTACAAGAAACTTGTTGAATTGGTCTAAAGGTAAGTTGTTGATGTAAGTCTAAGCATTTCTGTACATACAACTTCCATTTGTAACGTGTCTTTAACATAGGCAACCATCGCAGGGCACTTCCCAGAGGCAATAAAACAAAAATGGATGCTAAACAAAGAGGGAAATAACAGAAGAGTTAATTGAAAACTTGGTCAGAGAAGTGGATTTTAATATGGACCACAAAGGAGGAAAAGGAGATTGAGAGTCAATGGGGTTTCGGGAGGAAATTCCAGAGTGTAGAGCTTAGATGGTTGAAGGTCCAGCAGCCAGTGGTGGTGAGAAGGGTGTGGAATAGTAGAAATATTCATTTTGTCACCAATGTTCTTAGTCATATTGTCATTACTGCACAGAAGGAGGCCTCTTGGCTCATTGAGTCCATATCGACTTCGCAGAGAGCAATCAAAACCATCCGATTGCAACACTCTATACCTGTAGCTCTGCAAGGTTATTTGCCTTATATGGCCGTCCAATTTCCTTTTGAAATCATTCATTGTCTCCACTTCCACCAACTGTGCAGGCAGCAAGATCTCGGTCATTACCATTCACTATGTAAATTCCTTCCTCATATTCCACACCCTCTCTTGTTCAAAACCTAAAATCTGTGCTCCGTGACCTAATGGGAATGGCCTTTCTTTGTCCACCCTTTCTAAACCTGCCATAATATTGTACACCTCGATCAGATCTCCCCCAACCTGCTTTATTCCAAGAAGACCAACCCCAGCTTCTCTAATCTAACCGTACAAAATCTCTCATTCCTAGAACCATTCTGGTAATGTTTTTCTCATCCATCTTAAGGACCCTCACACCCTATTGTGTGATGATCAGAACTGGATGCAAAACCCTAGTTGTGACCTAACCAAAGTTGTATAAAGGTTCAGCATAACCTCCCTGCCCTGTACTCCACACAATTTCTAAAGCCCAAGATCCCAAATGCTTTGCTAATTACTCTCTCAATATATCCTGACACCTTCAAAGATCAATCCACAAGAACTCCTGGTGCCTCTGTCTCTGCATTATCTTTAGATGTGTGCCATTTAGTCTATTTTGCCTCTCTCTATTACTTCTACCGAAATACATCGCCTCACATATCTCTGTATTAAATTCAATGTCCCAGTCATCTGCTCATTCTGCTAGCTTACTTATGTCCTGTTGCAGTAGATTGGTATGATCCTCACTCTTTGCCACACCTCCAAGTTTGGTATCATTCACAAATTTTGAAAAATATTTGTGTATTCCAATATCCAAGACATTTATATATATATATTGCGTCATAACTCTGACAAGGCCCATGGGGAAACTATTATCGATCTCCTCATGTGGCTCATGGAATACAAGCTTCCCAGGTAGGGGATGGTGACCCACCCAGCTCGGGCTGGTTAAATCGAGCATAATTGCTGGCCCGAGCAGGGACAGGCATGTTGGTCATCTCAACGGGGACTGTGATTGTAAATATCCTGTGCCATGGCAGATTGATAGATAATTCATCTCAAACCTGGCCACCTTGTTAGCAGCTCTCCACATACTGCTTAAGAACAATCAAAAGTGGGTTTGGGGTGCCTCACAGGAAGAAGCATTCGCCAAGGTGAAGAGGCGTCTGCCATCCTCGCAAGTCCTCCCCCATCAGGATCCATCTTGACCGCTAGTCCTGACTTGCTGGCCCATGGAAGGGGAGATGGCATGGAGCGCCCTACTGCTTTTGCATTGAGAACTCTGGCAGATGTGGAACGCCGCTATGCCCAAATAGAAAAGGAAGACTTGGCGTTTATATTTAGGGTCAAGAAGTTCCATCAATATGTCTGCAGGCGACACTTCTTCATTGTCACTGATCACAAGCCTGGGCATAATTACAGAGGACAAGGGGATATTCCCCCCCCCCCCCCCCCCACCTCCACCCCCCCCCCCCATTACATCGGCCCGGATTCAGCGTTGGGCACTCTAGCTCTCAGCATATGAGTACTCGTTCCAACACTGTCATGGTGCACAGCCCACATTGATGCACTTAATTGTCTCCTGCTGCCCATGAGTCCCCTCTCCCCACCAGTGGTGGATAAAGTTATGGCAACCCTGAATCATGGATACTATGCTGTGCCGGTTGTTCAGGTTTGAGCATGGACACAAAGAGACCCCAAATTTGCAAAGCTCCGCCACATGATATTATATGCCAGATTACAGGGAACCCACCCATCAGCCCTTCAGCCCTATGCCCAGAAACCCCAAGAGCTAAGTGTGGAGGATGGTATCATACTGTTGGGAGCTTGCCTGGTCATCCCAACACAGGGTCAGAACACCTCCAAATTTGGTATCATCCACAAATTTTGAAATTTTGTTCTGTATTCCAATATCCAAGGCGTTTATATATATGAGTCCTGAGTCCCACAAGGCCACGCTGGAACCATTATTGATCTTCCTGTGAGGCCCATGGAGTACAAGCTTCTCTGGTAGGGGGTGGAGACCCACCCAGCTGGTGCTTATTAAAGTGAGCATAAAAGCCAGCCAGAGCAGGGACCGGCATGTTGGTTGTTCCAATGGGGACTGTGATTATAGATAGTTAGTGCCGTGGGCAGATTTATGTTTAACGTTGTGGTGATACACCACTGTACTTCCCTAGCATTGTACATAGTTGTATAATATTTGTGTGTAACGTGGCCCTGTAATCCTGTGTATGATACTGTGTATTGTACTGTAGCTCTGTAGAGGTTCGGTCACCTGTATGTAACCTGACCTGGCCACGGAGAGCTCCGCCTTAGCCACTCCCCCGGGAGTTCAGTATAAGACCAACTTCGGTGACCAGGACCCATTTTGTCTGGGGTCGTCTGTGTCGGGTAAACTTCCTATGTAGTGTATTAAAGCCTTAGTTAAAGTCTCACATGTCTTTGTGGTTCTTGACGCTTAGTGCATCAATTTAATACACTACAGTGATAATGGAGGCTGCTCTGAAACCCGACAAGCTCTCGCTCGACCCCCACGCTCCACGCGCGGATCACCTTTTCACCTGCTGGCTCCGGTGTTTCGAGGCCTACCTGGAAGCATCCTCCGCCTTCGCCAAAACGGACGCTGACCGACTCAACCTCCTGTGCTCAGGGCTCGACTACGGCCTTTTCGACCTCATCACGGGGACTGCTACCTACGCCGATGCCATCGTGAAGCTCAAAAGCCGGTATGCACGAACTGTTAATTCTATTTACGCCCGCCACAGCCTCGCCTCCCGGCACCAGCAGCCGGGTGAACCCCTATCCGTGTTCGTTCAAGACCTCCATGCCCTGGCGCTCACCTGCAACGCGCCAGCAGTCTCCGCTGAGCAGAACACGGAGGCTTGGCGCTCGATGCCTTTGTAGCCGGTATCGCTTCCGTCCCAATTCGCCAACTCCTACTGGCACAAACTACCCTGACTCTGGACACGGCAGTCACTATGGCAGAGGCCCAACAGGCAGCCTATGACAATAATGCGTCCTACACGCCTGCACAAACTTCCTATACGCCTGCCCACGTCCCCTACGTGGCCGCTACCTCCCAGCAACAACCCCGGCAAGTCACGGCCCACCCAGCCACACCAGCAGTAAAAATAATGCCTGGGCCCCAGTGTTACTTTTGTGGCCAGGCAAAACACCCCAGGAAACGCTGCCCTGCTAGAGATGCTACCTGTTCAGCCTGTGGCAAGAAAGGCCACTTTGCAAACGTCTGCCGTTCCACCGCTGCCTCGGGGTCCAACGCCTGCTACTCCGGGGTGCCGCCATCCTCCGTTCCCGGCTCGCTGTTCGACATGTGCGACGCAGGGGCGCCGCCATCTTTGATCATCCCCGGCCCGGCTCCCTTCACTTCCGGTCCGCCGCACGTCACTTCCGGTTCGCCGAACGCCACTTCCGGTCCGCCGCCGATCGTCGCTTCCGGGTCCACCCCGCCGCCGATCGTCACTTCCGGTCCTGGGCACTCGACCTCTGGCCCCCTCTCCACGTGGTCTGCATGGGCGCCGCCCGGAACACCGACTTATGTCACTTCCGGTCCACCGCCGATCGTCACTTCCGGTCCTGCGCACTCGACCGAAATGCTGCAAACAACTGAGATGCAGCCAACGACAGCAACCTGGCCTCCAACAGCAGCCTACGCCGCCTGGGCGCCGCCACCTTCTTCCGCAGGCCGCTCCCCGGATCCGGCAGCCTTCTCCAACAGCTCCACCATCGCATCCATCGTCCTCGACCAGGACCGACCGCATCAGCTCGCCAGATCCACCATGCAGGTTCAGGTAAATTGTTTCACTGTTACCTGCCTCTTCGACAGCGGCAGCACGGAGAGCTTCCTCCACCCGGACACCGTGCGCCGCTGTTCCCTCAAGGTACTACCCACGCGCAGGCATATTTCCATGGCCTCCAACTCCCAGTCGGCCGTGGTTTCGGGCTACTGCGTCGTCACCCTCTCAGTGAACGGCGCGGTGTTCCAGGATTTCAAATTCATGGTCCTCCCTCACCTCTGCGCCGCCGCGATCCTCGGCCTGGACTTCCAATGCCACCTGCGCAGCCTCATCTTGCATTTTAACGGCCCCCTCCCCCCGTCATGGTCACCAACCCCCAGTTCTTCCCTGATCCCCCCCCGGGTCCCACCTGTAGTCTCTCCACGCTCAGGATCCCCCCCTTCACTGTTTGCTAATCTCACCCCCAACTGCAAGCCCGTGGCTACTAAAAGTCGGCGTTACAGTTTCGGGTACCGCCAATTCATTCGAGCGGAGATTAGGCGCCTTCTCTCGGAAAAGATCATTGCTCACAGCACCAGCCCCTGGCGAGCCCAAGTGGTGGTAATCAAGTCTAGCGAGAAACACCGCATGGTCATTGACTACAGTCAGACCATCAACCGGTACACGCTGCTTGATGCGTATCCCCTCCCCCGCATATCTGACATGGTCAACCAGATTGCACAGTACCGGGTGTTCTCCACCATAGACTTGAAATCCGCCTACCACCAGCTCCCTATCCGCCTGGAGGACCGTAACTTCACGGCCTTCGAGGCGGACGGCCGCCTCTACCACTTTCTTAGGGTACCCTTTGGCATCACCAATGGAGTCTCGGTCTTCCAACGGGAGATGGACCGAATGGTGGACCAGAACAGACTGCGGGCTACCTTCCCGTATCTGGACAATGTCACCATCTGCGGCCACAACCAGCAGGACAATGACATCAACCTCACTAAATTCCTCCAAACTGCCAAACGCCTCAATCTCACGTACAACGAGGCAAAATGTGTTTTCGGCACCACCCGCCTCGCCATACTCGGCTACGTGGTGGAGAACGGTGTCCTCGGCCCCGATCCCGAACGTCTGCGCCCCCTTCTCGAACTCCCCATTCCCACCTGCCCCAAAGAACTGAGGCGGTGCCTCGGGTTCTTTGCCTACTATGCCCAGTGGGTGCCCGAGTACGCTGACAAGGCCCGACCCCTCCTCCGTTCCCCCTCATTCCTCCTCCCGCCCGAGGCCTGCCAAGTCTTCCACCTCCTAAAAACCGCTATCGCCAAAGCCGCCATGCATGCGGTAGACGAGTCTGCACCATTCCAAGTCGAGAGCGATGCCTCCGACTTTGCCCTGGGTGCCACCCTCAACCAGGCGGGCAGGCCCATCGCCTTTTTTTCCCGCACACTCCAAGGCCCTGAGGTCCGCCACACCTCTGTTGAGAAGAAGGCACAGGCCATATTGGAAGCCGTCCGGCACTGGAGGCACTATCTGGCCGGAAAACCATTTACCCTCGTTACTGACCAACGATCAGTTGCGTTCATGTTCGACAACAAACAACGAGGTAAAATCAAAAATGATAAGATATTACGGTGGAGGATCGAACTCTCCACCTACAATTATACTATCTTATACCGGCCAGGTAAGCTCAATGATCCTCCTGATGCCCTGTCCCGTAGTACTTGTGCCAACGCACAGGATGACCGACTGCGGGCACTACATAATGACCTCTGTCACCCGGGCGTCAGGCGGTTCTACCACTACATCAAGGGCCACAACCTGCCCTTCTCAGTCGAGGAAGTCAAGGCCATGACTAGGGACTGCCAAGTCTGTGCGGAGTGCAAGCCGCAATTCTACAAGCCAGACAAGGCGCACCTAATCAAGGCTACCCGCCCCTTTGAACGTCTCAGCATTGACTTCAAAGGGCCCCTCCCCACCCACAACCGCAACACATACTTCCTCAACGTCATCGACGAGTACTCGCGGTTCCCCTTCGCCATTCCCTGCCCCGACACGACCTCCGCCACCGTCATCAAAGCGTTGCACGACCTCTTCATGCTGTTCGGTTATCCCAATTACATTCATAGTGACCGGGGCTCCTCCTTCATCAGTGAGGAGCTGCGTCAGTACCTGCTCGCCAGGGGCGTTGCCTTGAGCAGGACAACCAGCTACAACCCCCGGGGGAACGGACAGGTGGAGAGGGAGAACGCGACAGTTTGGAAGGACGCGCTGCTAGCCCTCAAGTCCAAAGGCCTACCAGTCTCCCGTTGGCAGGAGGCCCTCCCTGCTGCACTCCACTCCATCCGGTCCCTTTTGTGTACTGCAACGAATGCTACCCATCATGAGCGGATGTTTCTCTTCTCCAGGAGATCGGCATCCGTGACATCGCATCCGTCCTGGCTCCTGTCCCCGGGAGACGTCCTGCTATGCAAGCACGTGCGGACCTCTAAGGAGGAGCCCCTGGTGGAGAGAGTCCGTCTCCTCCACGCAAACCCACAGTACGTGTACATAGCGTACCCCGACGGGCGTGAGGAGACCGTCTCCATCAAGGACCTGGCCCCCTCTGGGGCCCCTGCTGCCCCGCAACCTCCACTCTGCTCCCTCTCTGCTCCCGTCGATCCCTCGGCCTGTTACTACTCCACGCCAGCCGCTGTCATCCCGCAGTTTCGCCTCGAGCCAGCCGATGCGGTGGGGGACGTCATGCCGCCTCGCGACCCAGCACCACCGACCGCACGGATACCGCCGGACACTACCTCAGCGCAGCAGCTCCGACGTTCAAAGAGATCGACCAAACCCATCGTTCGTCTCGACCTCTGACGACACGGAACCTCCTGATGGACTGTTTGTTCACTGTGTTTGTTACTCCATATTTTCACCCCGGACTTCCTTCTAAACAAGGGGTGAATGTGGTGATACACCACTGTACTTCCCTAGCATTGTACATAGTTGTATAATAGTTGTGTGTAACGTGGCCCTGTAATCCTGGGTATGATACTGTGTATTGTACTTTAGCTCTGTAGAGGTTCGGTCACCTGTATGTAACCTGACCTGGCCACGCAGAGCTCCGCTTTAGCCACTCCCCCGGGAGTTCAGTATAAGACCAACTTCGGTGACCAGGACCCATTTTGTCTGGGGTCGTCTGTGTCAGGTAAGCTTCCTATGTAGTGTATTAAAGCCTTAGTTAAAGTCTCACATGTCTTTGTGGTTCTTGACGCTTAGTGCATGAAACGTAAAGTAAATCTTTTCCTTCTTACCAGTGGCTTCCTTGGTCATTAAAAGAAGCAATGGTCCTAGCATTGACCCTTGGATGATCACTGTCTACCATTGTCCAGTTTGAAAAACAACCATTTACCAAATGACCCTCTTTTTCTGTTCATAAACCGATTTAGTTTTATCCACACTGACCCTCCTATTCCATGAGCCTTAATTTTGATAATTATACTTTACCTGTAATATTATAGACATTGCTTTAATAATAAAACGTCAGCCTTTTCTCCTGCCTAGCATACGTTGGCCGGGTCTCCACATTGTAGAGGAGTGTCCTGAGTGACCAGGCTTGGGGAAACTCTCCGTTTGATGTCATTCCACACTCTCTTATTCAGCATCAACATTACAGCCGCAGCTCTTGCGATGTGTATGTTGATTTTAGCATCACATGACAGATTGCTGGTGATTGTGGAGCTTAGATATGAGTAACTATCAAACACCTCCAGAATCGCATGGTCAGTGTTGATAGCTGGCAGTATTGCAACACACTGGGACCCTGAGTTTTGTCTTTCTGGCAGTCAAGCCAAACTCTTTACATTCATGAAAGAGTCTGTTCATTTGCTGGTGAAGGCGTTTCCTCGGTATGGAATGCTAATACGGCATCATCACTGCAACTCTCTAATGAGGTCTTGCCAAATACCCAAAGACTGCTGCACTGTGAACTGGCCACTGGACCCTCACATCCTGCGTGTCCATACCTCTGCATCAAGGACACTACCTGCAAACAAGACATGAAGATCGTGGGCAACTGAGAGACAGTTGCTGACAGCGTGATCTCTGGAGGCTGACTGTTTGAAACGGCCTTAGAAGATACAAGCAGATCTAAGAGCTCAGTTGGCTGAGGAGAGGGTCCAGAGAGTGGGTTCTTCTCAACCCACAGCCTTTCTCTGCAGCAAATATGGCAGAAACTGCCATGCCAGAGTGTGGCTCCTGACCCACATCAGGCAACAGGGTTGACCAGTACGTCGCAAACCATTGCCTTATCACACGGAAGGCTGTCACACATTAATACGTGATCATAGAACATAGAACATACAATGTAAAAGGAGGCCATTCGGCCCATCGAGTCTGCACCCACCCACTTAAGCCACTTAAGATCTTCATTAAAATTCAAATCTTGAGGAACTACTGGCAAATTAAGAAATGCAATTTCAATATCTTGATACATGTCAGCTAAGATCCTCTTGCACAGAAATTTGTGCTAAATGACACACAACAATATTCTCCAACTGCAAAGCTAACCCAATTCATCCTCCAGCCTTTACAAAGTCATGTAGCTTGGGAAAGAGATAGACTTTTGGATTGAAATGGAGAAGAATTTTTCATTTGGATCATTTACAGGATTGCCTTGAAGTTAGGACTTTCCCGCCTGGTGAAATATGAGCTTTCCCTCATGTTTCTAAAGGCCGTGTCTCGAGAGCAGCACGAGCAGCAATACGAAGACGTCTGACCCCTCTGAGAGGCCCCTTCATCACCAGAACCTTTATTGATTTTAGATCTCAAAAGGAGCGATTGCCTGACTTTGCAATAGCAACAGGACTCCTCTTTTATGAGAGTGATGACAAGATCAATCTGCTTTGGGTGGAATTGTCTTTCACCTCACAGGAAAATAATATTAGACACAAAACCGCAGGGTGACCCAAAAACATCAGAGTAATCTTGCAACATCATGCACATGTGTTGTTATATGCGAAGTGAGACTGTAACGCTACTAATCTGCTAAATTATGATAAATCTCCATTTAATTGTGTCTGACTGTTCCCGGTTGCATTGTCTTCAAAGTACAGTCAAGCTCTGAAAAAGCTATAGGTACGATTCTCCCCCAAAATGACTAAGGGCCAGATCTACCGGCGCGCTGTGCATGAAAAGCAGTGCAGCGTGGCCAGGAGATGCTGGGAGATCCCCCTTCACTGATCTAGCAGGCTCACCATGCCTGTGAGAACTAATAATAATAATAATCTTTTATTAGTGTCACAAGTAGGCTTACATTAACACTGCAAAGAAGTTACTGTGAAAATCTCCACACAGACAGTGACCCAAGCCGGGAATCGAACCTGGTCCCTGCTACTCTGAGGCAACAGTGCTAACCACTGTGCTACCTCGCGCTGCCAGTAGGTGGATTGGCCATGCTAAATTGCTCCATAATGTCCAGGAGTGTGCAGGTTAGGTTCTGGGTTACAGGGATAGGGCGGGGTGTACAGGGAGTGTAAATGGGTAGAGTGCTCATTCAAATGTCAGTGCAGACTCGATGGGCCGAATGGCCTCCTTCTGCACTGTAGGGATTCTGTGATTCTATTCTATGTTTCTATGATGTGATCTATTTAGATTTCCAGAAGACCTTTGACAAGGTGCCATATAGGAGACTGTTAAATATTTTAAGAGCCCATGGTGTTAAGGGTAAGATCCTGACATGGATAGAGGATTGGCTGACTGGCAGATGGCAGAGAGTGGGACAAAAGGGTCTTTTTCAGGATGGCAGCCGGTGACTAGTGGTGAGCCTCAGGGGTCTGTGCTGGGACCACAACTTTTCACAATATACATTAATGATCTGGAAGAAGTAACTGAAGGCACTGTTCCTAAGTTTGCAGGGGGGCTGCAGAAGGATTTGGACAGGCTAGGAGAGTGGGCAATGAAGTGGCAGATGGAATACAATGTGGAAAAGTGTCAGGTTATGCACTTTGTTAGGAAGAATGGAGGCATAGATTATTTTCTAAATGGGAAAAGGCTTAGGAAATCAGAAGCACAAAGGGACTTGGGAGGCCCAGTTCAAGATTCTCTAAAAGTTAACGCGCAGGTTCAGTCGGCAGTTAAGAAGGCAAATGCAATGTTAGCATTCATGGGATTAGGAATGTACTTTTGAGGCTGTATAAGGCTCTGGTCCGACCCCATTTGGATTATTGTCGTAGGAGGTGTTATTGAAAATATGGAAAGATGTGTCATTTGAAATGTGGAAGTCTGGCAATATCTGGTCTGAGCGAAACATGAGAGGATACAGGGAAAGATCCCACAAAGGGTGAACAGCAGCTGCAAAGAGCAGGATTGTAAAATGCAGATATCCTTGGTCAAGCAGGCCCCTGCTTGGTCAAGCAAGCAAGACAAACAGGATTTTGAATGAAGCCAAAACCAATGGCTCACACCTTCATTGAAAGTAACTATCTTAGTCAGCATCTGGAAAGGAAAGGATGAGGTTCAGTTGAATTTGATGACAATTCTAGTGTGAAATTTTGCTAAATTTTGCTAATACAAGGTAAATTAAAGAAAACTGGAGACTATCAGTCTACGAGAAACATAATTCAAAGCCAAAATCAAAGTCAAAATTATGAGCCAAGGACACAATTGGAAAATAAAACTATAGAAATGACAGGAACCAAACCAAAAGTAACACCTCTTGAAGTCAAAGCATTTTTGAATATCACAAAGGACACAATGTAATCAGGGGCGAAATTCTCCGGAAACGGCGCGATGTCCGCCGACTGGCGCCCAAAACGGCGCAAATCAGACGGGCATCGCGCCACCCCAAAGGTGCGGAATGCTCCGCATCTTTGGGGGCCGAGCCCCAACTTTAAGGGGCTAGGTCGGCGCCGGACGAATTTCCGCCCCACCAGATGGCGGAAAAGGCCTTTGGTGCCCCGCCAGCTGCTGCGGAAATGACATCTCCGGGCGGCGCATGCGCGGGAGCGTCAGTGGCCGCTGACGGCATTCCCGCGCATGCGCAGTGGAGGGAGTCCCTTCTGCCTCCGCCATGGTGGAGACCGTGGCGGAGGTGGAAGGGAATGAGTGCCCCCACGGCACAGGCCCGCCCGCAGATCGGTAGGCCCCGATCGCGGGCCAGGCCACCGTGGGGGCAGATCGCCCCGCGCCCCCCCCCAGGACCCCGGAGCCCGCCCGTGCCGCCTTGTCCCGCCGGTAAGGTAGGTGGTCTAATCTACGCCGGCGGGACAGGCATTTTAGCGGCGGGACTTCGGCCCATCCGGGCCGGAGAATCGCGCAGGGGGGCCCGCCAACCGGCGCGGCGCGATTCCCGCCCCCGCCGAATCTCCGGTGCCGGAGACTTCGGCAACCGGCGGGGGCGGGATTCACGCCAGCCCCCGGCGATTCTCCGACCCGGCGGAGGGTCGGAGAATCTCGCCCCAGATCTATCAAATTAGGTTATGTCAAAATGAATACGTAGTTGGATTAGACTGTTCAGATCAAAGATACTTTTTACAATCAAAGAAAATCTAGAGTCACTTTACAATGAAGTCATAAAAACTAGATAACTGTTAGAAAAATATATAAACCCGAAGAAAGGGAACAGCCAGCAGAGCCAGCTCTCACAGCTCGGTACATGAGAAAGATAGGACACAGCAACCGAGCTCATCAACGAATACATCTAAAGAAGACCAGATTTTAAGAAGAAGATTGATTGTCAAGTTGGGCCTGAAGGTCCCTTCAACCAACCAGAAGGATCCAGGAGCAAGATCTTTTTACTTTCCTGTAAAGACAGTGATTGCATCTTTTAAAAAGAAAAAAATATATAATAAAATAACTTAAAAGTTTTAACCTGAAAAATTAATTATTAGCCTACTTTACTTACTTAGCAAAGCAGGACCCAGGATATCAATGCTACTGAGGGGTAAGTAGGTAAAATTCTTTGGTGAAGGTATGGGTTATACAGGGGGATAACTTGAAAACATAGTTTGACCTGAATAGCACCCACTGAAGCCTGCATCGGAGTTGGGGAGTGAGAATCCCTGTTCACCATTTAGAATATCGAGCCTTTTTTGGTATAGGGAGAATTCTAAGAATAGTGGTGAGTTTTTAACTTCAGAGGAATGGTTGAGGACTCTGGGTTTGTATTTGATGGAGTTTAGAAGGATGGTGGGGGGGAATCTTATTGAAACAAGGTACTGCGAGGCCTGGATAGAGTGGACCTGGAAGGGACAATCCTTTAAAACTGCGATGAGGAGGAATTTCTTCGGCCAGCGGGTGGTGAATCTGTGGAACTCTTTGCTGCAGAAGGCTGTGGCGTCCAAATCACTGAGTGTCTTTAAGACCGAGATGGATAGGTTCTTGATGAATAAGGGGATCGGGGTTATGGGGAGAAAGCAGGAGAATACAAAGAACAAAGAAAAGTACAGTACAGGAACAGGCCCTTCGGCCCTCAAAGCCCGTGCCGACCATGCTGCCCGACTAAACTACAATCTTCTACACCTCCTGGGTCCGTATCCCTCTATTCCCATCCTATTCATGTATTTGTCAAGATGTTCCTTAAATGTCACTATCGTCCCTGCTTCCACCACCTCCTCCGGCAGCGAGTTCCAGGCACCCATTACCCTCTGTGTAAAAAAACATGCCTCGTACATCTACTCTAAACCTCGCCCCTCGCACCTTAAACCTATGCCCCCTAGTAATTGACCCCTGTACCCTGGGGAAAAGCCTCTGACTATCCACTCTGTCTATGCCCCTCATAGTTTTATAGACCTCTATCAGGTCGCCCCTCAACCTCCGTTGTTCCAGTGAGAACAAACCGAGTTTATTCAACCGCTCCTCATAGCTAATGCCCTCCATACCAGGCAACATTCTGGTAAATCTCTTCTGCACCCTCTCTAAAGCCTCCACATCTTTCTGGCAGTGTGGCGACCAGAATTGAACACTATACTCCAAGTGTGGCCTAACTAAGGTTCTATACAGCTGCAACATGACTTGCCAATTCTTATACTCAATGCTCCGGCCAATGAAGGCAAGCATACCGTATGCCTTCTTGACTACCTTCTCCACCTGTGTTGCCCCTTTCAGTGACCTGTGGACCTGTACACCTAGATCTCTCTGACTTTCAATACTCTTGAGGGTTCTACCATTCACTGTCTCGTTCTACCATTCACTACCCTACCTGCATTAGACCTTCCAAAATGCATTACCTCACATTTGTCCGGATTAAACTCCATCTGCCATCTCTCCGCCCAAGTCTCCAAACAATCTAAATCCTGCTGTATCCTCTGACAGTCCTCATCGCTATCCGCAATTCCACCAACCTTTGTGTCGTCTGCAAACTTACAAATCAGACCAGTTACATTTTCCTCCAAATCATTTATATATACTATGAACAGCAAAGGTCCCAGCACTGATCCCTGCACCACTAGTCACAGCCCTCCAATTAGAAAAGCATCCTTCCATTGCTACTCTCTGCCTTCTATGACCTAGCCAGTTCTGTATCCACCTTGCCAGCTCACCCCGATCCCCTGTGACTTCACCTTTTGTACTAGTCTACCATGAGGGACCTTGTCAAAGGCCTTACTGAAGTCCATATAGACAACATCCACTGCCCTACCTGCATCAATCATCTTTGTGACCTCCTCGAAAAACTCTATCAAGTTAGTGAGACACGACCTCCCCTTCACAAAACCATGCTGCCTCTCACAAATACGTCCATTTGCTTCCAAATGGGAGTAGATCCTGTCTCGAAGAATTCTCTCCAGTAATTTCCCTGCCACTGACATAAGGCTCACCGGCCTGTAGTTCCCTGGATTATCCTTGCTACCCTTCTTAAACAGAGGAACAACATTGGCTATTCTCCAGTCCTCCGGGACATCACCTGAAGACAGTGAGGATCCAAAGATTTCTGTAAAGGCCTCAGCAATTTCCTCTGTAGCCTCCTTCAGTATTCTGGGGTAGATCCCATCAGGCCCTGGGGACTTATCTACCTTAATATTTTTCAAGATGCCCAACACCTCGTCTTTTTGGATCTCAATGTGATCCAGGCTATTGACACACCCTTCTCCAGACTCAACATCTACCAATTCCTTCTCTTTGGTGAATACTGATGCAAAGTATTTATTTAGTACCTCGCCCATTTCCTCTAGCTCCACACATAGATTCCCTTGCCTATCCTTCAGTGGACCAACCCTTTCCCTGGCTACCCTCTTGCTTTTTATGTACGTGTAAAAAGCCTTGAGATTTTCCTAACCCTATTTGCCAATGACTTTTCGTGACCCCTTCTAGCCCTCCTGACTCCTTGCTTAAGTTCCTTCCTACTTTCCTTATATTCCACACAGGCCTCGTCTGTTCCCAGCGTTTTAGCCTTGACAAATGCCTCCTTTTTCTTTTTGACGAGGCCTACAATATCTCTCGTTATCCAAGGTTCCTGAAAATTGACGTATTTATCCTTCTTCCTCACAGGAACATGCCGGTCCTGAATTCCTTTCAACTGACACTTGAAAGCCTCCCACATGTCATATGTTGATTTACCCTCAAACATCCTCACCCAATCTAGGTTCTTCAGTTCCCGTCGAATATTGTTATAATTAGCCTTCCCCCAATTTAGCACATTCACCTTCGGACCACTCTTATCCTTGTCCACCAACACTTTAAAACTTACTGAATTGTGGTCACTGTTCCCGAAATGCTCCCCTACTGAAACTTCTACCACCTGGCCGGGCTCATTCCCCAATACCAGGTCCAGTACAGCCCCTTCCCTATTTGGACTGTCTACATATTGTTTTAAGAAGCCCTCCTGGATGCTCCTTACAAACTCTGCCCCGTCCAGGCCCCTAGCACCAAGTGAATCCCAGTCAATATTGGGGAAGTTGAAGTCTCCCATCACAACAACCCTGTTGTTTTTGCTCGTTTCCAAAATCTGTCTATCTATCTGCTCCTGTATCTCCCGCTGGCTGTTGGGAGGCCTGTAGTAAACCCCCAACATTGTGACTGCACCCTTCTTATTCCTGATCTCTACCCATATAGCGTCACTGCCCTCTGATGTGTCATCCCGTAGTACAGCTGTGATATTCTCCCTAACCAGTAGTGCAACTCTGCCACCCCTTTTACATCCCCCTCTATCTCGCCTGAAACATCTATATCCTGGAACGTTTAGCTGCCAATCCTGCCCTTCCCTCAACCAGGTCTCTGTAATGGCAACAACATCATAGTTCCAAGTACTAATCCAAGCTCTAATTTCATCTGCCTTACCTGTAATACGTCTTGCATTAAAACAAATGCAATTCAGGCCACCAGACCCGCTGTGTTCAGCAACTTCACCCAGTCTGCTCTGCCTCAGAGCCATACTGTCCCTATTCCCTAGTTCTCCCTCAATGCTCTCACCTTCTGACCTATTGCTCCCGTGCCCACCCCCCTGCCATACTAGAATGGGGATGAGAAAAATGTCAGCCATGATTGAATGGCGGAGCAGGACTTGATGGGCCGAATGGTTTAATTCTGTTCCTATGTCTTATGGTCTTAGTTTATCTATTATTTAACGTGAAATTTTAAAAACATGAACTAACAGGATATTTTTTATTTGACTGCAAATATTCTTTTCATTCATGTTGAATTATTTTGATTCTTGATGTTAGAATATATAGGTGGTTAGCTAAGATAGCATTTGGTGTTTGCTATGCTTGACTTTTGTATGGTAATATTTCTTCTGTTTTAACCTGTGGAATCTTGTGGCTTCCTTCTTTTAGCTAATAACTGGGATTTTGGATTTCTTCTACTTTATGAAAAATGTTGTTGGTCCCTATTGAGACAGAGAAACCTCCCCTTCCTCTCCATACAATTTGTACTGCGCTAAAACGTAGATATTGAGAAATATAAAGAACAAATGTTAAACTTTGCAATGTAATGAATTCACCGCCGGCAGGATTCTCCGTTGCGCCGGCAGCACCCCCCCCGCTCATGGGTTTCGAGACAATGTGGGGTTGCAACTGTCATGATATGATATGCAGACACACACACATAATGATATATAGACAAGCAGCTGATGGACACAGAGAACAGGACATGACCAATAAGCAGGCAGGACACTCAGGGGTGGGATCTGACTGTAAAAGACACGAGGCACTCACATTCCACCTCTTTCCACCGATGAACATCTA
Organism: Scyliorhinus torazame; assembly: GCF_047496885.1. Lineage (NCBI taxonomy): Eukaryota > Metazoa > Chordata > Chondrichthyes > Carcharhiniformes > Scyliorhinidae > Scyliorhinus > Scyliorhinus torazame. The sequence goes on from NC_092712.1 coordinate 79,791,343, forward strand.
GAGAGTCAGTCAGGGGTGTTGATGACCAGCGAATGTATCCCGGCACCATGGAGAAGATTCAGGCTCCTCACCAGCTCAGGACCTCCGGCAATCTCAGTGACCACTGGCGATATTCAAGCAAAAGTTTCTGCTGTACATCGAAGCTTCAGACCTCGAGGGTGCGTCTGATGCAAGAAAGATCACGCATCTCCTCTCGACAGCGGGTGATCAGCCATCAAACTCTTCAACTCGTTTAACTTCACCGGAGGCCAGAACAAGACAAAGTTTCAGACCATCCTGGACAAGTTCAACAGTCACTGTGAAGTGGACACCAATGAAATCTTCGAGCGCTACATATTCAAACAACGTCTTCAAGGTAAAGATGAATCTTTCAATGCCTTCTTAACTAGCCTCCGTCTGCTAGCGCTGTACTGCAACTTTGGTGATATTGCTGACTCCATGATCAGAGACCAAATCGTGTTTGGAATTCACTCTGATCCTCTAAGAGAGTAGCTCTTAAAAATCAAGCATATGACCCTGCCAGTCGCGATTGAAACATGTACAGAGCATGAGCACGCAAAAAATCGGTATTCCCAATACAAATCGGCTGAAAATGAGAAACTTGCTTCCCACGAGGCAGTGAGTGTGCAGGCCATCTCCTGGATGCAGCGTCTCAGCATTGATGAAAGCGGTCATCTCACGCGCTTTTCCCAGAGCCCCACGCATGCGCGATGTGAATAGGATAACGAAGCGGCCGACACCCACACTGCGCAGGTGCAGATGTCTGCCGACCGCACTGCGCATGTGCGACGACGTACATCGCGTCACGACGCCGACGTCATGACGTGCCCGAACCGCGGCAATGCCCACTTAAAGGGAGCCTGTCCTGCAAGAGACCGGCAATGTTTACACTGCGGGAAGCCTGGACACTATGCAACCTTGTGCAGGTCTGTGCCACCAGGCAGAGGCCAGCGCTCCCAATTCCGACAACGGCGCGTTCAGAGTGTGCAACAACGATTACAGGATTCTGATCCTGGCAGTGCAACGGATCCAGAGGGCAAGTACCTGGAGTCCTCCTACCGAGTGGGCATCATTACCACACGTGAACATGCCACACCTAACTCATCTCGCATTGAGTCCGTCCTCGCTGTGGATTCTGCGGGTGAATGGTGTGCGGTGATGCAGGTCAACCGCTGCTCCATCCAGTTCAAGCTGGACACAGGTGCTTCTGCCAACCTCCTCTCACAGGCAGACTTCAAACGCATCAAGAAGCCCCCCAAGGTCCTTCCAGCAGCCTGCCAGCTCCTGGACTATAGCGGTAATGCCATCACGGCACTGGGGTCCTTCCATCTACTCGTCTCCAACCGGAGCATCCATGCACGGCTAAGGTTTGAAATTGTCAAGCCGGACAGGGCATCCCTACAAGCGCTGCTTGCATACAGGGCGACCCCACTGTCCACTGGCATGTCGCCGGCTCAACTCCTGATGAACAGGGACCTGCGACAGCCATACACGTGCCCAAACTGGATCCCCTCCCGGTGCTGCAGAAGGTGCAGCAACTTCGAGACTGGCAAACACAGCGCTGTGATGCTCATGCCACTGATTTGCCCGTGTTGTCCCCGACAGACACTGTTCGGGTCAAGATCCCTGATGGAGGCTGGTCAGCTCTAGCTGTTGTTGTTCGACAGGCTGTCCCCCGCTCGTATGTTGTGCGTCTGGCTGATGGTTCTGTTGTGCAACGGAACAGACGGGCACTGCGCAAAGTTGCCTGCCCGCAACCACATTCTTCTCCGTTTCTTTTGTAAGGGCCACGAAGAATCCAGCACGAGTTTTAAGGATACAAAGTAATAACATTTATTTACTATAACAATATATACATAACAGTAGCAGTAACTTCCCTTGCTACCTTCTCCTTCCTGCTGGTTCCTGAACTGGCCAGCTTATTTATACTAGGAGTTTCTCCGCCCCCCTCATTGGGGAAGTTCATACTCCCACAGGATTGTGGGATAGTCATTAGTCCCCAGCCAATCGTAAGTAGGCAGGTTATAACATCCCTCCCCCCCAAAGTCCAAGGAATCCACCGAAGACCCTGGCGAAGGAAGGCGCGGACTCGTTTGGCAGCAGGCCGGACGCCATTTGCACGCGGCGCTGGACCAGGTGGCGTGTAACGAGACAGAGACCGGCACTTCCGTGATGAACGGCGCGGTTGTACATCCACGGCCCTTGGACCCGAGGATTCCCCCTCTGATGCATCCTGTGTCTCCATCTCGGAGTCAGAGTCTGCTGCCTCCGTCATGTCAGTGTCTCTATCTCCATTTGGTCCCGTAACGACCTGCGCAGGCTTCGAGTGAGGCACCAGTGGAAGATTTTGAGGACTACCTTCCCTTGTCTCTGGTCTTTGCGGCTGTTGAAATGAGCTCCGGGGGCAGGGAATCTTTTGAGGGGATGATCTTCTGGACCGGACGTGGTCTACATGTTTTCGCTGGAGACGACCCTGGGCTGCACTTGGTAAGATATAGGGCCCGTTTGGCGAAAGATTACACCAGGAACCGATTGGGCACCACCAGCAAAATTCCGCACGGATACTGGGTCACCGGGCGCAAACTGCCGAATCGGACGATGCCGAGACAATCCCTGTCCCTGCCGTTCTTGTGTGCGGTGTACTTTTGCGCCAATGTCCGGGAAAATCATACTAAGGCGGGTGAGGAGTCTCTGGCCCATTAGGAGTTCTGCGGGAGCTACCCCAGTCACTGCATGGAGAGTGGTCCTGTACGTAAACAAAAAGCGAGCCAGTCTCGTGTCCATTGATCCGGAAGACTGCTTCTTTAGGCCTCTTTTGAATGTCTGCATTGCACGCTCTGCCAACCCATTTGAAGCCGGGTGGTAAGGGGCAGTGCGGATATGGCGGATGCCGTTCATCTTTGTAAACCTAGCAAACTCCTCACTCGTGAATGGAGTGCCGTTATCCGTGACCAGCACCTCGGGGAGGCCATGCGTACTAAACGATAAACGCATCTTTTCAATTGTTGCGCAGGACGTTGTCCCCTGCATCTTATGCACCTCCAGCCATTTGGACTGGGCGTCAATTAGTAGAAGGAACATGGATCCCTGAAAAGGGCCTGCGAAATCTGCATGTAAGCGTGCCCAAGGCCGCCCTGGCCATTCCCAGTGATGTAGGGGCGCGGCCGGCGGAAGCTTCTGATGCTCCTGGCAAATGGAGCAGTTTTGGGCCACCTTCTCAATGTCGGTGTCGAGGCCTGGCCACCAGACATAACTCCGGGCCAACATTTTCATCTTGGTCACGCCCGGATGCCCATTGTGCAAGTCTGATAATATCAGCTCCTGGCCTTTTTCCGGGACAATCACACGCGTCCCCCACAAGAGGATGCCGTCTTCCACGCTGAACTCTGACAGCTTGGAGGAAAATGCCCGCAACTCGCCTGGGAGCTGTCTATGCTGCCCACCATACAGGACTATGTGCCGAACCTTTGACAGGACTGGCTCCGTCTGGGTCCACTCACGGATCTGTGATGCAAGGTGTCCATAAAATTTAGGGTTGCAACCACCTCACCGGTCGTGGGGGTCGACATGGGGCCGGTCGATAAAGGCAATCGGCTCAGTGCGTTGGCATTTGCTATCTGCGTACCTGGTTTGTGCTCCAGAGAATACTCATATGCAGCAAGCAACAAAGCCCAGCGCTGGATCCGTGCAGAAGCAATGGGCGGTATTGGCTTATCCTCTCTGAAGAGTCCCAGCAGGGGCTTATGATCAGTCACGATAGTGAAATGGCGGCCGTACACATACTGGTGGAAGCGTTTCACCGCGAAAACCACTGCCAGGCCCTCCTTCTCGATCTGCGCGTACTTTTTCTCCGCTGCAGTCAATGTGCGGGAGGCGAAAGCTATCGGTCGCTCGGCCCCGTTCTCCATCTTGTGGGACAGGAAGGCCCCAATACCATACGGGGATGCATCGCATGTGACGAGCAAAGGCTTTCCCGGATCATAGTGGGTTAGTAACCCAGACGACGACAATTGTTGCTTTACCCGCCGGAAGGCGGTTTCTTGCGGCTGACCCCAAACCCAGGTGTGATTTTTCTTTAGCAGCAGATGCAAAGGGGCCAGCGTAGTTGCCAGATTGGGGAGGAACTTCCCGTAATAGTTTACGAGACCGAGAAAAGAACGAAGATGCGAAATGTCAGTCGGGGTGGGGGCATGTTGAATTGCACGCACCTTCTCTGCGATGGGGTGCAGACCCTCGCGGTCCACCCGATAACCTAGGTAGACTACATCTTTTGCCTGAAATACGCACTTTGTGCGACGTAAACGGACCCCAGCCTCCGAAAGGCGTCTAAGGACAGCCTCCAGATTTTCCAAATGCTCTTGCTCCGACGTCCCTGTAATCAACACGTCATCTAGGTAGACAGCCACATGTGGTAAACCTCTCAAAATGCCCTCCATAACACGTTGAAAAATTGCGCAGGCAGAGGATACTCCAAAGGGCAACCGTGTATATTCATACAGGCCCCGGTGTGTGTTAATTGTTACATATGGTCGGGAGGCAGGGTCCAGCTCCAACTGCAGGTAGGCGTGACTCATATCTAATTTTGTGAATGAGAGTGCACCTGCAAGTTTCGCGTAGAGATCCTCTATGCGAGGCATTGGATATCGGTCGAGTCGGGAAACTGTATTCACTGTAAGTTTATAGTCGCCACACAAGCGAACTGTGGCATCTGGCTTCATTACTGGTACAATTGGTGCTGCCCAGTCAGCAAAACGGACGGGCCTGATAATACCCAAACTCTCCAAACGAGTGAGCTCCCCTTCTACCTTCTCGAGCAAGGCATAAGGCACTGGGCGCGCCCGGAAATAGCGCGGCGTGGCTCCTGGTTCAACTTGGATACGGGCTACGGCCCCTTTTATTTTCCCCAAACCAGGCTGGAATACCTCTGGGTATCGTCCTAGCACCTCAGTCAACCCTCCAGAAACTGTTTGGAGGATGTGCTGCCATTGCAACCGCAAATGGCGCAACCAGTCCCGACCCAACAGGCTAGGCCCATGGCCACGCACTACGATAAGTGGGAAATGCCCCTCCTGGCGTCCATAGACAGCAGGGGTCATTGTAGTTCCTGCAATGTCCAGTGGTTCCCCCGTGTAGGTGGCCAACCTGGCCTGTGAGTCGGTTAATGTGAGGGTCTGTATACCCTGCTTGATGCGGTCGAATGTCCTCTGGGCGATCACGGAGACCGCTGCGCCAGTATCCAACTCCATCTCCAGCGGGTGGCCATTGACCCGTACTGTCACCTTAATGGGGGCCACACGGGGAGCTGCCACACAATGCAGCTGCAGGCAGTCGTCCTCCGTCTCCACGTCCTCAGGAGTGGTCGCCGCAGGTTCATCCACATGGAAGGTACGGCCTCTGGGCTGGTCCCAGTTACGGCCCCTGGGCTGGTCCCAGTTTCGGTTGGAACGACGGCGCCTCTGGCGTCCCCAGGACCGCCGTCCGCGACGGGGTCGGCGCCTACAAGTCTGACACGGACATGGCTCCTCATCCATTGGCTCTGGAGAAGGCTCCCTTCGGGGAGGAATGTCCGATGGCCACTGGCGTCGGTCTGGACGTTGCCTCGCCCAAGGTACCGCAGGAGTGCGGGGGGACGTTTTTGGGCGGAAAGGGTTGCGCCCCAAGGCATGCACTTCCATTCCCTGTAGCTCCTGTACTCCTCGCTCTGCGCTCTCTCGGGACAAGACTATTTGTATTGCCTGTTGAAAAGTCAATGTTGGCTCCGCTAACAACTTTCTCTGGGTTGCTGCATTGTTAATACCGCAAACCAAATGGTCGCGTAACATTTCTGACAAGGTCTCACCATAGTCACATTATTCCGCAATCCCGCGTAGCCTGGATAAAAAATCGGCAAGGGATTCTCCAGGGGTCCTCTCAGCGGTATTAAACCGGTAACGCTGGACTATCGTGGACGGGGTTGGGTTAAAGTGTTGCCCCACTATATTCACAAGTTCGTCAAACGTTTTGGTGTCCGGTGCAGCTGGGTACGTAAGGCTCCTAATCACCCCAAACGTATGCGGCCCGCAGGCGGTGAGCAATATGACCACCTGGCGCTCGTTTTCAGTGATATTGTTTCCCGGAAATAGTAACGCATCCGTTGTGTGTACTGGTTCCAGCTTTCCAGCGCAGCATCAAAAACATCCAAACGTCCGTACAGAGGCATGGTATAATAGAAAACAACTTCCAACCTGTATCCAACAAAAATCCAGGGAGGTGGCTTCAGCAGTGTAGACAGCTATTCACTTTTACCTTCGTCGCCAGTTTTGTAAGGGCCACGAAGAATCCAGCACGAGTTTTAAGGATACAAAGTAATAACATTTATTTACTATAAGAATATATACATAACAGTAGCAGTAACTTCCCTTGCTACCTTATCCTTCCTGCTGGTTCCTGAACGGGCCAGCTTATTTATACTAGGAGTTTCTCTGCCCCCTTCATTGGGGAAGTTCATACTCCCACAGGATTGTGGGATAGTCATTAGTCCCCAGCCAATCGTAAGTAGGCAGGTTATAACAGTTTCCTTCTGTTGTTTTGCCACCTCCTGATACCTCGACTCACGAGGCCACCAGTCAGGCTTCAATCACGCCCATCAAGGCACTGTCGTCCCCACCACCACCTCTCCGGCGGTCGACCAGGATCAGGCGCAAGCCACAGAGACTGGACTTATGAACAGTTGTTCTGTTTGCTATGTTCTGTGTTCTCGCATTAGACAGCTGTTTTCACATGTACATATGTTCACATCCACTGCATGTATATATGTTAATATTGGCCTATTCTTATAAATACGTTCACATATGTCATCCAAACATAAAAAAAGGGGGAGATGTCATGATATGCAGTCACACACACACAATGAGATACAGACAAGCAGTTAATGGACACAGAGAACAGGACATGACCAATAATCGGGCAGGACACTCAGAGATGGGATCTGACTATAAAAGACACGAGGCACTCACACTCCGCCTCTGTCCACTGGTGAACATCTAGAGAGTCAGTCAAGAGTGTTGTTACAATCTCACACCTCCAGCATGTGGCGAAGAGCTAGTCTGGTTCAGTCAGACAGAGTAACCACGCTTAAGTTAGCAGAGAGTCGAACTCACAAAGAACTGTGCTAACTGTGCTATTAATTCAATAAACCTGATTGAACTAACTTCAAGGTCTGGAGTATCTTTTTGATCTAAGCTGCATCTAGTTGCAGCCAGTGTTATACCAACGTATCTAACACAACAGCGACAATGGGAAATCCTATTGGTCTGTGGCGGGAACAGAGAATCTCACTGCCAGGGCCTCCGCGCCACCGAGGAACACACGGCTGGGGAGGTGGAGAATTCACCCTTACATTAAATCAAAGTGATACAATCTGTAGTAAAGTTAAGTCCATATTAGCACTGCAATTGAATCTTGAAACGCTATAGAAGCTTTGGTATGTTCACAGAGAATGAGGCATTCAAATTGTTTAAATTCTGCAACCCATGTGCTTCTCACAGCTGGTGTGGTTAATGGCTAATGCGTATTTAAAGTCAGCTTGAAGAACTGCTTGATATACAGCAGCTCACAAATCACCAGTTCACCCAACTTTACTGCATGACAAAACGGTCACCAATGTGGTGAAATCCTCGCTATTTGAATGCCACTACCCCTGCAATGCAGGCACCTCCCCATCCACCCCCACACCGCCTCACCACCATCTGTTATTACATATGTTTTGTGCCATGGACCTGTTTAAATGGTCAGTAGAAAACCCACGTTTTGTGCCAAGCACAACTACAAAGCACCTGATTATATCATTATATATGACAGCCCAGTTTCAAGGTTAAGTAAGATTAAGGTATTGTTGAAAAGTGTTACAGAGTTTCAATATCAATCTCCTCATCGATTTAACTATTTATTTCTGTACCAGTTCAATTTGAGACAGCAATGATACTATCATTAAGTTGACTCTTATTGAGATATTGTAAAACCACCACTGGAAAGAAATCCCTAATAAATCTGAATGAAGGATTCAGTTACCATTTTGATCAAAACAGATTTCAATTGCACCTCTCCACTTACCAGTACCTACAAAGCCAAGTCAGTAAGTGACTGTGAACAGTATCAGCCTTGGCTTAGGGATGACATTCTTGTCTCTGAATATAAAGGTTATGTGTTCAAGTCCCACTCCAAAGCCTTAAATACATACGGCTGAATATTTGCTCACTCGCTTTCCTGGCTTGGCACACGTCCTTTGGGGGAGATTAGTGCCCTGAATGGTGCAGTTTTTGCTGCAGATAGCGGATTGGAATCGCGCCTGCTGCTCTCGGATGCGATCAGAGGCGGCCACAGGGACGGCTGAGTGTGGAAGCAGGCCGATTAAAATGCACACCTCAGTTCTCTGGGATTTTGTCCCAGTTGTTTTGTTATATATAAGACTCGCTTGCCCTTCATCTCTCACACTCCATCAACCCCCCCACCCACTCTCCATGCTCCATCCATGTCAACTCATGCCCCCTACCACCCCATGGCCATTATAGCCCCATTGCCAACTTAATGCCAACATCAAGCCCTACAACCACCACCCGTTGCTCTTAAACTGTCCATATCAACTCACACAGTATCCACCATGAGCAGACCTCAAGAGCCATGTTGAGATGAAATAAAATAAATATCTATTACAGCTTTCATTATAATTTTAAAAACTCCCATTATGAAAGTTGATTCAAAACTTTAAAAGCCCCTCAAGTACTTAACCATTTCATCAAAACAAACAGACGTTTAGTCTTTTCTCCACATCAAAGACAGTTAACCCTTTCATAACTTTTTTGAACTGTCAATCAAACCATGAACTGACCACTGAGGTAATTGTAAGTTGTGGAAAGCTACCATCCAATAATAATGATATAATGACAGCTTTTGGGGTAATGTCAACAACCCTCTGTTGTGGCTGCTGGACAGACTTTTCAACACTCAGGCTTTTAAATTTTTTAATGGATTGAAATAACTTCACAGCTTGACAGTTCTGCATATTTTATCCGCCCTTCATGAGTATTCACCTCTCCTTCATATATTCATGACTCCCACACTGCGTAATAAAGTCATTGCTGCAGTGAAAATGGCATCTGTTTGAACTCAGCACTGAGTTCAGATGACCCTGTTGAGTTCATGTTTCCTTCCTGCGTGAATTGCCGCCACTCTCATTATCCCTTGATCCCATAGGTGGTATGCGATGTGGAATTTTTGGGTAATGCCAAATATCGTGAGGACGTTCTTCATGACACGCCCCGTAAAATGGGAACCTTGGTCGGATTCAATGCTGCGGGGGGAGTCCCCATCTCATAAAGATGTGGTGGGTTAAAATCTTAGCTGCAGTCTTTGCCGTGTTTGTCCTTGATGGGAATGCTTCCACCCATTTTGTAAACGTGTCTGTCACAACTAACACGTACTTGTGACCATTCCTGCTAGGGGGCAATGGTCCTATAAAATCAATCTGGAGGTTAGTCCAGGGACCATTAACGGGGCGGGTGTGGCTAAGCTGAGCTTTCTTAGCGTATCTGTCCGGATTGTTTTAGGCACAGATAAGGCAATTCTCAACATAGTGTGTGACGTCTTCCTTTAAATTAGGCCACCAACAGAGCTGCCTGAGGTGGGCTGTAGTGGGGTCAATTCCCTGATGCCCATGACTATCATGGAACAAACAAATAAGCTGATTCCTGTCCTGTTCAGGAACCAGATAAAGGGTGTCTTTTAGGGCCACACCGTCATGTGTGGTCAGTGCATTTTTAAACCTATCGTATGGGGCTGGAAAGCTTCCTTTTAAAATCTCCCTGAGATTACTATCTTGCTTCTGGGCCTGCACTAAATCCTCGATATTAGTCTGTGAGAGCTGAACTGAATTCACTGGGGCGCTTTCGGGGGGATTCCAAAAATGTCCATGTCTGGAACCTGCTTTAGCCAGTGCGTCGGCTTTTACATTTCCAGGTGGGGAGGAACTGTGGTGATTTCGAACTTTAATGATACCAAATGTCCTGTCCTGTGCTTTGTCCAAAATGTGCCAGAGCAATGGGGCTGAAGGGAGGGGTTTTCCGTCCGCGGAAACAATTCCTCTTGCTTTCCACAGGGGTAGGAATTCTGTGCGGCTGTTACAGACATAGAGGCTGTCTGAGTATATGTCTGCTGGGCTGGGGAAGGAATCTGGGTGATCTATAATGTATGCAATGGTTGCTAGTTCTGCCGACTGCGCACCTAAGTGTCCTGGCAGTTTTAATGAGATTTCTTCTAGGGCGCGCCCCTGCGCGTCCTCAACATAGATGCCGCATCCTGTAATGCGCTTCCCATTTAATACAGTGGAAGAACCATCCACATATATTCTCAAGGGTGCGCGTCTGTGTGCTGGGGGCTCTGGGGTGAACTACCTATCTTTCTGGGGGTGTTTTTGCGATAAAGGGGCCTGTGTTGTGGCGCGGTGAGATGATTTCACATTCGTGGGTGGGGAGGTGCCTGGGTACTGAAGGTTGTCGGCTAGGAAAGTGTGGGTCTTGGTCCTTTTAACAGTGATGTCCCGTCCCTGCAAAAGAAGGGTCTATCTGGCTGCTCTGATCTGGCTTACTGTACCGTCCTTAAGTCGTCCATCCAGTAAAAGTTGGGTGGGGGTGTGTTCCGTGAGGATTGTGATGGGGTTTAGTCCGGTGATGTAGGAGAAGTCTTGAACTGCCCAGAAAACTGTGAGCAGGTGCCTTTCACAGGCCGAAAATCCCTGCTCCACAGAATCTAAAACTCTGGAGGCATAAGCCACGGGTCTTAACTGTTCATGCCGTTCTTGGAGGAGCACGGCCGAATGGGTTCGATCTGTGCTAGCTATCTCTATAGCATAGGGGGAAAGCGGGTCTGGAACCTGTAGTGTGGGCTGCAATGAGGGCATGCTTTAAGGCATCTACAGCATCCGTGTGCTGCGGAAGCCATTCCCAGGGGGCTCCTTTCTTTAGGAGGTCTGAGAGGGGTGCTGCCTTGCTGGCGAAACCGTCAATGTGGTTTGGGCAGTGGCCAACCAGTCCTAAAATCGACCGGAGGGAGGAAACATTCTGGGGAAGGGGCAATTTGACAATCGAGTCAATTCTTTTATGCTCGATCTCGCGTTTACCATGCGTGATAATCGTTCCCAAATATACTACTTTGTCTTCCAAAAGTTGGGCCTTCTTGGGGTTCACTTTACATCCAATCTGCTGTAGGAGTTCCAGGAGTTCGGCCAGAAGTGCGATGTGCTCTGCCTTGGTGTCTGTCTGCAGTAGTAGGCCATCTACGTACTGGACCAGAAATTCGGGACGAGAAAATTTGGATAAACCATTGGCCAGCTGTCGGTGAAAAATGGAGGTGGAGTTGTGGAATCCTTGTGGAAGGCATGTCCACGTGTACTGCTGACCTTTAAAAGTGAAGGTAAATTTGTATTGGCACGCTTTTGCCAATGGAATGGACCAGAATCCATTACTGATGTCCAAAACCGTAAAGTATTGTGAGTTGAGTCCCTGTTTGAGCATGGTCTCGGGACTTGTGGCTACCGTGGGGGCTGCTGCGGCGGTGACTTTATTGAGTTCCCGGTAATCGATGGTCAGTCGCCATAATCCATTGGGTTTTCTCACTGGCCAAATCGGGGCATTATTAGTTGAGACTACTGATCTAAGTACGCCTTGTTCTAATAAGCTATCAATAACCTTTGAGATGTCTCCCTCTGCCTCTTGGGGAAAACCATATTGCTTCTGGGGTCTAGGGTCAGGTCCGACTATTTGAACCGAACCAGCCATCCTGCCACAGTCATGTTTATGACTTGCAAATGCGGTCCTGTTTTTCTGGAGAACTGCCCTAACCTGTTTGCGCTAATCGTGGTCGGGTCAAACCAAAAATCGCCGACTGCGCTAATCTTGTTAGCATACTCACCTACTGTGAGCATTGCAGGGGCTCTTGCTGACTTTGTCATTTTCCAGACACATTGATTTACTGGATCAAATGAAAGGTTGTGGGAGTTCATGAAATCGATGCCCAAAATGTGTTCTGCTATGTGGTCCAGATCGACCAAAACTATGGGGTGTTTTGTTGTAATGTTGCCAATTTGAATGGGTACAGGGGCTGTGATGTGTCCCCGCTGGGAGTGGCCTGTGAAGCCGCTGAGGATGATTGTGGCTGTAGTGGGCCACGTGTCTTTTTGGAACATGGTGGAGGAATTAATTGTGGTGCGGGACCCTCCTGTGTCCCAGAGAAATTTGATGGGCTGTCCCCGTATCTTCGCTGCAATGACTGGTCGGCCGGACCTATCCCAAAGGGTGTCGCAGACCCAACTGGGGGAGCCCAAACACGGTCAGTCAGTTCCGTTCATGTCTGTCTGGTCTGAACGGGTGCTTACACTATGTATGGGCTTTGTCCTGTTTCCATTCAGAGTGCCTGCCTGCTGGGCTCTCTGTGGCTTTTGTGGGGCATTGCATTCTCGTGCAAAGTGACCTAATTGTCCACAGTTGTAACACTCCTGTGGTTTCTGTGGGGGGCTGTTCATGCCTTCGTTCACCCATGCGGGGTTCTGGTGCGCTTTAACTGCTTGGATATCTGCCTCTGCCTGCTGTTCTTCGGGTTTTCTAATTGCGGGTTTGTTGTGGACAGATTGCTCCCAGGAGCGGGACAACCTTTTTAAAACCCACTTTTCGTTGTGCGTTTCTTCCGAGGGGTCATAATTGGTACAAGCTTTTTGTCCTGCCTCTGTGGCATGGGAGATAAGGGTGCGGGTCCATTTGGCCATGTTGTCTGGGGACAAATGGGCAAATCTAAGTTGCTGAAAATGGCTGTAAAATGGATCCACAGGCGTCCAGCAAACGCTGTGGGGTGTTCTGTTTTCTTCTGCCTGCACTTATTCAGGCCTTCTACTGGGTCACCTCTGTTATAACCGATCACGTCAAGGATCGCCGTGTGCATCTCTGCAAGGGTGCCTCCTCCTACATTTTGTGGGTCGGGAAGGGCTGCTACAACAGAAGGGTCTAAGCTTAAAACTGTGAGCTTCACTTGCTCACGCTCACCCAGGCCGTACATGGTCACCTGCTGCTTCACTCTAGCAAAGGTGGGGGTCTGAGGTGGGGAGGAACGGTGTGATTTTTCTGCACCCGTCCGGTAATTGAGTCACGATTAAGGGGGTGGTGTAATGGAATTCCGTGTCTCCGTCTGATGCGCTTGTGCGGTGGGTGGTTACTGGATTCATGTGTGCCTGATCTATCTGCTCTGTGGGGGTTTGGGGTGCTTTTCTCCTTTGGGGCTTTCCTTGCGCACATGTTCCCTGTACATATTTATGCGTGGTTTTGTTTTGTTCTTGCCAATCAGGGCCGTCTCCTTCATCTAATTGGGATCCAAAGGTGCTTTGAAACCCATTTTGCACTGAAAGCAAAGACTGCAGTTCCGCAATCTGCTTCCGGCATTTTGCGTGATCCACTGAGCTTTGTCTGTGCTCCGTGGTGGCAGCATGGAGTGCTCTTAACGCTGCCTTTAGATCGCTGCACTGCCTTTGCAATGCCTCTACCTGTTTCTCTGTCTCTTCTCTTACCAGGACTGCACGTTGCGTGTCCTGATAGGCCTTATCATACTGGGTTTGGAAGCTGCTCAGATGCGCTAGACAAGACTGGTGTGCCCACTTGGCATCATCCACCTCTCCGTCCTTTGCTGCCAACTTCCTTCTTAATTCTATATTCTCTCTCTCAATCTCACTAACATCGACCTTGCTCATTCGATCTGTCTCTTCTATCTCTTTGCGGAGCGTCCGAACGACCTCCTCTGTGCCTCGCAATTGTGCCAGACAGGACACGATTGCCATCGGCTTGCAAGCTTTTCCCAAGCTCTTCTTGTGAATCTCTGACAGGTTCTCCCACCAAGTATGTCCTATACTCCCGGGTTCTGTTTCGTCATTATTACAGAATTCACTCCAAAGCGGCCATCCTTTCCCTTTGAGATATCTTCTGATCTCTTCTTCCCAAACGGGACACTGTCCTATTCTGCCGCTGGTCGCTACGGCCATGAATTCTTGGGGGTTCCTGAGGCGTTCCATTGCCTTCATTGCCATTTTTCCTATCTGAATGCTCTTTTAAAATTTGGAACGAGGGGTACTAAGGCGGTGCTGTAAACACGGGTACGGCGTTCGCTACTTTCCGGAATACAAACTTCCGACAGTTTTTCGCAACAAAATCTATCAGTTATACCTTATAGCCCTGTTAGTTACGCATGCATTGACACGCTTCCGAATTATGAGGATTGATCAGAACTGCTTGAACACTTGTGAATTTTTCTGTTCCCAATTGGATTCTCAATTCAAATTTTGGGTTCTCCCGGAGTGGTTAGGCCACTTCTAAATTAGGTCCCGTCAGAGTTCACCAGTAAATTTTGCGAACTTTGGTTGGCTCTTAAATGTTGCTCTGTTGTGTCTTTACTTAATTTGTTCTGTTTCTATAGCCTTTGCTCTAGAGTCGCCAGGTATCTTTATGATACCGTCACGTGGTTCAAGTTCAAGTGCTGATCAATAACTCAATACACCAGTTAGTAAGTTTCAAATCAAAACACATTTATTATACCCAGTCAGTCACTACTCATGCATAAACTCTACTTACTAGACTATCTCTGTCACTAAAAGGCCTATACTTAGCTTCGGAACTGGCCCACCAGGTCAGGGGAACAAATGGCCTTTCGTTCAATTCTGAGTCTGCAGGATTCACAGCTGGTATAGACTGGTAGCTAGGAGCGCCTATCTCGTAGCGTGCGTTGACTGGAGACTTACTTGGTTGATGTAGCGGCTAGGCAGGTCACTGTCAAGGGTGGTTTCGAGCTGCTGAGTGACCCTGCCAAGAAGGACGAATTGAACTTGGGGACTTATAGTCCCCAGGGGCTCCACGCCATTCGGGACGGACCCCGTACCTGGTTCCAAGTGATTGGACGGTGTTCCGATCACTTGGATCGATTTCTCCAATACTGGAGTTGTTCCCTGATCGCTGGGCGGTCCCTAAATGTCTGTTGGCCTTCCTTTGTCTTGGCTCCTGCTGGCGCCGAGGAGTCTGGCTTGGCCTTGTTTTCCTTAAATGTTTCCAATTGTTCTCGGGGATCACTCATTATGCAGATGGTTGTTGGTTTCAGTGCTGTCTGGGTTTCTGCAAGTTCTAATACACAGGAAACCTTGCACCTGCTTGTTTCTCCTGCGTTGGCTGAATTTCCCTGCATCCTTTGCGGATCTCCATTTTAAGTCGGGAAGTGGCCAACCCAGGTGTCTACACTATCCACCATTTCTAATGGTTCTTGGAGCATCCACAACTGTGCGGAGTCTGCACATCCTCCCCGTGTGTGCGTGGGTTTCCTCTGGGTGCTCCGGTTTCCTCCCACAGTCCAAAGATGTGCAGGTTAGGTGGATTGGCCATGATAAATTGCCCTTAGTGTCCAAAATTGCCCTTAGTGTTGGGTGGGGTTACTGGGTTATGGGGATAGGGTGGAGGTGTTGACCTTGGGTAGGGTGCTCTTTCTAAGAGCTGGTGCAGACTCGATGGGCCGAATGGCCTCCCTCTGCTCTGTAAATTCTATGATTTTTTAAAAACTCCATAATGTAGGCTGACACTTCAGTGAAATAGGGACAGAGTGGCATGTTGTCTTTCAGATGTGATGTTAAGGAGAGGCTCTCCTTGCCATTACAGGTGGATGTAAAAGATCCCATAATTCTTTCAAAGAAGAGGTGTCAGGTTCTCCAAGATTCCATGGACAGTTCCTCAACCAAAACTACCAGAACAAATTATCTAATTTATACTCGTGGGGCATTATTAATGGTTGGCAGCTTTCCACAAATTACAATTATCTCAGTGGTTAGTGGTTAGTTCAGTTTGATTGACAGCTCTAAAAGTTTATTGAAAGATTTGCTATCTTTGACCTGGGCAATTTGGGTGCTGTAACTACGGTAGAACAATGCATATACTTCAAAACTGCATCATTATCTGTACAGCACTTTGGGATGTGCTGAGTGAAAGGTGCTATATAAATGTAAGCTCTTTCTTTTTTTGTTGCCTTTCTGAAACTTCTACTGGATACACCTGAGGGACTGAATTAGTTTTGTGTCAGATTTTTTCCATAAACTTTTTTTTACGGCTTCTCCTATTATCGCAACTGAGGCTGGGTTCTCAACATTGCAGTTTAGAAAAAATTATTTCATGGGTTGTGCACATCACTAACAAGGCCAGAATTTGTTTCCCACCCCTAACTGCCCTTGAACTGAATGTCTTGTTTGGCCACTTCAGAGGGCAGTTATGAGTCAATCACATTGCTTTGAGTCTGGAGTCACATGTAGGCCAGACCAGATAAGCACAGCCGATTTCCTTCCCTGAGGGACATTGGTGAATCAGGTGGGTTTTTACGAAGGTCGACTACAGTTTCATCGTCATCATTAGACTTTTGATTCCCGATTTCAATTGAATTCAAATCCCACAATTTGCCATGGTGGGATTCGAACCCAGGTCCCCAGAGCATTAATCTGGGTCTCTGGATAGGTCCAGTGAAAATACCACTACGCCTCAGCCTCCCCAAATTGTGGATACCGGTCACTGTAAGGTGTACTAATACAGCAATCCACTGCAAAGCTAGCCCACTAATTTAAGGTTGGTTTGGCTGCCTAAGTTGTTGGAACACTTAACGCGGCAAGAGTCTGTTTTTTCTGGAGTGGACTAAGTTCACCATAGTAACTGTGGTAACTCAGCAGAGGCGAAATGCTTCCATATAAAGGGTGAGGAGGGAAAGCGAATAGTAGGCCTTCTGTAGGCTGATTCACAGCTTTATTTGTGGAGGAAAATAGGTAAAGTACCATTCAATCTTTATTCTAATTCTGAGCCAGTGAACATATTTGTGAGTAAATATCCTCTTGTCCCAGTTAAACGTAACTGCTGTCAAATATCTGTTTGACCTCCTATATCTTTGCCTGTCCTTTATGCCTTCTCCATAAATGTAATTGATTTTTATTAACTTTTGTTGTAGCATTTTAGAATTCTTTGTGTGATAATTAAAGGAATAAATATTTCATTTTATGATGGACAGAAATAAATTTATACCAGCAGGAAAATGGTGTAATTCTAAAGGCATGGACAGAAATCAAGCTGGGTATTCATCTAAAAATCATGGATACTTTCATCAAAGCATTCATGCTGCGTTAGTGAAAAGGTTACCAATACATCAATGTCAACTGGTCATTTTATGTTTCGAGGTACCTTACGCAGAGCTGCATTCCTCCAGATAGTTATCAGAATAGTATTTGGCATTAATTATTCCATATTTTAAAATTTACTGAAGGGGAATGACTTCACTTAATAGAAATTACCCGTCCACGTTATGCAATAAACAGACGACAAGATTCATCACTTCAATAAAATACGCAGAAAGAGTGCATTACATGGAATCAAAGATATTAAAATGGGAACCAAAAGTACCATCAAAGAGGCAGGTTTATAATAGGCTCCTAAAAGAACTCGAGGCAAGTGTTGAGGAGGAGTAAATTAGGGAAATGTTTGCAGGGTGGAGTAACGTAGCTACTGAAAGATCGGTCACAAGTGGTAGAATGAAGAAACAAAAAGTCAGCTGGAGTCAGAGGAACAGGGGTGGACATGGTGGCACAGTGGTTAGCACTACTACCTCAAAGCTCCAGGGTCCCTGGTTCAATTCCGGCCTCTGGTGACTGTCTGTGTGGAGGTTGCATTTTCTCCCCATGTCTGCGTGGGTTTCCTCTGGGTGCCCCGGTTTCCTCCCACAGTTCAAAGATGTGCAGATTAGGTGGATTGGCCATGCTAAATTGCCCCTTAGTGTCCAAAAGGTTAGGTGGGGTTGCTGGCTCATGGGGATAGGGTGGAGGAGTGGGCTAAAGTAGGTACTCTTTCCAAGAGCCGATGAAGACTCGATGGGCCGAATGGCCTCCTTTTGCACTGTAAATTCTATGAAAAACAGATAATGCATACTGAGATACAGGTCACATAGGTGAGAAGGGGAAGGTTGTGGAGGGATTGGTAAACATACACAGAAGTGATCACTCGCTCAATGAAACCTTCCTGTTAATTCATTTTGGATTTACCCCATGATGCACTATCAATTACCACAAAGACGAGAAGAGTGGAATAATCGAGGCTTTATTGAGCAAAGATGTTGTGCCTCCTGTAGCTGGAACCAGAATGGCTACAGCACCGGCGAGCACACACATTTGTACTGGGCGGAGCCAGCAGGCAGGATTTACCTATGTACCTCTACTCTACGGGCAGTGCTATAATACATGTAATACAACTAGTGGTGACTATCACACCCCAACATAAAAAACACAATGAGGAACGTTTGAATACTAAAGTTCATACAACATGCATGACTGCCTTATTGTTTCACAGCGCCAGGGACCCGGGTTCGATTCCCGGCCTGGGTCACTGTCTTTGCAGAGTCTGCACGTTCTCCTGGTGTCTGGGAGGCTCATTGACACTGGTCTCCCAAATCCCTCACCCCCCACCTACCGCAAGTGAGGACACTCCACTCTGGGGTCACTGAGTGCCCCCTTTTTCTGGTCCCCCATGCCTCCTTTCAGGCCCCCCTCCCTTTTCAGGACCTTCCCTTCACCCCTAAACTTTATGAGGCCCTTGCATTGGATTGGATTGGATTTGTTCCTTGTCCGAGGTACAGTGAAAAGTATTTTTCTGAGTATTGTTCTGAGTACAGTCCAGACAGATCATTCCATACATGAAAAAAAAACATTGGGCGTACATAAATACACAATGTTTACATAGACACAGGCATCGGGTGAAGCATACAGGAGTGCAGTACTACTCAGCAGAGAAGATGTGTGAAGAGATCAGTTCAGTCCATAAGAGGGTCATTCAGGAGTCTGGTAACAGCGGGGAAGAAGCTGTTTTTGAGTCTGTTTGTGCGTGTTCTCAGACATTTGTATCTTCTGCCCGATGGAAGAAGTTGGAAGAGTGAGTAAGCCGGGTGGGGGGGGTCTTTGATTATGTTCCCCGCTTTCCCCAGGCAGCGGGAGGTGTAGATGGAGTCAATGGATGGGAGACGGGTTTGTGTGATGGACGGTGTGTTCACGACTCTCTTAGTTTCTTACAGTCTTGGGCCGAGCAGTTGCCATACTAGGCGTGATGCAGCCAGATAGGATGCTTTCTATGGTGCATCTGTAAGAGTCAATGCAAACATTCCTGCATTTTCAGGCGAAAGTATAGGCGCTGTTGTGCTTTCTTAGTCGTGACGTGGATGTGGGTGGACCAGGACAGATTGTTGGTGAAGTGCACCAACAAGAATTTGAAGCTGTCAACCATCTTCACCTTGGCACCATTAATGCAGATAGGAGTGTGCACAATACTTTAGTCTTTAGTTTTGCTGTCATACACCCACTCTTCATATCCACCCTCACGCCCCCTTTCATGGGCATGACCCCCTCAGGCCCTGACCCTTGACAGGGTTCAACTGGTACCTGGGCAAACTAGCAATGCCAACCTGTCACCTAGGCAGTCACCTGGCACCCTGTCAGTGCCCAGATGGCACTGCCGTGGTGCTAGGGTGCCAGAGGGAATGCCAAGGTACTGCCTTGCCCTGCCACCAGCCATCCAGGGGGCTTCAATGGCTTATCGAGACCCCCAAGTGTCCATCACAATTGGTCTCTGCTTGTGGATACCAGTATTAATCGGCACCCAGTTGAGGCCTCGCCAGTGCGGCCGGTGAATCCTGGGTGCCGGGTGAATGTGGCATTGGCATTTTTAAATTAGCCATCTGGATCATGCTCAGTGAGGGAAAATCATTGATTTGTGAAAATATCTATTCGAACTGTGTTGGAATGTAACTTTACAAATTTTTAATGAACAAATTAATTTGTTGGTGGAAAATTTGACTTCTCCTTCTTAACGATATAATCTTCCTAGAGGATTATGGGGAGGAGGAAGTGAGGTGATAGGCTGCTTTGCCAGTGGCTAAAGCTACCTGATTGTTCCCATGGGTCAATAGTTAGCCCTGAGCTTATCCATTGAGGGTTGTAGGTAAAGTTCTTAAAGTCCATCCCTTATTAGCTGAAGATACAGGTAAACTGGACCTCCAGCCTGCAGATCGCAGCTCCTACTATCCTAGTTGACTGTTTTTCCTCATTCCTGCTGCGTTCCTTACTAACTTTCCCTCTTACAATCAGGAACTGATGATCACAATGCGAACATATCTGTGTTGCTGCTTACTATTGTATGAATGGCTGGCATGAAATGAAATGAAATGAAAATCGCTTATTGTCACAAGTAGGCTTCAAATGAAGCTACTGTGACAAGCCCCTAGTCACCACATTCCAGCGCCTGTTCGGGGAGGCTGGTACGGGAATTGAACCGTGCTGCTGGCCTGCCTTGGTCTGCTTTCAAAGCCAACGATTTAGCCCTGTGCTAAACCCTGTGCATGACGTTGAAAGAATACCTTGGAGCAATTGAATGGCAGAATCTGAGTGCACAAAGCTGAGTGCACAGGAACAGGCCCTTCGGCCCTCCAAGCCCGTGCCGACCATGCTGCCCGTCTAAACTAAAATCTTCTACACTTCCTGGGTCCGTATCCCTCTATTCCCATCCTATTCATGTATTTGTCAAGGTGCCCCTTAAATGTCACTATCGTCCCTGCTTCCATCACCTCCTCCGGCAGCGGGTTCCAGGCACCCACTACCCTCTGTGTAAAAAAACTTGCCTCTTACATCTTCTCTAAGCCTTGCCCCTTGCACCTTAAACCTATGCCCCCTAGTAATTGACCCCTCTACTCTGGGGAAAAGCCTCTGACTATCCACTCTGTCTGTGCCCCTCATAATTTTGTAGACGTCTATCAGGTCGCCCCTCAACCTCCGTTGTTCCAGTGAGAACAAACCGAGTTTATTCAACCGCTCCTCATAGCTAATGCCCTCCATACCAGGCAACATTCTGGTAAATCTCTTCTGCACCCTCTCTAAAGCCTCCACATCTTTCTGGCAGTGTGGCGACCAGAATTGAACACTATACTCCAAGTGTGGCCGAATAAGGTTCTATACAGCTGCAACATGACTTGCCAATTCTTATACTCAATGCCCCGGCCAATGAAGGCAAGCATGCAGTATGCCTTCTTGACTACCTTCTCCACCTGTGTTGCCCCTTTCAGTGACCTGTGGACCTGTACACCTAGATCTCTCTGACTTTCAATACTCTTGAGGGTTCTACCATTCACTGTATATTCCCTACCTGCATTAGACCTTCCAAAATGCATTACCTCACATTTGTCCGGATTAAACTCCACCTGCCATCTCTCCACCCAAGTCTCCAAACGATCTAAATCCTGCTGTATCCTCTGACAGTCCTCATCCCTATCCGCAATTCCACCTACCTTTGTGTCAACTGCAAACTTACTAACCAGACCAGTTACATTTTCCTCCAAATCATTTATATATACTATGAACAGCAAAGGTCCCAGCACTGATCCCTGCGGAACACCACTAGTCACAGCCCTCCAATTAGAAAAGCACCCTTCCATTGCTACGCTCTGCCTTCTATGACCTAGCCAGTTCTGTATCCACCTTGCCAGCTCACCCCTGATCCCGTGTGAGACTTCACCTTATATACCAGTCTACCATGAGGGACCATGTCAAAGGCCTTACTGAAGTCCATATAGACAACATCCACTGCCCTACCTGCACCAATCATCTTTGTGACCTCTTCGAAAAACTCTATCAAGTTAGTGAGACACAACCTCCCCTCCACAAAACCATGCTGCCTCTCACAAATACGTCCATTTGCTTCCTAATGAGAGTTGATCCTGACTCGAAGAATTCTCTCCAGTAATTTCCCTACCACTGACGTAAGGCTCACCGGCCTGTAGTTCCCTGGATTATCCTTGCTACCCTTCTTAAACAAAGGAACAACATTGGCTATTCTCCAGTCCTCCAGGACATCGCCTGAAGGCAGTGAGGATCCAAAGATTTCCGTCAAGGCCTCAGCAATTTACCCTCTAGCCTCCTTCAGTATTCTGGGGTAGATCCCACCCGGTCCTGGGGACTTATCTACCTTAATCATAGAATTTACAGTGCAGAAGGAGGCCATTCAGCCCATCGAGTCTGCACCGGCTCCTGGAAAGAGCACCCCACCCAAGGTCAACGCCTCCACCCTATCCCCACAACCCAGCAACCCCACCCAACACTAAGGGCAATTTTGGACACTAAGGGCAATTTTAGCATGGCCAATCCACCTAACCTGCACAGCTTTGGACTGTGGGAGGAAACCGGAGCACCCGGAGGAAACCCACGCACACACGGGGAGGATGTGCAGACTCCGCACAGACAGTGACCCAAGCCGGAATCGAACCTGGGACCCTGGAGCTGTGAAGCAATTGTGCTATCCACAATGCTACCGTGCTGCCCATATTTTTCAAGACGCCCAACACCTCGTCTTTTTGGATCTCAATGTGACCCAGGCTATCTACACACCCTTCTCCAGACTCAACATACACCAATTCCTTCTCTTTGGTGAATGCTGATGCAAAGTATTCATTTAGCACCTCGCCCATTTCCTCGGGCTCCACACATAGATTCCCTTGCCTATCCTTCAGTAGGCCAACCCTTTCCCTGGCTACCCTCTTGCTTTTTATGTACGTGTAAAAAGCCTTGGGATTTTCCTTAACCCGATTTGCGAATGACTTTTCGTGACCTCTTCTGGCACTCCTGACTCCTTGCTTAGGTTCCTTCCTACTTTCCTTATATTTCACACAGGCTTCGTCTGTTCCCAACCTTCTAGCCCTGACAAATGCCTCCTTTTTCTTTTTGACGAGGCCTACAATATCTCTCGTTATCCAAGGTTCCCGAAATTTGCCGTATTTATCCTTCTTCCGCACAGGAACATGCCGGTCCTGAATTCCTTTCAACTGACATTTGAAAGCCTCCCACATGTCAGATGTTGATTTACCCTCAAACATCCTCCCCCAATCTAGGTTCTTCAGTTCCCGCCTAATATTGTTATAATTAGCCTCCCCCCAATTTAGCACATTCACCTTCGGACCACTCTTATCCTTGTCCACCAGCACTTTAAAACTTACTGAATTGTGGTCACTATTCCCGAAATGCTCCTCTACTGAAATTTCTACCACCTGGCCGGGCTCATTCCCCAATACCAGGTCCAGTACAGCCCCTTCCCTAGTTGGACTGTCTACATATTGTGTAAAGAAGCCCTCCTGGATGCTCCTTACAAACTCTGCCCCTCCACGCCCCTAGCACTAAGTGAGTCCCAGTCAATATTGGGGAAGCGGCCCCCCCTGGCAATTCTCTGGGCCCCAATGGGCCGAGCGGCCACCCGTTTTCGGCCAGTCCCACCAGCGTGAAATGGACAAGGTCCATAGCGGTGGGACCTGGCTTGGGGGGGGCGGCCTGCGGAGTCCTCGGGGGGGGCGCGGGGGGATCCGGCCCCAGGGTGGGGGTCCCCACGGTGGCCTGGCCTGCGATCGGGGCCCACTGATCTGCGGGCGGGCCTGTGTCGTGGGGGCATTCTTTCCCTCCGCGCCGGCCTGTGTAAGGCTCCGCCATGGCCGGCGCGGAGAAGAAACCCCCTGCGCATGTGCAGGAATCACAGCAGCGGTTCTGCACATGTACCAGAACACGCTGGCGCTCCTGCGCATGTGCCAACTCGCGCTGGCCGGAGGAGGCCCTTCGGCGCCGGTTGGCGCTGCGCCAACCACTCCAGCGCCGGCCTAGCCCCCGGAAGTGCGGAGGATTCCGCACCTTCCGGGCAGCCTGACGCTGGAGTGGTTCATGCCACTCTTTGGCGCCGGTACGGCCCACCCCGCCGATTGCGGGAGAATCCCGCCCAATATCTCTGACATAAGACTTCAATTTCTCTACTTCACGAAAATCATGTTTGTAGTGCAGTGAATTGTTCCTGCTTATTTTCTGATTATAATTGCAGCAACTTTAGTTTCCATTGTACTATGTTGCTTATCAGAGAAGTACCCTGTGCGAATTAACGCATTGAGATAAAGGACACAATGGACATTGTATTACGTGAGTCATATAGGAACATTAAAATGAAATATTGCTTCAGCTTTTACTTGCTTGCTCTATGGAATTATAGTCCATTAAGTTTTGCTATTAAGTATAACATCTTATCCGACACGGGCTAGCACATTACAAATGGGGATCATATCAACATGATGTATTGATCGCCAATCAGGCTCTCCTAGTTATTACAAGTTACTAGTCTAAACTGTTCCTTTGGCACAGAACAAGGAGCAGGGAGAACATAGCAAAGGGAGAGTGATTGCCTTAATATCAAGGCCGCAATTTTACCAAGTGCGGCATCAAAGGAGCTCGAGCAAAACTGGAGTTAATGGGAATCAGGAGAAAAACTCTCCGCTGGTTGAAGGCATATCTGGCACAAAGGGAGAAGGTTTAGTTTCTGGTCAATAGTTGTTGGTTGTTGGAGGTCAGTGGCCTCAGCTCCAGGATATTGCTGCAGGAGTTATTTAGCGGCGTGCCCTAGACCCAACCATCTTCAGATGCTTCAGCAATGACCTTCCTTCGTCATAAGGTCAGAAGGGGGGCGTTCATTGACAGTTGCACAATGTTCAGCACCATTCGCGATTCCCTCGAAACCGAAGTAGTGAATGTCCAAATGCAACAAAACCTGGACAATACCCAGGCTTGGGCTGATAAGTGACAAATAACATTTGCGCCACATAAGTGCCAGATAATGACCATCTCCAAAAAGAGAGAATCTAACTATCACCCCTTGCCATGGTCATCACTGAATCCCGCATGGTTAACATCCTGGGGTTTACTATTAACCAGAAACTAAACTGTAATATAAATAAAATGGCGACAAGAGCAGGCCAGAGGTGAGTAATTTCCCGCTTCATTCCCCAAAGTCTGTCCACAATCTACAATGTGGAGATGCCGGCTTTGGACTGGGGTGAGCACAGTACGAAGTCTTACAACACCAGGTTAAAGTCCAACAGGTTTGTTTCGATGTCACTAGCTTTCGGAGCGCTGCTCCTTCCTCAGGTGAATGAAGAGGTATGTTCCAGAAACACATATATAGACAAATTCAAAGATGCCAAACAATGCTTGGAATGCGAGCATTAGCAGGTGATTAAATCTTTACAGATCCAGAGATGGGGTAACCTCAGGTTAAAGAGGTGTGAATTGTGTCAAGCCAGGACAGTTGGTAGGATTTTGCAGGCCAGATGGTGGGGGATGAATGTAATGTGACATGAATCCCAGGTCCCGGTTGAGGCCGCACTCACGTGTGCGGAACTTGGCTATAAGTTTCTGCTCGGAGATTCTGCGTTGTCGCGCGTCCTGAAGGCCGCCTTGGAGAACGCTTACCCAGAGATCAGAGGCTGAATGCCCTTGATTGCTGAAGTGTTCTCCGACTGGAAGGGAACATTCCTGCCTGGTGATTGTTGCGCGATGTCCGTTCATTCGTTGTCGCAGCGTCTGCATGGTCTCGCCAATGTACCACGCTTCGGGACATCCTTTCCTGCAGCGTATGAGGTAGACAACGTTGGCCGAGTCGCACGAGAACGTACCGCGTACCTGGTGGGTGGTGTTCTCACGTGTAATAGTGGTATCCATGTCAATGATCTGGCACGTCTTGCAGAGATTGCCATGGCAGGGTTGTGTGGTGTCGTGGTCACTGTTCTGAAGACTGGGTAGTTTGCTGCAAACAATAGTTCGTTTGAGGTTGCGCGGTTGTTTGAAGGCAAGTGGTGGGGGTGTGGGGATGACCTTGGCAAGATGTTCATCGTCATCAATGACGTGTTGAAGGCTGTGAAGAAGATGACGTAGTTTCTCCGCTCCGGGGAAGTACTGGACGACGAAGGGTATTCTGTCGGTTGTGTCCCATGTTTGTCTTCTGAGGAGGTCGGTGCGGTTTTTCGCTGTGGCGCGTTGGAACTGTCGATCGATGAGTCGAGTGCCATATCCCGTTCGTACGAGTGCATCTTTCAACGTCTGTAGATGTCTGTTACGCTCCTCCTCGTCTGAGCAGATCCTGTGTATACGGAGCGCTTGTCCATAGGGGATGGCTTCTTTAATGTGTTTAGGGTGGAAGCTGGAGAAGTGGAGCATCATGAGGTTATCCGTGGGTTTGCGGTAAAGCGAAGTGCTGAGGTGACCGTCCTTGATGGAGACGAGTGTGTCCAAGAATGCAACTGATTTTGGAGAGTAGTCCATGGTGAGTCTGATGGTTGGATGGAACTTATTAATGTCATCGTGTAGTCGTTTCAGTGATTCTTTGCCGTGGGTCCAAAGGAAAAAAATGCCATCGATGTATCTGGTGTATAGCGTCGGTTGAAGGTCCTGTGCGGTGAGTAGGTCCTGTTCAAACTTGTGCATGAAGATGTTGGCGTATTGGGGTGCGAATTTGGTCCCCATGGCTGTTCCGTGCGTCTGGATGAAGAACTTGTTGTCGAAGGTGAAGACGTTGTGATCCAGAATGAAGCGGATGAGTTGCAGAATTGCGTCTGGAGATTGGCAGTTGTCGGTGTTGAGTACTGAGGCTGTTGCAGCAATGCCGTCGTCATGGGGGATGCTGGTGTAGAGTGCTGAGACGTCCATTGTGACGAGGAATGTTCCTGGTTCAACTGGTCCATGGGTCCTGAGTTTCTGTAGGAAGTCCGTCGTGTCGCGACAGAAGCTGGGCGTACCTTGTACGATGGGTTTCAAGATGCCCTCGATGTAGCCAGAGAGGTTCTCACACAAGGTCCCATTGCCTGAAACGATAGGGCGGCCTGGTGTGTTGGCATTATGTATTTTTGGGAGGCAGTAGAGATCTCCAATGCGGGGAGTACGTGGGATGAGAGCACGTAGGGTGCTCTGAAGATCTGGATCCAAGGTCTTGATCAGTCTGTTAAGTTGGCGGATGTGTTCCTTGGTCGGATCTGCGGGTAACTGTCTGTAGTGTTCTTGGTTGTTCAGTTGTCGGTATACTTCTTTGCAGTAGTCCGTTCTGTTCAGTACGACAGTGGCCCCTCCTTTGTCTGCTGGTTTGATGACGATGCTGTGGTTGGTCTTGAGAGCGCGGATGGCATTGCGTTGTGCTTGGGTGACGTTCGGGGCTGTCTTGTGAATGCGACTGATGAATCTGGCATTGACGCGAGTCCTGACGGCTTGAGCATACATGTCGAGTCTAAGGCAGCGGCCTTCCGGAGGGGTCCAATTCGACTCTTTCCTCTTCGGTTGCCGCACCGCAGATCTCTCGGTCTGCTGTTCCGGTTCATTGGTAGTCTGCTTGGGTTCGCTGTTGGCCTCTTGGGGTCTGTGGAAGAGCACAAGTCAGGGAGTGTGACGGAATACTTTCCTCTTGCCTGGATGAGTGCAGCTCCAACAACTGTCAATAAGCTCAACACCATCCAAGACAAAGTAACCCACTTGATTGGCATCCCATCCACCAACATTCACTGACACACAGGGGCAGCCATGTGTAACATCTACAAGATGCATTGCAGCAACTCACCAAGACTCCTTAGACAGCTCCTTTCAAACCCACGACCAGTACCATCTAGAAGGACAGGGACGACAGACACGTGGGAACACCATCATCTGGAAATTTCCCTCTAAACCACTCACCAACTGACTTGGAAATACATCGCCGTTCCTTCACTGTCGCTGGTTAAAATCCTGAAGACCCTCCCAACAGCACAGTTGGTGTACCTACAACTCAGGGACTTCAACGGTTTAAGAAGACAGCTCACCAACACCCCATCCCCACCACTCCACCTCCCCCACACCACCACACCAGCCCATCCCCACCTCCCCCACACCACCACACCAGCCCATCCCCATCTCCCCACCTCCCCCACACCACCACACCAGCCCCACACCACCACCCCCACACCAGCCCCATCCCCACCACCCCACCTCCCCCACACCTCCACACCAGCCCATCCCCACCTCCCCCACACCACCACACCAGCCCCACACCACCACCCCCACACCAGCCCCATCCCCACCACCCCACCTCCCCCACACCTCCACACCAGCCCATCCCCACCTCCCCCACACCACCACACCAGCCCCACACCACCACCCCCACACCAGCCCCATCCCCACCACACCACCTCCCCCACACCTCCACACCAGCCCCATCCCCACCACACCACCTCCCCCACACCTCCACACCAGCCCCATCCCCACCACACCACCTCCCCCACACCTACACACCAGCCCCATCCCCACCACACCACCTCCCCCACACCTCCACACCAGCCCCATCCCCACCTCCCCGACACCACCCCACCACCACACCAGCCCCGCCCCACCACCCCACCTCCCCGAAACCACCACACCAGCCCCACCCCACCACCCCCACACCCCCACACCAGCCCATCCCCACCACCCCACCTCCCCGACACCACCCCACCTCCCCACACCACCACACCAGCCCATCCACACCACCCCACCTCCCCACACCACCACACCACCCCACACCACCACACCAGCCCATCCCCACCACCCCACCCCCTCGACACCACCCCACATCCCCCACACCAGCCCATCCCCACCACCCCACCTCCCCCACACCACCACACCAGCCCCACCCCACCACCCCACCTCCCGACACCACCACACCAGCCCCACCCCACCTCCCCGAAACCACCACACCAGCCCCACCCCACCACCCCCACACCACCACACCTCCCCACACCCCCACCACCCCACCTCCCCGACACCACCCCACCTCCCCACACCACCACACCAGCCCATCCCCACCACCCCACCTCCCCCACACCACCACACCTCCCCACACCCCCACACCAGCCCATCCCCACCACCCCACCTCCCCGACGCCACCCCACCTCCCACACCAGCCCATCCCCACCACCCCACCTCCCCCACACCACCACACCAGCCCCACCCCACCACCCCACCTCCCCCACACCACCACACCAGCCCATCCCCACCACCCCACCTCCCCCACACCAGCCCATTCCACCACCCCACCTCGCCCACACACCCACACCAGCCCCATCTCCACCACACCACCTCCCCCACACCACACCAGCCCCACCCCACACTCCCCACACCCCCACACCAACCCATCCCCACCACCCCACCTCCCCACACCAGCCCATCCCCACCACCCCACCTTACCACACCACCACACCAGCCCATCCCCACCACCCCACCTCCCCACACCACCACACCAGCCCATCCCCACCACCCCACCTCCCCCACACCACCACACCAGCCCATCCCCACCACCCATTCTCCCCCACACCACCACACCAGCCCATCCCCACCACCCCACCTTCCCCACACCACCACACCAGCCCCACCTCACCACCCCACCTCCCCCACACCACCACACCAGCCCAACCCCACCTCCCCCACACCATACCACCACCCAAACACCACTCTCCCTCCCCACACCACCACCCAAACACCACTCCCCCTCCCCCACACCACCACCCAAACACCACTCCCCCTCCCACACCACCACCCAAACACCACTCCCCCTCCCCACACCACCACCCAAACACCACCCCACCTCACCTCCCCCACACCCCACCACCTCCCCACACCACACCACCACCCAAACACCACCTCCCCACACCAGCCCAACCCCACCACCCCACCTCCTCCACACCACCACCCAAACACCACCCCACTACCTCCACACCTCCTCACCACCCCACCTGCCCGACACCACCCCACCACACCACCACCCCCACACCACCTCACCACCCCACCTCCCCACCACCTCCATACCTCCTCACCACCCCACCTGCCCGTCACCACCCCACCACATCACCACGCCCACACCACCTCACCACCCCACCTCCCCCACTCCACCACAACCCCACCTCGCCCACCACTGCCTCACCACTACCCCACCCCACGATCCAACCATGTGTCATGTCTTGTGCCTTGCAGAATCACCTGGTGATGTGGCGGGTCCTTTTGGTGTCCCCCACTCCCAATCACAACCCCAGGACACACCAGCGATGAGGCGGCACCAGCCAGTGACACGAGCCCCCAGACACCAGCTGACGACCGGAGCACCAGTCGGAGGACGACACTGACTTCCCGTCACAGCTGTCTCCAACAAGACTCGCTGTTACTGCCAACCCAGGGCCTGCACTCCATAGGTTGATAGGAATCACAGATGGGGTTGGGGCCGAGTGGGATTGAGGGATGTTATTGCAGGGAGAGGGAGGCCATGTGAGGGAGTGGTCGGCTGGGGGTGGAGGGCATTGTGGGCTGGGACGGGATGTTCATGCCGCCGTTAACCAGGCCCCCTAGTTGGTGAACCTGGCGGCGATTAGAGCGTCCCATGCACGCCGACCCTGGCGAACATGTTGTGTGGCCTCCCGTACCTTCCTGGGCTCCAAATGGGCTCCCCTGCAACCTCTTCGTCAGATGAGGACTGATGTTCGTCCGCTCCTCCAGCATATTGCCCCTCTACTGCGCAATTTTGTGGAGAGCGCAGTAGGCCACCACAATACGGGAGACCCTCCTAGTGCTATACTGGAGGGCCCCTCCAGAGCAGTCCAGGCACCTTATCCAGATCTTCAGGATGCCGATGAGCCGCTTGATCACAGCCCTGGTCACGATTTGGGCGTCTTTGTATTGGGTCTCAGTGTTGGCCTGTGGCCTCCAGATAAGCATCAACAGCCATGACCGCAGCGGATAACCCCTGTCACCCAGGAGCCAAAACTTTCACCCGGGGGAGGGCCTCAAAAGTTTCGGGAACCTTGGAGTGTGCCAGGATCGTGCGCAGATCTGTATGATATGCATCTCGTGGTCACATACAAACTGCATATTTAAGGAGTGCAATCCCCTTTGGTTCATGAAGACCACCCCATCATGCGCAGGTGCTCATTGGGGGACTTGCATCCCATTGATCATCCGCTGCATCTGGGGCACCCCGGTGATGTAGGTGACCCTGCTGCCCGGTAACCTGGTGGGCTCGGTCCACATTGAACCTGATATATTGTGCTGAACTGGCATACGGGGCCTCCATGATGGCTTGGATGCATCTGTGCACTGAGGTCTACAAGAACCCAGACAGGTCCCCACTCAGTACATGGAAGGACCCAGTGACGAAAAGGTTCAGGGCGACCGTCACCTTGACAGCCATCAGGAGCGGGTCAATCCCCCCCCCCCCCCCAATACCTCCAGGTGTGCCATGATCCGGCAGATATGCCGTATGGTCCCCCTGCTCAGCCGGAGTCTTCAACATCACACCCGGTCCGCAGGTCCTCAAATGACAGGCACTGCCGGTACACATGAGCCCTAATGCAGCACCTCCTTCCCATCTCTTCCTCGGCCTGTTGGGCAGCTGGCTCCTGTTCCTCTGGGTCAGGCTCCATAGTTCCTCACTGAGCAGCTCCTGTTGTATAACCTGTGTTTCCCCCAGGGCTGTGGAGGCCAGGATGAAGGTAACCATTCCTGGTTGGATTCCGAATTCCATTGTCTGCAGGCGGTGAAAGGCAGACATGTTAGCATGGTGTGAACCCCTGTGACGAACCAAGGTCCAACGGGCTACATGGTGGCCCCGGCTTGCACTGCAGACCTGCCCTCACATGTCCCCCTTCCACCCATTCCTCTCCCATAACCACATCCACCCTGGCTGTTCCCCCTGGCACTCTGCCTTCCCCACCACACACCTGGCCCTGTCGGTGCCTGGCACTGCGGGGGCCTCTGGCTCTGGTACCCGTCCATGCTGGTAGAGGTTCTGCCGGCTGGCGCTACCCATGCCAGAAGTATGCTCTGCGGCCCCCAGCAAGCACCCTGCTCTAGATGCTACTGTGGGATTTGCCCTTGTGTGGGTTGCATAATGCCCTGTCGACAGGTGGCGCCTGGTTGTGGGTGGGGGTTTGGTGGGGTGGAAGTGGGTTGGAGGGAAGGGTTGGGGGTGGGGGTTGGTGGGGAGGAATTGGGTTGGAGGGAGGGATTGGGGTGGAGGTATCTTCCCATTCTCTTTAAAAAAATTTAAAAAAATTTAGAGTACCCAATCCTTTTTTTCCAATTAAGTGACCAATCCACCTACCCTGCACATCTTTGGGTTGTGGGGGTGAAACCCACGCAGACACGGGGAGAATGTGAAAATTCCACATGGACAGTGACCCAGGACCGGGATCGAATCCGGATCCTCGGTGGTATCTTCCCATTCTCAACTTTGATTCTTAGCTTTCATCTATGTTGGAACCTTGGAGTCTAATAGGTTGTCAGCTTTAGCTTAGTAGTTACATCAATGGCTCTGAAGTGGAGATGGTTGGTAGCTTTAAGTTCCTGGGGGTCACCAACATCAACAGTCTGTCCTGATCCATTCACATTGATGCAATAGTCAAGAAAGCCCAACAACGTCTCTACTTCCTACGGAAGCTAAAGACATTTGGCTTGTCTGCATCGACTCTCACAAACTTCTACAGATGTGCGATAGAGATCATCCTATCCGGCTACATCACAACCTGGTATGGCAACTGCTCGGCCCAAGATCGCAAGAAACTGCAGAGTGTGGTGAACTCAGCCCAACACATCACACAAGCTTGCCACCCCCACATTGATTCTGTCTACACCTCCCACTGCTTCAAGAAGGCAGACAGCATTATCAGAGACCCCTCCCACCCAGGCTTTTCCCTCTTCCAGACCATTCCATCAGGCAGAAGATGCAGAGGTCTGAAGACCCACACATCCAGACACAGGAACAGCTTCTTCCCCAAAGCTACTAGACTCCTCAACGACTCTCCCTCGGACTGATCTGTTCCCTGTAAGACACTATTCACGACGCTCTATGCTGCTCTTGCTCATGTATTTGCTTTGTTTGGCCCCTTGTTCCGCACTGTAACCAATCACTGCTTGTCAATGTACCATTTGTCAATGTACTCTGTCAATTATTCTTTTTGTCTACTCTGTACATACTGTGTACATTTCCTTGGCCGCAGAAACATACTTTTCACTGTACTTCGGTACATGTGGCAATAAATCAATCAATCAATCAATCAATCAAGCACATTTGTCCATTATATTAAAACAAATAATTTTGGAAAGTAGCCAGGATCTTTCATGTCTGCTTGGCATGACATTACATACTGCCAAAAGTGGCAAAAGAATCTCTATGTTGGAAATTTGTCAATTCAAGTGCCGCCTTAGTGACTTAGTGTGTGATCTGGTTTAACAATTCAGTGCAGAACTGAGGGAGTGCTGCACCGTCAGAGGCACCGTCTTTCAGATGAGGCATTAAAACAGAGACTTCCTTCTCAGGTGGATGTAAAAGATCCTATTCAAAAAGTAGAAGAGTTTATCCTGGTGTCCTGGCCAATATCTCTTGACCAACAGTGCTAAAACAGATGATTTTCCCATTACCTCATTGCTCTTTGTAGGACTTTGTGGAGTGTAGATTTCCTGCCATCATTCCTTCCATCACACCAGCGATTTCACTTCACTTTACTTGGCTGTAAAGTGCTTTGGGTTGTCCCAAAGTTGTGAAAGGCACTAAATAAATGCAACTTCTTCCTTTCTATTCCTGTGCCTCATAAAACCTCTGATTGATTCCCAACTGTGGCAGGAATATCTCAGATGTGATTAATCATTTGTGAAGTTCTGAACACAAATTTGAATAAAAAATTAATGGCCTTGGAACAGCCATCATCCAGGGAGTCGTAGGTTCATCACAAATGGATTCATAGATTCAAAAACTTCTCAATTGACAAAACGGAGTGTAAATGTAAGAAGACAGCTCACATTAAACATGTTTTCAGGCACTTTAACTGCAGTGTGCTGTTCAGCAGGCTCAAGTATAAAGTTACACGAGTCTGAAAGGTGTACACGCAACTAAAAAATAATAACCATCGATCGTAAATTTGCTTAGCAGAATCTGAGGAGCCATGCTTTCGATCTCATTTCCTTCAATTTTAAATAGCATGGGACACTCGTAATGCAGCTGGGTTAAACTCTTTTAACAGATAGCTACTGTCTCATCCTTGGTATTACTTGTTTCCAGCTTTGCTGTTGCCTTTTCGTGAGCATTGAAACTTTCTTGCGATCCCCAATATCCCAGCTGACCTCCTCCTGGTGTTTGATACATTTCCCTGAGTGACGTTTTCAAAGAACATAATAAACTTTGAATTGCGAAGGAGCAACTTGAGCTCCTTTTTCCACAGAGCATGCAGAGTCTACACTGTCATGGGTTCTACACAACCAAATGAATCCATTGATAGAGTGATCAAGCAAAGATCCTGGATAATCATTCACTCTGATATCCCTGCTCTTCAATTTCTCCAGATGACAATTTGCCTCCTCCCCGCCTAGTTCAACAGTGCTCGAGTGATTCTCCGCGCTCGAGTGATTCTCCGCGCTCGAGAGCCGTCAGTGTGGTTCACATATGGTCCCACCCGCGGGACCTCGGCGTTCTGGCTGCGGGGGCCGTCCTGATGGGGGTCGGGGGGATCCGACTTGGGGGGGGGGGGGGGGCTCCACGGTGGTCGGTGGGCACGCTCATTCCGGGGGGGGTGCCTATGCAGACGGCAACCACACGCATGCGCCGGGCGGAGACGGCCATCGCGGACCCGCGCCGTCTCCACGCAGGGCTGACTTTCGGTGCCGGAGCAGCGCACAGCACTCCGGCGCCATTCTAGCCCCCCGAAGAACGGGAGAATTACTGAGCCTGGAGGCCCATTGATGCCGGCGTCGCTCGCGCCGGTTTTGATGCCGGCTTCAACATTTGGCCACGATAGTGGAGAACCCGATCAAAATTACACTTAAGTCATTTTTTGGGTGAATCACGCCCTGTGTGTTGAGTTGTACGTCAGGGCTTTAGCACAGTCTTGGTTGATCCATCAGCAGAGTATTGCACTGTTAGAATGGACATTCTTCCAGTGAGATGTGAAATTATGGGCGTCATTCTCCGAACCCCGCCGGGTCGGAGAATGGCCGTTGGCCGCCGTGAATCCCGCCCCCGCCCCCGCCGAAGTCTCCGCTCCCGGAGATTGGGCGGGGGCGGGAATCGGGCTGTGCCGGTTGGCGGGACCCCCCGCTGGATTCTCCGGCCTGGATGGGCCGAAGTCCCGCCCAGGAATTGCCTGTCCCGCCGACGTAAATCAAACCTGGTATTTACCGGCGGGACCAGGCGGCGTGGGCGGGCTCCGGGGTCCTGGGGGGGGGGGGGGGCGCGGGGCGATCTGACCCCGGGGGGTGCCCCCACGGTGGCCTGGCCCGCGATCGGGGCCCACCGATCCGCGGGCAGGCCTGTGCCGTGGGGGCACTCTTTCCCTTCCGCCTCCGCTACGGCCTCCACCATGGCGGAGGCGGAAGTGACTCTCCCACTGCGCATGCGCGGGAAACTGACAGCGGCCGCTGACGCTCCCGCACATGCGCTGGGAAACTGACAGCGGCCGCTGACGCTCCCGCGCATGCGCCGCATTTCCGCGCCAGCTGGCGGGGCAACAAACGCCATTTCCGCCAGCTGGCGGGGCGGAAATCCCTCCGGCGTCAGCCTAGCCCCTCAATGTTGGGGCTAGGCCGCCAAAGATGCGGAGACTTCCGCACCTTTTTGCCGGCGCGATGCCCGTCTGATTGGCGCCGGCTTTGGCGCCAGTCGGCGGGCATCCCGCCGTTGGGGGAGAATTTCGCCCTATGTCTTTCAGCTGAATTTTGTCCGGTGGCTCCAACAGTGGGCTGGAAAGCAGGTGGCAACCCTGCCTTGGCCAATTCCAGGAGCACCAACTATGATTCTGTGGCTATCAGGATATTCATGGCCTGGTGCCTTGAAGGGTGGATATTCCATCACCAAGAGCTGCTGGTCTACTGGAGAGCCAGCTGCCCTTCAGTTCAGCAGCACTACTGGGAGTGGTGGTCATTGCTGGGACTGCACCTAGCCCAGAGCAATATCATGGATGCAGACCTTCGCTCGGGCGAATAAAGCTGCGTGGAGGTGGGGGGAACACAGTTGGTGTGGGGATCATTTGTGAGGGAGGGGAGATGTTTCCATGGGCATCATCATTGCTGGCAGGAGGAGCCTTCCGTGGGTCAGAGTGCCTGATCACCCCTATCAATTCTGCCCCCCACTACTCACCCAGAGCCCTCATGGAAGCCCCCAGATTTCTATGGTGTCATGATATTCAGGTAAACATCATGGTGCAAACATACATACATACTCAATACACACACAACACCACAGCCAATCACAGGCAAGAGCATACACACTATAAAACGGGGAACACGACCCTTCCCGCTCATTCCAGCAGGAGACAGCTCAGGGCACAGAGCTCACAGCAAGCCACTCAGACATCCACCATGTGCTGAGTGCCACTCCAAGATAGTGTTAGGGATAAGTCCACAGATTCAAGGGTAATGAACGAACCACAGTAACCAGTTTACCATTGTAAATATTGTTAGTAATAAAACTGAGTTGTACCATCCGCAACCGTGTTGGTTCGTCTGTGTAGCAGAGCACCCAACACGACATAGTACCAGGATTGGAACCCGGTAACTGTGAGACCTACCTACGAATCCTCAGGAATCCGCCATCCTGCGCCATGGACACCGTCAGCACGCCGCAGCCGTTACAAATCGCTGGAAACCTCGGAGTCAATTGGAAGCTGTTCAAACAGCGCTTCCAGTTCGTCCTAGAAGCCACCGAAAGGGAAAGCGCTTTGGACACCAGAAAAACACCCTCCTCCTCTCCACGGCAGGGCAACACGCCATCCATGTCTACAACTCCCTGGTGTTCGTGGAAGGTGAGGACAAGACCAAGTACAAGACGGTCCTTCTCAAACTCGAGCAACACTTCAGCGTCGAGGTAAATGAGAGTTTCAAGAGGTATCTCTTCCAGCAGCGCCTGCAGGGTAAGTATGAGCCCTTTCAATCTTTCCTTACACACCTCCGTACCCTCGCGCAGTCCTGCAGTTACGACACCCCCTCCGATTCAATGATTCGGGACCAGATTGTTTTTGGGGTCACCTCGGGCGCCCTACGCCAGCAGCTCCTCAAAATTAAAGGCCTCACCCTAGCCTCCGCAATCGAAGCCTGTGTCCTTCATGAAAACGCGACCAGCCGCTACTCCCAATTTCAAGCGGCTGAATCGGCGCGGCAGGGGTCCTTCGCGCCCGAATCAGCAAGGCAGGCGTCCTACGAGGCCGAACGGGTCCAGGCGATCAAGTTCCTCCCGGCCCGCGGCCCAGACGAAGGCGGCCATTTTGCACACTTTCCGCGGCCTCCCGCGTTTGTGCGCGCCAAAAAAGACGTCGACGCAGAGGGACATGATGCGCAGGCGTGCTCAACGCAAGACCGAACTACGCATGCGCGGTGGCACAACGAACGCCATGACGTCACGACGTGCGGCAACTGCGGAGCCGCACATTTAAAGCGGCAATGTCCAGCCAAAACTCGACAGTGCCTCTGCTGTGGCAAGATGGGCCACTACGCTGCCTGCTGTCGAGCAGCTCAACCTGCCAATGCTCCCCAATTCCGACAACCTCGCAGGGACGTGCGGACCATTCAGCCTCCGTACTACGAGTCGTGCCCAGACGATATCCAAACCAGCGACACAGACGACCGGGACGCCTTCCGTGTTGCGGTCATTGATAGGAACCGGATGTCTCCAGGCAGGACCCACCAGCCGATGCCAGTGAACAGCGTCAATCCGGGTGATGAATGGTGTGCCACCCTAACGGTCAACCGATCACCGATAACATTCCGCCTGGAATAGCATGGTCAGACTTCTACGCCTTGAAGGTCAGACCACCAATTCGGCCATCCCGTTGCAAGATGGTCAACTACAATGGAAACGTTATCCCGGCCATGGGTTCCTGCCAACTCCAGGTGACACACAACACATAATCGGCCACGCTGTCCTTCGAAATAGTCGGATCATCAAAGGACTCCCTTCTAGGCGCACAGGCATGCAAGGTTCTCCACCTCGTGCAGCGGGTCCACGCTCTGTCTCCAGAAGGCACATCAGACTTCCCGGATGCAGAATTAAGGGCACAGCTTCAATCGCTCCTCGCCCACAACCAGGAGGCATGCGAGGGCATGGGCACACTGCCCTGTACTACAGAATACGACTCAAACCGGACGCCACCCCGGTCATTCACGCACCTCGCAGGGTCCCAGCGTCACTCAAAGACCGCCTCAAGCAGCAGCTGCAGGATCTCCAGGACCAAGGGGTGCTATCCCGGGTCACGGTGCCCACGCCATGGGTCAGCTCCATGGTGTGTGTTAAGAGGCCCTCTGGCGAACTC
This sequence comes from Scyliorhinus torazame, assembly GCF_047496885.1. Lineage (NCBI taxonomy): Eukaryota > Metazoa > Chordata > Chondrichthyes > Carcharhiniformes > Scyliorhinidae > Scyliorhinus > Scyliorhinus torazame. Next base: position 79,829,584 of record NC_092712.1, read on the forward strand.
CGGATCTGCATTAACCCGAAAGACCTGAACAACAACATAATGAGGGAACACTACCCCATACTCAAACGCGAAGAGATCACGAGCGAAATGGCCCGGGCTAAAATCTTTACAAAGCTGGATGCCTCGAAGGGTTTTTGGCAGATCCAACTGGACCAGTCCAGCAGGAAGCTGTGCACCTTCAACACTCCTTTCGGCAGGTTCTGCTATAACATAATGCCGTTTGGCACCATCTCGGCATCCGAGGTCTTTCACAGGATCATGGAACAGATGATGGAGGGCATCGAAGGGGTGCGCGTCTACGTTGATGACGTCATCATCTGGTCCACCACACCACAGGAGCACATCAATCGTCTCCAGCGCGTCTTTGCGCGGATACGGGAAAATGGCCTGCGCCTCAACCGAGCCAAGTGTTCTTTCGGGCAAACCAAGCTGAAGTTTCTGGGGGATCACATATCCCGGTCAGGGGTCCGTCCGGATGCTGACAAGGTGAGCGCCATCACAGCCATGCCGCAGCCAGCAGACAAGAAAGCAGTGCTACGCTTCCTAGGCATGGTCAACTTCCTGGGGAAGTTCATTCCCAAGCTTGCCTCCCACACGACGGCTCTTCGCCACCTCGTCAAGAAGTCCACGGAGTTCCAGTGGCTGCCCGCACACCAGAAGGATTGGGAGGAGCTCAAAATTAAGCTCACCACAGCTTCGGTATTGCCGTTTTTCGACACATCTCGTGACACTAAAATTTTGACTGATGCCAGCCAGTCCGGCATTGGGGCGGTACTCCTACAGCGGGATGACACTGCGTCATGGGCCCCGGTCGCCTATGCCTCGCAGGCCATGACCCCCACAGAACAGCGCTACACGCAGATCGAAAAGGAGTGCCTGGGTTTGCTAAGCGGAATAGACAAGTTCCATGACTGCGTGTATGGTCTCCCTCAGTTTACCATTGAGACTGACCATCGCCCCCTGGTCAGCATCATACATAAGGACCTGAACAAGATGACCCCTCGCCTCCAGCGCATCCTACTCAAACTCAGGAGGTACGACTTCCAACTGGTCTACACCCCGGGAAAGGACCTTATCATTGTGGATGCCCTATCCAGAGCAGTGAGCACACCACCCGACTTGGAGGGGTTCGTATGTCAGGTCGAAGCGCAGGTGGCCTTCACATCGGCAAATCTGCCAGCTGGATGACTCCAGTCTGGCCCGTATTCACCAGGAGACTGCAGCAGACCCCCTTCTACAACGTGTGATGCGCCACATGATGGGAGGGTAGCTCAAAGGACAGTGCCCGCAGTTCTACAATGTCCGGGACGACTTGGCCGTCATTGATGGTGTCCTCCTAAAGCTGGACCGGATTGTGATTCCACACAGCATGCACAAGATGGTCCTCGACCAACTACACGAAGGCCATCTGGGGGTCGAGAAGTGCAGACGGAAGGCCCGAGAGGCGGTATACTGGCCGGGCATCAGTGATGACATTGCCAATATGGTGCTCAACTGCCCCGCCTGCCAAAGGTTTCAGCCAGCGCAACCTCCTGAGACGCTTCAGCCCCATGAGCTGGTGACGTCCCTCTGGGCGAAGGTGGGTGTGGACCTTTTTCACGCGCTTGGCAGGGACTATGTAGTCATCATAGATTACTTTTCAAACTATCCAGAGGTCATACGCCTGCACGATTTGACATCGTCCACTGTCATAAGGGCCTGCTAGCCACGGCATTCCGATTACTGTCATGTCGGACAATGGGCCCTGTTTTGCCAGCCAGGAATGGTCTTCCTTTGCTGCTTTGTATGGCTTCACACACGTGACGTCCAGCCCTCAGCATCCCCAGTCCAATGGGAAGGCGGAGAAGAGCGTTCACATCGTCAAGCGGCTCCTCTGCAAGGCTGCTGCTGCCGATCGGATTTCTGCCTCGCCCTGCTGACCTATCGCTCGGCCCCACTAGCCACTGGCCTCTCACCAGCCCAGCTGTTGATGGGTCATGCCCTCAGGATCACTGTGCCGTCCATTCTGGTCCCCACAACCAACCATGCTCCAGTACTGCACAGGATGCGACAGCAGCGCGTTCGCCAGAAGGTGGCACATGACACACGGGCAACTGATCTTCCCGCCCTGGCGCCTGGGGACGACGTCCGCATCCACCTACCAGAAGGTGGCTGGTCAGCACCTGCCCAAGTTCTCCAACGCGTGGCTCCACACTCGTTCCTGGTTCGCATGCCTGATGGCGCCATTCGCAGGCGCCATCGCCGGGCTCTTCGCCTGCTTCCACGCTCGCTACGGGAACTTACACCGGTGCCACGCCCTCCTGTTGTTCCTGATGTCGACTTCGTGGAGCTTCCTGCCACCATGTCCATTCCGTCGTCTCCCGGAACCCTAGTTCTAGATTCCCCCATAAGAGGAAACATCCTCTCCACGTCCACCCTGTCTATACCCCTCAGGATCTTTTATGCTTCAGTCAAGTCACCGCCTACTATTCTAAACACCAGTGAATACAAACCAAACCCATCCAACCTTTGCTCATAAGGGCAGCACGGTAGCATTGTGGATAGCACAATTGCTTCACAGCTCCAGGGTCCCAGGTTCGATTCCGGCTTGGGTCACTGTGTGTGCGGAGTCTGCACATCCTCCCCGTGTCTGCATGGGTTTCCTCCGGGTGCTCCGGTTTCCTCCCACAGTCCAAAGATGTGCAGGTTAGGTGGTTGGCCATGATAAATTGCCCTTAGTGTCCAAAATTGCCCTTAGTGTCCAAAATTGCCCTTGGTGTTGGGTGGGGTCACTGGGTTATGGGGATAGGGTGGAGGTGTTGACCTTGGGTAGGGTGCTCTTTCCAAGAGCCGGTGCAGACTCGATGGGCCAAATGGCCTCCTTCTGCACTGTAAATTCTATGATCTGTTCCTATGATCTGTCCCATGGCCAGGCCCATTCCTCAGCCGGTGAATCCTGACCCACCCTTGAGGCGGTCAATCTGAATTCGTCGCCCACCTACTAGGCTGGACGTATGAGCCTGTTTGAACATTGAACTCACTGATGTATCATACCACTGTGTTAATACGTTTCTCTTTTTCCTTGTCGTTACAGGAGTTCGTTTTGACGTTTAACATTTCCACGTGTTTTGTTTATGGTACAACCTCGTTGCTATGTCACACCTGACATCGCCCCATGTATATAGTTTAGCCTCATGTACATGCTGTAGATATTGCACACACACATATTCAGCTGCACTCAGTACACATCTCTATTTATAACAACATAGGCACATGTTCTTGTAAAAAAGGGGGGATGTCATGATATTCAAGTAAACATCATGGTGCAAACATACATACATACTGATGGACAGATCAATGGATCAATCAATACACACACAACACCACAGCCAAACACAGGCAAGAGCATACACACTATAAAACGGGGAACATGACACTTCCCGCTCATTCCAGCAGGAGACAGCTCAGGGCACAGAGCTCACAGCAAGCCACTCAGACATCCACCATGTGCTGAGTGCCACTCCAAGATAGTGTTAGGGATAGGTCCACAGATTCAAGGGTAATGAACGAACCACAGTAACCAGTTTACCATTGTAAATATTGTTAGTAATAAAACTTGAGTTGTACCATCTGCAATCGTGTTGGTTCGTCTGTGTAGCAGAGCACCCAACACGA